>NC_092857.1:43442100-43755225 GCF_039878825.1 Excalfactoria chinensis
CCACTAGTGCCAAGTTTGAAGAAGTTTTGTTTCTGTAAAAGTAGGCAGTTGTGGATATAGGTTGGCTACACTTCAGATGACTACCTGCAGTCCCCATCTTCGATTAGTCTGAATTAATGCATTTCAACCTATTTGACCTTAGAGTTCAAAGAGACAAAGCCATTACCTAGTGCAACACCTATTATTCCCCCATTTGTTCTCAAGAATTTATTACCTCTGGAAACAATGAAACCAACAGCTTCAATTCATCACTGGATTTTATCACTCGAAACTAATTCTACCAATCCCAGTAACTTGGGACCTTAGTTATAACCCTATTCACTCTTCAGTGAGATTACGGTTGAATAAATGCCTTCACAGCTTCCTAAAATAAAGGCCAAAAAAGAAAAGTTTTAAGATAGTTATTTGAAAGCTATGGAGAAGAAGTATATTTGTCACGTCCCAGGTTAAAGTACTGTCTAAATGAAGGATTAGTCATGCCTTTACAGAATACCAGCCAAGTCTGAATCAAAATACATATCCATCAGACACATTCATAAATAATAAATCTGTATGCATGTAAATAATTAAATAATTTCTTACATTTTTTGAAGAACCTGGGCCATCACAACCCCACTCGTTAGATCTTCCACAGTGTGGCATGGTGCCTCAACATTAAATGTTTGGATCTGGGAGAGAATGAAAAAGGTTATGTACTTTCAGTTCAATGTCAATCAATTTTTAAACATTAAAAAAAAAAAAAAAAAGCTACCTACTAGCAAATGGAACAGAGTAAAACCAACACACTTCTTTCAGGCGCTAAGAAGAAAGAAGCTTAAATTTAATTGCAAAATAAGATATTAACCACAATTATAGGTTAGTATCTTGATTTTTGGAAGTACAAACACTGTAAGTTTAACTACAAATGATGACAGCACATTTGCCAAAAAATAATTTTTTCCACCACATTTTATTTGGCATTTCTCTCTCTTAAATACTTCCGGAGCACCTAGTCAAGTATGTTCAGGTACATCCTCCCACCCCCGGTGAACATATAAAAGAAATTCTGGTATTAGAAGTTAACACTAAATAACCAAAACTCTTATAAGTTTCCCAAAATCCTAAGACTTAACTGTTCCCTAATATTAGACATAGGAGCAAAGCATAATGCTGCTAAACCCTAGCAGATCCATATAGTATCAGTGTTCTAGTTATTTTGGTCTGCTTAGTTAACAAAGTGACAGGCATCAATTGCAAGTCCATAGTGTGACAAACTCTGGCCTTCAGATGGAAACTAACATATATAACTGCTGTTATTCAGAACTGCAGAAGAGGAATAGCAAGATCCACATGACAGAGCAATTTGATGACAGAACTACTACACCTAAGAAATGAGCTAGGTCACAATTTTCCCTCTATAGACTGTGCTCTGAAAACACCAACACAAACCTAATTTTCTGAGGATGCCAGGTAACATCTTAGAAGAATTATGTAGGAGTAAGAATCTCTTTTTAAAAAATACAACAACAAAACACAAGTCAATATATACAATTTCTGTATGGTTCTGTTCTAATCCGTTTTCATGCTTACAACCTTCAGGCTATTCTGCAGCCCTCCCCCCACCACCACAGGAGCAAAGCACAAAAACACAAGGGAGAGCTCTTCATTTCTCTTTTGATGTGGAAAAGAGCCTTCTGCATCAGCAATGTCTTTTCAACTGGTCTAAGGTACCCAATCATTCAAAATAAAATAAACATTGGTTTTAAGGGATGTAGATGAGTTTTCCTAAAATATTTTTGATTACATGACATTTAGAGAATATCTGCCCACTTCTCTCTGCTGTTATTCTCCTTTCACGGAAGACTAGGCTTCATAGTATGAAACATTACTTGTACGCAGTAGAGATAAGAAAGCCTACAGGACAGCTTGCAACTTCAGGCTACATAAATATCAGATAACATCAACTGTTGTTTTTTTTGTGAACATAATGTACAATTCTCCTGCTTTACTGGAATCTGAAATACTAATGTTAATGTAAGCCATTTCCCAGTAAACATCCTCTAGGTGCGTATCTTACAGTTCAAGGCAATTCACATAACAAAAAATCATGTAGGTTCTTTCTTCCATGGAAAAGACACTCATATCAATGTCCAAATTCTCAGTTACTTGGTAAAGTCAAATAAGCACTCTAGCAATATCACCATTTAAAATTTCAAGAGCAAGCATCTCAAGTGAATGTTCCTTTCTTCCATTTACCCAGGAAGAAACAAAACCTAGTGCTTGATTTGTTAAGGCAATAATGGCGCTCTTGAAAAGACAAAAAAAGATGAGCTCTCTGAGTCCATCACCGAGCAAACCAAACAGCCATCCATAAAAAGTCGTGAATGATGCATACAGTCCAAGAACAAAAAAAACGACTGTGTGGCATGCAAAACAGACAAAACTGATTTATATGCCCTAAGTAAAATAGATAAATAGATTTTCTTACAGCTTCATTTGAAATACTACCCAAAAATTCCTCTCTTACCATAGAATCTGGGTACCGTAACAGATGAACTAGACACTCAACTAAACAAACAACAAAAACACACACAGCAGAAAAAAAAGAAAAAAAGAAAAAAAGAAAAAAAGAAAAAAAAATGGAAAAAAACCACATAACAGGATATAAAATAAATTGCTATGTTGCCAGAAACTTCCATTTACCTAGAATCTCTGAATTATGGTAATACTATCAAAGGAATATCAAGCAATTCTGTGACAATTCAGCAACACTACAGACAGAAAACAATGATTTCTCTCTCATGAAAGAGTTTGCAATGACATTGAAGATGCTTATGCTTGAACTTCAAATATAACAACATTAAAATTTTCAAGTACAAACATGAAAACTTTCAAATTTTGCATACTATCCCTTTAAATTATCAAAGCTTTAATTGCTGTCTGTTGCACAACAGCCAAACCAAAAAAATCACCTAAGAGCTTTACTCTGTTGTTTTCAAGTACAGTCAAAGCAAAATGATATTTCCAAATGCACAATACTGACAATTAAGGTCATTACCCATACTGCAAAGTAATCTAAAGTCTTGAAATTCATTTTGCATATGGATATATGAAACACCTCCTTGACTAAGTAAAAGTGAAATTAACAGACACTACTATGTCAAGGCAGGGAGGGAGTTTGCTTACTGTTTTCCAATGACAGAAAAACAAGGTACAAGCTCTGCTGTTTTCTGATTTTATCATAATACATATAAACAAAAAAAGGTCAAAACTGCCAGTAAAGGCCAGAATACGGCAAGTTACCCATCTGAACTACTTATTCCACACTCACACATGCAAGACCACCACTGAAGACAGCTGTGCTTTTTATTAGATGAGACAGATCAGAGAAAAATTACCATTAGTTGCACAGCTTGCTCCTTGGCATACATACCTTTGTAAGAAATACTATGTGTTTTTTTCCTTTCCTTTGCAAGCAAAGACACTTCAACTGAGATGTTTTTAACAGCTTTTATTCAGCTCTTAAAAAAAGAAAAAAAAGAAAAAAAAAAAAAAGTACGGTATCTTCTTTATATCCTTCAGGCACAGGAAAATAAAAAAATTATGTCAAGCTTAAACTGTGAGTTCGTTCTCGGATCATTCCACAAAAAGCCAGCCCACTCTAAGAGAAAGCAGAATTCATTTTCCAGAAAGGAGAAGAATGGTGAGAATGTGGCAATACTAAAGCACAGTCCAACTGTAGAGACAGAACAGGTTTTTTTGGTTTGGTTTTCTTTTTTCTTTTCCTCTGAAAATGCTGAAATGCTTTTCAGCAAGACTTGCCCTCATATGCTGCCCTTCCTGTGCACTGCAATCTCCTGCCCCAAAGACTTCTTCATCCTGCTGGAACTGTTCCTGCTTCTTGAGTCTGCAATACCACAGTTCCCCAAAGTTTTAAATTCTTTCTCTGTTATGATCCCTTTTTCTGCTTCTTGGACCTCTATATGGAACCTTGACAATAAGATGGATGCACTAATTGACGAGGCAGGCTGAGGAAATAGGGAAAAAAAACAAACAAAAGATCAGCCACTGCCCCACTACGCCTTCCTACTTTCCATCAATTTCCACGTAAGAACTCAAAAAGGTATTGTTAATTTATTTGTCCAAGCACTAATTCAGAGCACTGGTATACAAGGCCATAAACATAAGCAGTCAATTTCTACACAGAACTTTAAAAAAAAAAAAAAAAAAAGTATTGCAAGTGATTGTTTCAATGCAAAGGGGCTCTATTACTGGGAAATGAATCGCTGCAAGAACTCAGGTCCATGGCAAATCTGAACTACAGTTCTAAATTACATCATGTGACTAACCGGGATTTGTCAGATACTGGGGAAAAAAGGAAGCTACGAATTTCATGGAAAAATATTCATGATATGAAGGTGAGAACTAGACAAACTCAGTGCCCAAAATACACTAGCTGAAGTTCAGGATGTGGTTGTGGTGGAGTATCTAGCACACCAGGAAGCTGGAGGAAGAAAGGCACAAAAAATAAAGGACAAAAAACAAAACAAAACAAAACCTCCAAAATTCCTCCCTTCTTAACACCAAGAATGAAAGCTCTGTTTTTTGTATAGTGATTATATCCACAGCTTGCTTTTTTACTGATGGAACAATTGCATAATAATAACTATTTATTATCTTCTCTATAATATCTAAAATCTCTTCAGAGGATCTTAGGTAATAAAAATACTAAGTTAATTTACACATAAAGGCAACAAGAGGTAATGATCAGTTTCCAGACAGATACTGTCAAGGGTAGAGTACCTTCCAACACTTCCTGATGCTTTAGAATTATTTGTCCATTAACTATACTTTTGCAACTGGCTATGCAGGATGACAACTCGCTGTTCTGTAGAGCCCACATCAGCAAAATCACCACAAATGAAACAAAGCACACACGGCTGAGATGAAAAAGGCAGCTAAAACATGCAAAAGAAAGGAAGGAACCAGCCTCAGTGGCATGCATGCAAATTGCAACAGGCCGCTCGCAATTATACTTGAAAGAGTAGAATCTTCAGTAAGGTTTCATCACTTTCTTCACCCATTTTTCTCTACCTGGCTGGCAGCGCTGCTATCTTCTCCTTGGATAACCATGCCGTAAGTTATTTCACATTCATTCCAAGACTTCAGTAGGCCATATACAGCAAACAAACAGGATTCAGGCACTCAGACAACCAGCAGTTTCCTTCACGAATTCAGATTTAGGAATATTTTTATTTGGTTGGAGACTCTCTTCATTAAAATCTCAAGCAACTTTTTTAGGTGCTGCAACGACTGAATAAGGAAATGACAAGGCCTTTACATTACTGGCTGTGGTGTTTCACACCAATTGCAAGCTCAGCCCCACCACACTGCTCTAACTTCTCAAAAGAGCCGGGGGAAACAACACAATGAAGAACAGATAAACAGGTTGAAATAAAAGCCAGGAAGACACCATTTACCATTACAGGCCAAACTTTCAGTGTAAGGAAGTTGATATAACTTATTGTCAATTAATAATAGAGCAGAGCTGTGGGAACAAAAATCAAATTAAAACCACCCTCCCCAAAACCATCCCCTTCTACTTGCTCTCCCAGGCAGCACACAGGAACATTCAATGGGCACTGTGCTCAGTCCATAGAGCTCCCTCCATCTGTGTCACTCTTGCCCAGTCCCTCTGTGCTCCAACATGGCTCCATACCACAGGGCACCTCCTCCCTTTGAGCAGCGGTGGGTCCCCAGGCCATTCCACCCCTCCACAGGCCGCTCCCCAAGGACATATGATTAAGACAATGAACAGATAAATGTGCTGATGAAAAAACAATACTACAGAGCATTTGTGATAAACCTAATGTTCAACATGTAAAATGAAGGCCCAACGTAGTTAAGCCTAAACCAACAGTTTTTTTGAGTTTTCACCGACCTAATCATTCTTTATTTAAAAGTAATGCTTACCACTGATGCTTTATATTATGTTCTCAAAATACAAGCTATCAGTCAGTGCAAAACTGCTAGAGCATGACTTTAACACATTCTAATTTATAGGATACATGCAGTCCATTAAGAACCAAACAACTCCTAGGTCTAAAAACAGCTTCTCATGGAAAAGAAAACAGATAGCACAGCTTATAGGAGAACAATTTCCTCCACTGAGCAGAGTGTAAAAATTTACACAGTATCTTGAGTTGATCAACTAACACCATTTCAGCAGTGTAACACTAACCACCAAGCACAGGAAGTGTGTCAGTTTCAGTACTCAACTTACAGAAGCCAATATGGCAGTATGAATATGGGGTGCATTTTCACTAGAGGAGGAAAACAGGACTGTTCTCTGAAGGTAGATGTCAACTACAAGAAGTCAAACAGGGCTCAGTGAACAAAAGAGATTGCTAGACAACTTGAAACCAGAATAGCACCAGGCAAACATGCCCCAATGGATCCCTGTTTCAGTAAAGTACGGGAAAGCAAAGTTTGTTAGTTTCTTGAATAGCACTCTGAACAAGCCCAGCATTCTACTAGTCCAAGTTTAAATGTAATTCTACCATTATTATAAATACATAAATAAAAATGGATGAACACAGCTGACAGCCCTCTGCTTTGGAAAATACAGAGAGAGAGGAAAAAAAGAAAAAAAAAAATAGTTAAAATCTACAACTCCACCCTCTTGCAACTATAATTTAGATGAAAAATGCTGTCTCTGTTGATGGGTGGAATAAAGAATTCTCCTCCAAAGCCACCAGAGATGAAGCCAGCAACACCAAGCTGGACTGAAATGTCATCCGCACAAATCTTCTGATCAGTGTAGAAACTGTCTTCACAAGAATACAAGAGACCAAGAGACTTATTACCTAAAAAATGGGATTCAGAAGGAGATTGCAGTAAGTTTTTATCAATCTAAAATTTCAGCTTTAACAGATTCTACAACGGGTAACACAGATGTAGTACACCACTAAATTTAGCCTATCATGCAGTTCAAGCCTCCTCCACTTCTAGGACTTCTATTCCAGTAAACATTTTTCTGGGCTTCACCTATGCAGAACATGCCTTGTCAGAAGATGACAAGTCTCATGATTCCTTAAGAAAGGAAAAAGACATGATGGAACAGGCTGCCATCTTTTAGTACTGTCTGTACATTAAGATGAGCTAAACCACAGTGTAGAGGTCCTGTTTGGTTTTGTTTTCCTCCCGGTCACTGAAGTGGCACTAGAATTGACAAAACATCCATTATCTCTCCTGCAGTTACACAGAATCACAGAATGACCCAGGATGGAAGGGACCTCAAGGATCATGAAGTTCCAAGCCCCCTGCCTGGCAGGGCCCCATCCAGCCTGGCCTTGAACAGCTCCAGGGATGGGGCATCCACAACCTCCCTCCCTGGGCAGCCTGTTCCAGGACCTCACCACTCTCCTAGTAAAGAACTTCTCCCTAACATCCAACCTAAATCTTCCCTCTTTCAACTTAAAACCATTTCCCCTTGTCCTACTATTATCGGCTCTTGCAAAGAGTTTACTCCCCTCCTGATTATAGGTTCCCTTTAGGTACTGAAAGGCTGCAATGAGGTCACCCCGCAGCCTTCTTTTCTCCAGGCTGAACAAGCCCAGCTCCCTCAGCCTGTCTTCACAGGGGAGGTGCTCCAGCCTCCTGATCATCTTCGTGGCCCTCCTCTGGACCTCTCCAACAGCTCTATGTCTTTCTTGTACTGAGTTAAACACAAACATACTTCTACTTATTTTACCCTGAAATTAAACTATGGATACCTTGCTGCCATGGCAACCAAGGCCATGCAAAGGATTGTCTTATCAAACTTCAGAATAGAAGGAAGGCCCACTTAACATTTTGCAGCTCTGGAATCAACAAAATACCCTCATCTCCCAGATCTTCTAGTGCCCATCGCAAATGCTACAGATGTGTGTTTGGCTTCTAGTTTAGGTACCTAACATAGATATCCTAAGGGATGTAGCTCAAAACAGACAAGACTTTCACTGACAAAAGAAAGCAGTGCAAAGAAGCTTGTAGCTAATGGTATGAAAGAGCCAAAGAGCCCTACCATTTCCAGGGCCTTACAAGCCCATTTATAATGCACTTCCTTGTGCAGTACTTGTTCCACTACACACAGCACTCCAAAACTCCTGCACACCCCCGTGAAAAAGCCACAACCCTTTATGGCTCAAGGTAGCTCACTCAAACAGCCCCAGCCATGCTTTCACCTAGATACTTTTGCCTGCCACAAACAAGAGTGCTGGGGGCTAGACCACCCCCTCTGACATTACAGAACTTTTCCTTCCATCAAAGGCTTCTCTTCCTTTCCACGTTTCCTCTTGTTCATTGGCCTGAATGAGAAGCACTGGTAAGTGACATGAATGATTAAATCACACCAGGCAAAGGCAGTCCGCAAGCCACTATCAGTAGTCTGGGGAAGGTGGCTAATCCCCTTCCCTGGGTGGCAGGACATACCAGGCTGTGAGCAACACAGGCTACAGAAAGTACACCAACTTCTCTGCACTTCCAGCAACACATTCCTGTCTTATGCTAGCGTTAGTGGTCAACAAACTTTTTTTTAATTTAATTTTTAATTAAAGACTTGGACTTGAAAATTGAACTGATTAAGCAACACCGAACTTTGGAGCTGGAGAAAGCCAAAGTTAGTTAATTCTTTGAAGTAGAAGAAAAACCTCAGTTAGTAAAGTCTTTCTGAACTGTGATAATACCGAGCCCTTAGCTCACCTAAAAGAGTAGACAGCAGCAGAAGAAACAGTCTCTCGTGACCTTTTTCTTTCCAACCTCTCCCACCCCCCTCTACTGATTAAAAGTGCATGCTCTACTGATGCCAAATGCGCTGCAACAAAGACTTGCCAGCCCAGGAAGAACAGAGCATCAGAACATCTGATATGCAGTTCAAAAAAATCAAACAGTAATGACAAATGAGCCAAATATGCAATTCAGATATTTTTCAATTGACCAATTAACTATCTCAAAAAGATGGAAACGGGTTCATCTCCTCACCTCCCACTTCAAGATGAGCAAACTAACAGTTGTTTCCTCATTTCCCTAGTACTGCTTAAGGTTCATGGTTCTCAGCAGATAAACATGCTTCTTCTCCTGGCAGCATCTCATAATTCACATGGAAAAGTGAATGGGCAGAACTGAGACAGAGCACATACTGAATCACATTGCAATGTCTTTTTTTCTTCAGAGATCACTACCCAGCAGCTCTTCAGAAAGGAGCGAAAAAGGAAAAGGAAAAGGAAAAGGAAAAGGAAAAGGAAAAGGAAAAGGAAAAGGAAAAGGAAAAGGAAAAGGAAAAGGAAAAGGAAAAGGAAAAGGAAAAGGAAAAGGAAAAGGAAAAGGAAAAGGAAAAGGAAAAGGAAAAGGAAAAGGAAAAGGAAAAGAAAAAGAAAAAGAAAAAGAAAAAGAAAAAGAAAAAGAAAAAGAAAAAGAAAAAGAAAAAGAAAAAGAAAAAGAAAAAGAAAAAGAAAAAGAAAAAGAAAAAGAAAAAGAAAAAGAAAAAGAAAGAAAAAAAGAAAGAAAAAAAGAAAGAAAAAAAGAAAGAAAAAAAGAAAGAAAAAAAGAAGGAAAAAAAGAAAGAAAAAAAGAAAGGAAAAAAGAAAGAAAAAAAGGGCATAAACTTGGGACAAGGTCATGACAAACTAAAATCTAACAAAGAGTAAAAAAGCAAACTTGAAGAATATTGTCCAGAACTAACAAATCCTGTTTTCATCCTTTTCCCAGTCTTGACATATTTGAGATATACATGAAGGGGAAAGATGAGGAATACATACAAGATGTGCCTTATTATCTTTAGTTACTATTTGTATATTGTCATTCTTCTATCACTTGTTTACAGTCTTTAAGAGAAGTTCTGCCTCTGTCTTATCCCCCAACAACAGGTAAAAAATCCCTATTGTCAAATAATGGTATGAGATACCCCAGCTCCTCCAAACACAGTGAATGAAATGCTCATAATATCAGCCTTTCAGATAACAGTGCCTAAAAGAGTGGAACAGCAAACTCTGTCATCCTACTTAGAGGCCACTAAAAATAATAAAGGCACTTAATCTACTGGTCTCTTGCAGCAGATGCAGGCACTGTGCCATATACCTTCACCTACGTTCCACAAATGCTGGCAAACTCAGTGTTTTCTTCTCTCTGAACACTAACATATTCCAATTACTTTCTTCACCTGCTGTCATCACCAGCACAATCAGCCACTACGGAAATCTGATGATTTTTCTTCAACAGGTAAGAATTGCTGATGTAATAGTATCATCAGAGGGAAATGAAACCCTAGAACTTTTTGGTCAGTGATTAAGGATTGAAAGAATTCACACAGGCTTAACTAGTTTCCTACAATCTTTGTAGCCACAAGAAATCAGATGAGTTCTTAAAAGCATAAATAAGCAAGGATCGAGAACAGCATATTTCAAAAAGGAGACATAATTGAACAGGAATGGAAAACACATTTTCACTAGCAAATTCTGGTAGCACTGGTCCTCTTTGTAAAAAGGGCCCAAACAACATTTACAAGCAGCCTTCTTGAAGAGTAAAAATCTCTAATTCAGGACTTGCAGACGCTTCCAGCTGGAGATAAGGCACTGCACAGAAGACAGATACACAGTACTGAGAAGACTGTTCAGACAAAACAGGGAAAGATCAGAGAACAGACACCATGTAAATGGCCAGATGTATTTTTAAGTGTGAGAAAGCCAAACCAATGGTCCCGTACAGCATTTACAAAATTCAAGCATCATAATGCTTTAACATATTTACCAGGAACACTATGCTTGGCCCTGAGGGTTGGAAGAGAAAGCAAAAGCAGGCAAGACAGAAAGCTGGCAACTTGGTGAAGGCAGCATATGGCAAAATAAGTTACCTAAGAACATGAAAGAAAGAAAATTCACAGCAATGACCTCCTCGAAGAATGGTGCTGTGGTGCTGTTTGTACACCAATGCTAAGCGGCCTTTCCAATATCAGACCTTATTCCTATGTTAAAAAGGAAAATTTATCAAATTACATGCCAGAAAGCCCGTAGACACCACAATGATTTCAGACACTGGCGCATCACAGTGCAACCGCCACACACTCATTTGACAGCTCTCCATGTTTCAAGACATGACTCAGTGATGCATCTGAGTGAAAAGGATTCCTAGCACTGAACACAAAGCAAAACAATCCAGATAGTCATCTGTGAACTAGTCACAAGTTTTAAAGAGGGAAAAAAAAAAAATAATGTTGTGAATCTGCATTAAGATATGCTGAAACAATCTTAAACTCACTTTAGGCTTACTACGCTGCCATGTTTTTCTAAACATCACTGGCTGCACTACTGCCTGGATAACTATACCACAGAGCCTAGAATAGTCTCGGGAGAGGCTTCTGGGAGATTTTTGGTCGGGTAACAGTTCTGCAATTACAGCAGCCTGCAAACACCACTCAAGCATAAATATCAGCTTTGAGATGTCAGTAGCGGGGCTCCTGTCCTTCACTCATCTTCGCCTGAGGTACTACTGCCCTAGCTGCCTCATCATGGTCATCTGCTGAAATGGAAGGAAGCAAAAGCCCTCTCAGCTTAACGTCCTGCACAAAAATTATCCAGGAACCCATGCCACAAAGCTCGTGGAGAGGTAAAAGGCAGTGGGGTGAAATAGTAAAGAACAAAACACACTCACAGGTAAGCAGTTTGTTCTAGCTTAAAGATACCAGAAAAGGAACATCAGCCGTGCATGGGGGAAGACTTGAGGGACACTCTCAGTTATTAAAATCATGAGTTGGCAGAGGGAGGAGCAGTTTCAACTCACCTGTGCCTAAGCCACTGAACAGTCAGTGTTGGCTGAACAGGTTCTTAGACCTGTGGAAAGCCTTATCTGCTCTACTTAAAAAACAGACGAACCAGTTCAAGTACCTCTGCACAAATGCAATGTGAAGCAAGCAATCCGGGAGGTTAAACCAGTTCTTAACAACAGCCACCTTCTCTGGCACAATGGAGGAGAGTGGCCACCTGAGGTATGCATAAACTGTAATTAAAACAACTCTGTTTTCCCTTCTAAATGAGCAGTTTCCTGAGAATCATTATGGGACCTGGGAGAAAAGCCAGGCAAAAAACAAACAAACAAAACAAAACAACAACAACAAAAAACAAACAAACAAACAAAAACTTGTTCATACAACTTGTTTCACTGAGGACTAAAAAAATGTCACTTTTTTTTGCAAGTTTCATGTTTTGGAAGAAATTGAGGCCACCTTTCTTCACTTTGTTTGTTTAGCTGAGGCAGCTTCAAATCTACACTCACACAAAAATACTGAAATTGTAAAAATAATGCATAACCCCACATATTCATTCAGTCAGGAAATGCACCAATTCTGAAGCTTTTAGATAAGGATTTACTAATATTTCTACTCACCAAAAAATAAGCAACTGTCGTCTTGCTTAGCTCACTGGGAAGATTGGAAACATAAAGGGATCTACACAAACTACTACTGCAGACTCCACTGGACAGGTACATGATTTAAGGGCCAAAGATCCTAAGTGCCAGCTACTGCTCAAATATGTCATGACCACATGACTGAGTGCCAACTCCTATACAGTTACTAACCCTCACAAGACTTTTTTTTTTTTTTCCCAAATGGCTTAACATTTTAAAGAAATGGAGAATTAATTTCAATGGTAACAATGAAGTTTAGTGATCGAGACGACTGAATTGCTAAGCAGCAACCTCAAACACAGCAAATTAAAAATTGCTAGCTGGTTCTACTGGTTTCCGGAATAATCCAAGACAAACCAGCATTAGCTTTACTGACATGCAGCAGACCTGCATCCCATTTTTGTCTGGAATACAGTGTACTTCGGATTTATGATGAGAATTATGTCGATAGCGCACCAACACTCCAGCTGTTGCACAGCAGAGCTTACACTCAGCCCCTCTCCAGCAAGGAGGGGCACAGGGAGCTGGGAGGGGACAGCACCCAGACAGCAGCCCCACACTGGCCAAAGGGATGTCCCATAACACACGGTGTTGTGCTGAACAGTAAAATCAAGGGGAGTTGGCTGATGGGCAGCCACTGCTCAGGGACTGGGTGGACCCTGGTTGGCAAGTGGTGAGCAACTGCACTGCACATCATTCTTCTATCATAGTTAAAGTATTTTTCCCTCTGTTTTCTGTCCTATTTAACTGTCTTTACATCAATCCATGAGTCGTGGGTTGTTTGTTTTTTCTTTTTCCCCCGATTGTCTTTCCCATCACACTGGTAGGGAGCAAACACAAACCTGTGTGATGCTGAGCAGCCTGGTAGGTTAAACCCCCCAGCTGTCCTCCTGTTCTTTGCAGACAAGAACTGCTAACTCTAGTTTCTATCAAGAGTAACCCAGACTCCACTGGATCTGAATGCAGGGAAGTGTTGACAAGGCAGGCCTTCAAAATATATATATATACACCACTGGTTTACACCATGTTTGTCTGTAGAAAAATTTATTGTAGGGGGGAGGAAAGCAGCCAATGCCTTATTTATGTGTTCTATGTTCTCCCTTGCTGGCATTTTCTCAAGTCTATTTTGCCAGCCTATGACTGGGTAACAGATAGGATCAACACTCCACATTACTCCTAGTAGACCAACAAGACAATGTTCTAACACTGACAAAAAATTCTGCAGCAGCTCACATGGTTAAGTGCAACAGCCTCATTCTTAGAAGTAAAGATCTCATCTGCTAGTTACCTGGAAATCTGGGGAGTTAGAAAGTCACTGGGAATGCGGGCACCTGCTAAGCGTGCATCTAAACTTTTGTTTTTCTCAGAGGCATGGGTGCTTTATTGACAGAGAGAACCAGAAACACGTATCTGATAGCTCAAATGAAAGCAGACGTTGGCAACACACGCCAACAGATCTTCTCCCATGAACTCAAAAGGCCTTCACCATCCTCCTGGTGCTGAGTCTTTCTCTGCCAGGACTCGCACACACCTGCTTCCTCAAATCCTACCAGCAAGAGGACTTCCACTCCCAGCACTTCCACTCCCAGCACCTGAGAAAGAGAGTAAGGGAAGCCAAAAGCAGGACATGACCAACCCCTGCAAAAACACAAAGACTGGCAAGGATACAAAGGAAGGAAACCAAAACTGAGATACTTCTGACCATGTACAGCAGTGAGCAGCACAGCCAGGTATTGCGCATACACCCTTCCCCAAATCCTCAGCTTCTTGCTCTTTCCAGTCCAACTGCTCATTCCTAGCAACTGCACTTCCATTGCTCTTCTAACTTCAGAGACATGTAACCTATTGTTTCCCAAGTAACCTGTCACCATCGTAGCCACATTCATCTCTGACCTCACACAATCTAAACATAAAGCAGATTCCAACCGTCGCCTCTAACAGCTTCACAAAGAGGGTACTCCCGCGGCAGTGCAGGGAGGAAACCCACTGACCCCAGTGCTCCCCAACCACAGAAATACAGCATCATAAGCACGCTGCAGCCACAGTCTGTACAGACTCAGGGCCAACATCCCCTACGATCACACGGAAAAAGGCAATCCTTAGGATGAGTCCGTTATCCCTGACCTCCCGAATTTCTGCTACTGGGACTTAAAGCATTAGTTAGGGTTACAGGAAGAAACGCAGACGGACAGAAAGCCGTAGGCCGGGCGAGCGCGCCGGGCTCCGCACAGAGCCGAGCACCTGCCTGTCGCAGGCCCAGCTCCCTCCGCCGTGCCGGTGGCGACGCCGCGGGTCGCCGGCTCCTTTGTTAGCGCGGTGCGGAGGCAGAGCCCAGAGGCGGGGCCGTGGCTATCGGGCCGGGGCGCGGCCGGCGGAGGAGAGCGGCGGCCGGGGCCAGGTCCGGGGCGGGAGCCGGAGCTGCGGCCCAGGCTCGGGTGCGTCGGGCACTCACCCAGGTGAGGAGGCTCTCGCCGAGCTCGGCCCGCTCCAGGCTCTCCACGTTTAACATGACGGGGCGCTGCCCGGCAGGCTGCTGCCGGCGCTCGCTCCCTGCCGCCCCTCGTCCCCCGCTGTCCCGTCCCGGCCGGGCCGCGGCGCGGACACGTCAGAGCGTCCTGGCGGCACCGCCCGCCTGCGCCCTGCGCCCGCCTACCGTCGCCGCGTCGCTACGCTGCTGCCGGGGGCGGGGCGGCGGCCGGCGGGCAGCGCGGCGCTGAGCCCGGAGCTGAGGTAGCGCCGCCGCGACCCCGCGGCCGGGAGGGTGCCAGCGCTGGGGACTGGGTGGGTGAGCGAGCGCAGCCGAGCGGAACGCCGCAACGGCCACGCTGGGCCTGGCAACGGCCGCGCGGGACCCGGCGGCGGCGCTCAGTTCAACGGCTGGGCGCTAACGGCGGCGGAGGTGGGGCTGCGGCCGGTGGCGCGCGTCGTTCGCAGTTCGCTTCCCCTCTCCGTGTCGGGGATAACGAGAAGTGCCGGGCTTTGCTGGTGGAAGGACACGTAGCGGGGCTTCTCGTCTTGGTGTCCGCTGCAGGTGTGAATTGCTAAGCAGCAACCTCAAACACAGCAAATTAAAAATTGCTAGCTGGTTCTACTGGTTTCCAGAATAATCCAAGACAAACCAGCATTAGCTTTACTGACATGCAGCAGACCTGCATCCCATTTTTGTCTGGAATACAGTGTACTTCAGATTTAAGATGAGAATTATGTCGATAGCGCACCAACACTCCAGCTGTTGCACAGCAGAGCTTATACTCAGCCCCTCTCCAGCAAGGGAGCTGGGAGGGGACAGCACCCAGACAGCAGCCCCACACTGGCCAAAGGGATGTCCCATAACACACGGTGTTGTGCTGAACAGTAAAATCAAGGGGAGTTGGCTGATGGGCAGCCACTGCTTGTTGGGTATTGGGTAGGTGGTGCCTGCGTGCACCTGGGGTGGAGTCAGGGAGGTCACGAGTGTCACACAGGGGCGGTCACCTGGACCACTATATAGGGTTTGTTGTGAGGCATTAAATTGTACTTTTGGCGTTACGCACTGTGTGTGAGTCCCATCTGTTCCCCGTGCACTGAGGCACGGTACTTTCACACGACAGCCTTGACTTGTCGCCGGATTGGGAGGCGACAATTGGTGATCCCGATTGTGATGTGGTGAGAGTGTTCCGGACCGGTGTGTGTGAGACAGCAACTCCATTATAGTTCTGATTATGGGACAGTGGGTGAGTATGCTGTGGGGGATGGCTTCACGGGTGTGGTGTGAAGTGGATTGTGGAGAGGGTCTGTGTAAGTGTGGAGAGTGTTTGTGCAGAGTGCTTCGTGAGAAAGGACATGATGAGATTCCATTAGTTAAATTGTAAGAGAAGGTATGTGACTAGTGGCAACAATGAGGAGATATCAGGATGTGAAAGACAGGATATGTAGCTAAGGACAAAATATGTAGCGAGAAACAAGGACGGCCTAAAGGGAAAAACAAGATGTGTAGCAATGTGAAGGCAAAGCTATGAAGAAAAGTAACCATAAGACTAACCATAAAGGTCAAATGAAGTAATGTATAACCCACCAATCTTGAGCTTTACTTTTGCAATATGTATGAGCTTATTACTGACTGTATAAACAAGATGCTGTTACACCTAATAAACTGAGACCTGTTGACCATGATATATGAGGCATGTCTCCCGCGGTCTTTTCCAACAGTGGATGATGAGGACCTCGATCCGCTTATTAAGCGGATGATGCGGAGAGGTCTGGCTGACGAAGTTTCTCACTGTGTGAGGCGGTCGGCATTAGAGAAAGCTAGCAAGGAGCTCTTTGAGCGAGCTTGTGCAGGGGGCGAGGAGGTGCAGAAGCTGCTACCCGCCCTTGGTGCTCTTAGAAAGTTAACTAGATCGGCCAAGGGGGAGCAGGAGCTATGGCGAACCGTTAACACCTCGTTGGGGCCTATTGATTTGGAGGGGGAGGAGGAGGAGAAGACTCATCAACAGGAGCTAGATGATCGAGAGGAGACAAAAGAGGGAGACTCAGAAGAAGAGGTAGAGAAACAAAGGGCCTCGGTAGCTGAGGAGAAAACCCCATTATTAGCCCATTTACAGATTCCAACAGCCCCCTCCGCTCCCCCCATGGGACGTTTGAAGTGGGGGGAGGATGAGTCGGGAGGGCTGTGGTGAACAGTGAAGCAAGAAGCAGAGGCTCTGTTGGAATTTAGAATAAAGGGGGATAGTTAAATGTAGTTTGTAGGTGGGAAAAGGAATGATCTAGTTAGTTAGAATAACAAGGAATGGAGACAGTGGGTCTGTGAGAGCAGGAAGGATGCAGATAAGGAGTGAGATCTCCCTGAGACACCTGGCGAGGAGGGGATTAAAAGTTTAAATATCAGAAGAAGTTGCAACTCCCTGATAAGATGGGTGATAGCAAGAGGGGGTCTGCATGCTAAAGAACTATTGAATATGTATCAGAATTCCAGGAAATCATTGGCTATGTATGAGGTGTACCTTTATCTGTGTCACAATTTTACAAGTCGGTGTGCAAGTTTGGAGGAGCTATCCCCCTTGCACCCGGCACTGCACAATGCTGTAATAAACATACCTGCTTTATAACCAATCTCTGGATTATAGAGTTTGATTCCGCAAGTCAGTGGGGTATGGGGGGTCGAGGGTTTATCTATTTTCCGGGGGAGAAACCGCTAGGACTGGTGGCAGATGCGGCTACCCCTATTCAGCCGCCTGTGTTCTCCACTGTGCCACCCCCGTACCTTCAACAAAAGCTCTCTGAGGAAACAGAGGAGAGACAAAGCAGAACGGCATGGCGCCAGGGAGTCCTCGACTAGCGAGGAGGAGGCGGCAGACTTTGAAACGGAGTTAACGCAGATAAAAAAGCTGTTAGCCTCAGGTAGTGGCATCCTCGGGCTCTCAAAGTAAAGCTGAGAGCAATCGAGATCTGGGGAGGGAAGCAGCCGAGGTTGCTGAACGCTGGACCATCAAGGCACAAGAATGCATTCTGACCGGGTGCAATCTGATTCCTGAGATAAATGCTTGTACACTGTGTTATTCAGTGCTAGTAGGTTGCGGAGCTGGGAGTCTCCGGGTCTGGGTACACACTGTTGGTTTGTTGACCCCATACGACCCTGGAGTTTCTGGTGGATACTGCTGCAGACGTTGCCACACTCCCATTGTGATCTTGGCCTGGAGAGTGGCTGCTGGAGCTAACAGTGCAGTTTGTGGAAGGGGTGGTCGGGACGGCATCCGGGGTTGTGGGGAGGAATCAGTGTGCTGGTGCCGCTTGCTGCATGGCTGCAGTTGGTCTGTGTGCTGCTGCTGAAGTGTCACGTGGGCGGTTCCAGCAGTCAGCATGGTCACTACACAAGATGTTTTACATTTCAGTTGTTGCACGTGATGTTGTACAGAATTGCCCAGGTTGCCATTCGGCTAACACGTTTCCTGCAGGGGTGAACCCCAGATGTTTCACATTTCAGTTGTTGTTGCATAGGTTTGAGACCAAATAAGGTTTGGCAGATGGATGTCATGGGTTTCCCAGAGTTTGGGCGTTTCCATCACTTGCATGTCACAGTTGACACATGTAGTGGTTTTCTCTGGGCTGTGGCACAATCTGGACAGACTGCCATGCAGTGCATGAGAGTGTTGCACATGGCTGTCGCTGTCATGGGTGCACCTCAGGAGTTAAAGACTGACAATGGCCCAGGATATAGAAGTGCATGTTTTGGACAATGGTGTACAGCTTGGGGCACTAAGCATACCTTTAGCATTCCTGGCAACAGCACCAATAAATCTATTGTGGAGTGTGCACATCAGACCTTGAAGGGGCGTCTTCGTGTGCTTAAAGAGGGGGTGAGCTGGAGGGGCCTGAGCTGTGCCCAGACACTCTTCTCCTGCGTGCACTGTTTAGTATAAATCATCTGGAGAATCGGATGGGAGACCATCAGCTGACTGAACGGACTCCAATAGGTCAGGTCCTGATCAGACCTGATGGAGGGCCATGGCTCCCAGACCCTATGCCACTCCTCATCATGGGCAGGGGATATGCCTGTGTTGGGACCCCAAGTGGGCCCCGCTGGCTGCCAGCACATTGGGTTAAGCCGGCACCAAATAAGGAGCCATCCTGCTTACCGTGAGGATCCGAACATTTCAGCACCGGTTTTGGTCAACATCTCCTTGGTTAATGTCTCCAGTGCAGCCAGTGATCTGACGTCAAAACTGGCCAGCAGCTTACTGGTAACAGCACGAGACAGCGTTGCTCCCAGTGTGCCTGAAGGTACGAACTGGGAATCTAGTCTTCATGCCGGACTGATAGTTCGTGAGCAGGGGGAGACCTTGTTCTTGCATAATCCCCCAGCAGTGGACATTTGGAACGATTCTGAACAACCAATATGTTTTTGTCTTGTTATTTGGTTATGGAGTGTGATATTTGTAATGCACACTGGACTGAACTGGAATGCCATGAAGATTCTGTACAATAGTGTTACATTGAACTTGAAAAAACTGTAACTCCATTGTGTACTGTGCTGTTATCTCGAACTTGAATGCATTGTTCGTTTCAAGTTGACTAGGTGTTGCCATACAGCATTTCAAAAATTGTTAGGCAGATAGCTGTTGTTATGTGTTTTCAGGTTTGTAGGGGCTGCAGCTGCATCTCTTTGGTATATTATTGTGACAGCTTAATTGTTCTTTGCATATGTTTAATGTTTAATTTGTTTGCGGAATAGCCTTAAATGTGAGAATCACCTTTGGGGTAACAGGGAGTACGCGGGGGAACCTTTACAGGGGCTTGCAGATGATAAAGAGGGGGTAGATGTTGGGTATTGGGTAGGTGGTGCCTGCGTGCACCTGGGGTGGAGTCAGGGAGGTCACAAGTGTCTGACAGAGGCGGTCACCTGTACCACTATATAGGGTTTGTTGCAAGGCATTAAACTTGTACTTTCGGCGTTACGCACTGTGTGTGAGTCCCATCTGTTCCCTGTGCGCTGAGGCACGATACTCTCACACGGCAGCCTTAACTTGTTGCCGGATCGGGAGGCGACACTGCTCAGGGACTGGGTGGACCCTGGTTGGCAAGTGGTGAGCAACTGCACTGCACATCATTCTTCTATCATAGTTAAAGTATTTTTCCCTCTGTTTTCTGTCCTATTTAACTGTCTTTACATCAATCCATGAGTCGTGGGTTGTTTGTTTTTTCTTTTTCCCCCGATTGTCTTTCCCATCACACTGGTAGGGAGCAAACACAAACCTGTGTGATGCTGAGCAGCCTGGTAGGTTAAACCCCCCAGCTCCTGTTCTTTGCAGACAAGAACTGCTAACTCTAGTTTCTATCAAGAGTAACCCAGACTCCACTGGATCTGAATGCAGGGAAGTGTTGACAAGGCAGGCCTTCAAAATATATATATATACACCACTGGTTTACACCATGTTTGTCTGTAGAAAAATTTATTGTAGGGGGGAGGAAAGCAGCCAATGCCTTATTTATGTGTTCTATGTTCTCCCTTGCTGGCATTTTCTCAAGTCTATTTTGCCAGCCTATGACTGGGTAACAGATAGGATCAACACTCCACATTACTCCTAGTAGACCAACAAGACAATATTCTAACACTGATGTAGCAGGTGTTTCCAGGGAAATGAGTTGTGACGTGGATAGGACCTCCCTTGCCAATGATTGACATATGATGTATTCCTAGGGTGTGTAGACGAAGTAGATAGCGGCTTATTTAAACCACTAACACGCATAATAAAACGCCATTTCGCTATTCACCATATTGATGTGAATGCGTAGTTAAATGGGCCCTGGCTGGACCAGGCTGGATTCGTGGAGGCTTAACACTTGAACCCTGATGTGAAATGAACTACAAGTAATAAGTGGTGCCCCATGTGAGGACGTTAGGATTCAAGGCGTTGGAAATCTTCTGCATGCCTGCCGGATAAAGAGAGCCTGTGAGGTTGGTGGCAGGCTACCGTTGGAGGATCGTGGTATTGCAGGGCCGAACGAACTTCTTCGTCTTGGATAGACTATGGAGCAAGTCTTAAAGGTACTGCTTCAATTTTGTAAAGACTACTGTGGCAAGCATGTTCCTTCTAAGAAGAACATTGCAGCCATCATTAGTTGTCTTGAAAAGGAGGGGCAGCTTTCCTCTCCTCGGGAGATTTTAGACCACAATAAGTGGAACTCCCTAACTTCTTCACTCTGTGAGCGTGCAATGAGCGAGCAAAAAGCTGCTGAGCTCAAAACATGGGGTTTGGTGCTTGGGGCGCTGAAAGCGGCTCGGGAAGAAGGGAAGACTGATACTCAGGCTGGGGATGCTTTGGGACTTGGGTCGGGAGGCCTTTTCTCTTGCAGATGTAAGGATTTGAAAGACAAAGACAAGGTGGCGGGTGCCGTCCAGACCACACTCATCACTCTGGCTGTGCAAGAACCAGATGGCCCTGTCCAGCAGCATTCCACACATTCCACATCCTTATCTCTTGACCCCCAGAAGCCCTCCTCAGGCATCACCACCGTATCCAAAGCAACCGTTATATCCTTCTCTGTCCAGTACCGCTCCACCTAATCCAGGGGAGGCGGGGAAGTCTTGCACTGCTGAGCTAGGTGGTAACACCCTGGTGGGGGCAGGAACGTCTCATATCACCAAGATAGGTGTTGCCGCCCATGGGAAAGGGGGGGGAGGAGGGCAAGGAGGGAGGTGTGCCCAAGAACTAGAAGAGAACAGCAGCGGGGAGGGGGATGCAGTTGGGCCCAGTGATAAGAGCCGCAGGAGAGTGTTAACAGACTGGGACAGAGTTAGAGAAGGGGTGATGGATGAAGGTAGAACCACGAATACCTTTCCAGTCAGCATAGGAAACAATGGGCCAGAGTGGGTACCCCTTGACTCTAAAGGGATTAATAGACAGAGGGAATGTATAGAGAAAAAGGGTCCCCTCCCCAACACATTAAGACAGGCCAACTGGTGTGCATTAGGAAAGCTCCAACAATATCTTTTTGGAGATTCTACCCCTGAGGATAGATGCCTGTCAATTACTGTGGGGGTGGAGGCATTCCCAGTTACTTGGGGGCCTGGTCAGGGGGCCCTGGGCTCCAGTGGAATCTCCGAAGCCAAAACAAGACCAGCTGATGAGCGAGCCACGGCAGCTCAAGACGGCATCGGATAAACAGCTGCTGATAACTTTGAGAAGTCTTGTTTTATCTAACTACTTGACTCTGTTGATTATTTTCATGCTAGAATACTGATATACCTCTTTATTACATATTTTGGTTACAATAGTATCATGCTTTTGTTTGTTGTGGTTGTGGACTGTGATTGATATCGATCCTTGGATATGTTAAAACTGCACAATTTGGTTCAGAATTTTTTCAGGTCATCCTGGATTTCTGGTACTTCACAGTTATAACCATTCCTTCTGACCCTTTCTTTCACCTCTTTTTGTCAAACTGAATATTATTTGCATGTAACTTCTCCATAGTGTTTCCAAATTCCTAACAAATTGGGAAATGAGCCAAGGGACCCATCTAATATCTGTTAGTTGTGGTCACAAAAGAAATCTATCATAAAGACCTTGGCATTGGCACTGATGTTTTTCAGTGTCAGCTCCAGCCCAGTGGTATCAGTGAAAACTATCCTACTTAAGAGCAACAACAACAACAACAACAACAACAAAGAAATGGAGATGGCACTTCCAGCAACAACAACAACAACAACAACAACAAAGAAATGGAGATGGCACTTCCAGCAACAACAACAACAACAACAACAACAAAGAAATGGAGATGGCACTTCCAGCAGGAAGGCTTGCTAAAACGACAAACTTTTAAAATCAAGGATGTGATGATGGGCAACAACCAGCAGCCCTCACTTTGTTTCGGTTAACAAGGAAAGAGTGACAATTCATGGAAAAGACATGATAATTTTAAAGAATTTGGAATCAGGTTAATGGGAAGGCCCATCCCTGCTGATAACTTGGAGGAGAGGAAGAATGCTTAAGATAAACTGTATTGGTTATTGTCACTGTCTTTGTGATTGTTAAATGTTTATGGTATATGAAAGTATAAATGCAAATGGTATATGGAAATGTTAATGCTATAGGGATGTGTAAACATTAATGCTATATGGAAGTGGAATTATTAAGGTTATGTGCAACTGTAATTGAGGGTACAAATAGTGGAATTGTGAAAAACAAAAAACAACAAATACAGAAAACAGCAAAAAGGTTACAGAAGAACAGAGTTAAAATATTGAATGTGATCTGCTCTAGCCAGAGCAGTTAAGAGCCTGCAAGAGAACGCAAACCCTCGCGCCGCCCCCCCCCTCCACTGATTGTGAAAGTAAACAAATCATTACTTCCGAATGGGAACAAAAGCAAAACACTGGGAGTGCACGTGCCCCTAGTTTAGTGTTAATTATTACCCCAGGTAGAGATAAGAATGCAGCACTAATTGCATTCAGAGTAACACAGACAGCTCCGCTGATTAAGATAAAACAATAACCTTTAATTTAAAGACATGGATTACCTGATAGTTACCAAAACAAAGGAAATAATGCATAACATGGACAATTAGTTTGCTAAACTTTCTCAGACTTAATGGCTATCGAGTGTCTCCACAGAAAACCCACATGGCATGGCCACCAATAACCTGTTTGCATTATGGAATCACTGCTGGATCCCAAAACTTGGGGAACAGCGAGGAAGAAAAAAAAGCTGCCAGACTCCGGAACCATAAACAGTTAAGAAAGGTGAACACGATCAAGGTTTACCTGCAGTAATCAGACACAGACTGTGGTTAGTGCAGAACAAAAACTTTTATTGTGAACAATGAACTTAAATAATATGAACTTGGTCAAGTGCCTAATTAAACATGACACTCTTTCTACGCACGGCAGTGCTGGATCTTCCATCCTGCCCTGAAGAAGATGGCGCTGGAGCTGCACTCGCCCCTCTGGTGCCGTCCCGCAGCACCCAGTCTTTGGAACGAGGCACAGGCACTGTCAGTCTCATCTCCATGTTGTTGTACCTCAGAGGGGTTTCTCGATAATAGGAAATGAGGTCGTAGAGGCTGTTAAATACTCATTGTTATGAGTCAAAAAGTACCTGTGGCTGTTGATGTCTTGCCACCAGTTGATACGACAGTGCTGCACCTCTCCGTTGAGCCATTTGGACAGGATGTAGTCCCCAATGAGTGTCCCGCTCTCCCTAACAAGAAAGGAGCCATCGGGAGCCCCCATCACTGTGCAGTACTTCTTCAGCACCAGCTCAGCAATGTGCCCTTCTCCCATCCTGCCATGGAACTACTCCTGTGCGAGATGCAGCTCGATGTTGGTGCTCATCTTCTTCTGCGCAGGTTGTCTCCATCATCTGTTCCAGGCTGGGACTTCATACAGTTGATTCCACGCGTAGGTTATTGTATCGTCCATGATTTGAGATTCTTCATTCTGCTCCCTCTGCTCCTCTTTCATGATTTGAGAATCTGTCGTCTGCTCCCCTTCCACCATTTGGCTATCCGCTGTCTGCTCTTCTGCGTTCAACACCTGCTCCTTGGTCATACACGAACCCGTGGTTTCTTGCCACTCACTCTAAGCCGCCTCAGTTTTGGCGGGTCTTGCCAATGGTCTTTATAGTATCTGTTCACACCAATACCAGGTGCACAAGCTAGACGTCTCATGATCATGTCAAGAGGGTCTGCCTGGCAGGAATAGTTACAATCTTTTGGTTTTCTCCCTCCTTGTCTGTAGAATTGTTTGCACCTCTGAAGGTCTTTTGCTAGTTTGAGCAAGAATGTCTTCATTTTCTCCCAGTAATATACACATTTAGGGAACTAGGGTACGGATTTGTTGATGGAGCTTGGAAATTGTATGGAGGGGGAATTGTAGTGGGGCAGTTGGGAAGAATGGTGGCAGCTGTACTGGAGTGGGACCTGAAGATCCCAGGATGAGCTTTGCCCCCAGTGGGCTGAATGCAACATGCACACAGCAGTGTAAAGATGATTGTTTTCTGGTAGATAGGAGTGCATCTCACTCTGTACTGCATCTAGAATTACTACCCGTAGATGATTTTTGTAACAATAGTAGGAGTAGGTCAACAAGAAAAAGCTTACCAATTAGATAAAAAAGGGGGCGGGCTAAGGGTAAAGTAAGTAACAATGGGAATAAGTAAGTATAGCTATAAATAACTTTCTGTGAGTAGTTTGTAGTGTAGAGAGATCTAATATAGTGGTTTAAGTAATAATACATTAGTTTAGAAATTTCCATTTATAGAATTGTCTAGAATGAATGCTTGAATGAGCGTGTATATGTCAACTCAAAAATTATGACCTTACATGTAACCTTATGCTTAGTGTGTTATCAATGTAGGTTTTGATTGAGTGATGATGATTATGGTAACATTTAACTCCCCTGTAGCTCAACGATACTGGGCCACTGCCATCACAGTCCTTGATGTGCCACAACACATCGAGAAAGACAATGGCTCGTGTTTCATCTCGCGATCTACTCAAGAATGGCTTGAGCGTTGGGAAATATCTCACTCAACAGGTATCCTTGGAATTCCCAAGGACAAGTTATCGTTGAGAGGGCCGACCATCTCCTGAAGGACAAGATACATGTCCTTGGGGAGGGGGAGGGTCACAGAGGTTATGCCGCAGTAAAGGATAGAGAATCGGGAAAAAATTTTGCTTACTGTAAAAAGTTGGTGAATGTTTGTTCATTGTGTTGGGGATGTTGTTACTGTTGTTGTTGGGGAGGGGGCTGTGCAGAACGGAATCAAGCGGGCTTCCGGGTTTTGTAAGCGCCCCTGCGGCTCCTGCACTCGCCACCCCTGTTTCTGCGGTTTCTGTCTTCCCGCTCCCGTTTGTGCCGTTTCGCCCCCCCCAGGTCGGGCGCGCTCGGGACGAGGAGCGGAGGCACGTGGCAACGAGTGGCGGGAAAGCCTGGCAGCGGGGAGCAGAGTGGCGGGAAGTGTGCCACCAATCAACAAGAAGAGAAGAACCACTCGGAGCAATACTGCCCGGCAACAAGGGAGCGCAGTCGCAGAAGGCCGACACGGCAGCTACTCAGAGACTATAAAAGTTGGGGCCAGCAGGGGGAGGGCGTGCCACACTTTGTTAGGCGCCGGCTCCTTTGTTAGCGCGGTGCGGAGGCAGAGCCCAGAGGCGGGGCCGTGGCTATCGGGCCGGGGCGCGGCCGGCGGAGGAGAGCGGCGGCCGGGGCCAGGTCCGGGGCGGGAGCCGGAGCTGCGGCCCAGGCTCGGGTGCGTCGGGCACTCACCCAGGTGAGGAGGCTCTCGCCGAGCTCGGCCCGCTCCAGGCTCTCCACGTTTAACATGTCGGGGCGCTGCCCGGCAGGCTGCTGCCGGCGCTCGCTCCCTGCCGCCCAGCGCTGGGGACTGGGTGGGTGAGCGAGCGCAGCCGAGCGGAACGCCGCAACGGCCACGCTGGGCCTGGCAACGGCCGCGCGGGACCCGGCGGCGGCGCTCAGTTCAACGGCTGGGCGCTAACGGCGGCGGAGGGCCGCGGCCTGCGGCGGGCTGAGGTGGGGCTGCGGCCGGTGACGCGCGGCGGTCGCAGTTCGCTTCCCCTCTCCGTGTCGGGGATAACGAGAAGTGCCGGGCTTTGCTGGTGGAAGGACACGTAGCGGGGCTTCTCGTCTTGGTGTCCGCTGCAGGTGAGAACTTGCATGCGGGAACGCTGCTTACTACAGTAATGAGTTCTTGGGCGGTTTTTCTAGGAAAGTAGAGGAAAAAAAAAAAAATAAAAGCCCTTTTGGCCTCATTCTGAGTATTACCATATTTCACCATGCATTATTATACTGGAGTGACATTGTTTCACTTCCCTTCCTACCTGCCCAGAAGTCACCAAGCTGAAGGCGGTGACTGGCCTTTTCACATGGTCCTGCCTGCACACAGTCTTAGGGGTGGATGGGACCTCTGGAGATCATCCAGTCCATCACCTGCTCAAGCAGGTTCCTTGCAGCAGGATGCACGGGAAAGTGTCCAAATGAGTCTTGAATATCTCCAGAGGACACTCCACTGCTCTATGTGCAGCCTGTTCTGCTGCTCTGTCACTTTGAAATTAAGGGAGTGCTTAGTCTGCGCATTTCTTCAGTCCTACACTCCGTATCTTTATAACCCTGTTCCTTTATAAGCCTTGAACGTCTGTCTGTTCAAACCTTGTGGTTCAAGACTCATTCAGGGCCTGTTTTACATAGGCCGTGCACCATCCATTGAGATACCCCAAACTGGAATACTGTACATATCACTGCCTTTGTCTTTTTCTTCGAGCCATCAACAGTTGCTGGCTGACGAAAAAATGAAACATAGTCAAGGGAGTATTTTGCCCTGTGGAATGTGCTTTTGAAGGTTTAATCTCTAGTGATTCTAACGTGATTACATTCAGCCCGGAGAAGGCTGCAAGGTGACCTGATAGAGGCCTTTCAATTTATAAAGGGGAGCTACAGGAAAGAAAAGGACAGACTGTTTCTCTGGTCTGTTGTGTTAGAACAAGGGGAAATGGTTTCAAGCTCAAATAGGGTAAATTTAGGTTAGGTATAAGGAAAACTTCTTTCCCAGTGAGAGTAGTGAGGCACTGGAACAGGATACCTGGCATTGTGATTGATGCCCCACCCATGGAGACCTTCAGGGCAAGGCTGGATCAGGCCCTGGGCAACCTGATCTAGTTGTGGTGTCCCTGTTCATTGTAGGGGAGTTGGTCTAGATGGCCTTCAGAGGACCCTTCCAACTCTAGGGATTCTATGATTCTGTTCTATGATGAGAAGAAGTGGAGTACCTATTTTCTTTCTGTTGCTTTTTTAATTAGGTAAATGTCATGCAGAGGCTGCTGACCTCCAGCCCTGCAGAGAGCTGCTCTGTCAGACAAGCATGCTGGTGAGGCAGATCTTTATACTGAAGAAGTGTTATCCTCTGCTGAAGTGACCCTGTGCTGATATGGCTTTGCAGTGAATCTAGCAGGACTGTTTACCTTTTTATTTTTCTCTTCTGCAGTGAATATGTATGTAAAAGGCCATTCTCGCCTCCATCTTTATTCTGAGGCATTTTTCAGTCAAAGCTGAAAAACATCTGAGTCTATAAACACCGCTTGTCAACTGTAATTTGTGAACACAAAAGAGAGGAAAGGATGAGATTTCTGAGCTTACTGTTGTATCTTTCCAACCCCTCAAGGTCAGGCTGGACGGGGCTTTGAGCAACCTAGTCTAGTGGGAGGTGTCCCTACCTAAAATAGGGGGATTGGAATTAGATGATCTTAAAGGCCTCCTCCAACCCAAACCGTTCTATGATTCTATGAGATGCACCAAGTTATCTTTACAGCTTCCATCAGATTCTCCAGCTAGGCAGGAGATGGAGGATGAAGCTGCAGCTGTGTTCTTAGAGGCTGGCCCATGTCACCCTGCAGCTACTGTCACAGGTCCTGTCTGAGGACATTTCTTCTTCATTTCAGGCTGGTAGCAGAATGATTGGTTTCAGGTGGACAGGTCAGCCCCAGGCACAATTCTGGACAAAGATCTCCTATTCCAGCTAGCTAGGGCCAGCTAGCACTGGAAAAAGCAGTCTGTGCATATCTTCAGGCAAGACGAATTCAGAAGCATCTCCTCCATCTGTCTCCTTTGTGTTCAAAGGAGAACACAGTGAACGTCACTCCACTCCCTTCCAGCCTGCATGCCGATTTAGCTCTCTCACTCATTCAGAACCAATCCATCAGCTCTACCCCAATGACTACAGCAGTTAGCCAAGCACCAGCCTGGCTCCCACCATACACCATTTACTGTAGGAAGAAGCAAACACTAGAGGAATGAAGTAGATTGCAGAAGCAACAAACACCAAGCATCACAGATGTCTACATACAGTCCTATCAGGTGTTGTACTTAACATGCCAGCCCTTCGGACCACAGTATCTCTCAGTGTCACTACCTTCTGACAGGTTTGAACGGACTAAAATATGTTGCTATATGTAGATGTATATACTTTGAAGGGTGACGCTCTCCCAGAAATATTAGCTGCATTTGATCTACATTACTACATTCACCATCTCCTATTCGCTACCTTCCCTCAACATTCAGATCTTTACATTTTCCTCTCCCTCCATGCATGGATCTGTAATGCCTAGTGAGATAAGGACTCAGAACACTGAGTGCCTGAAGCATCTTGCCAGCCTCAAAGTCTGCTCATGTCCAATGCCTTATGCATTTCCTCCTTCCTGTCACAGGGGTATAGCGAAGATGCCAAAGGGGTACCCCAAGAAGCCCATAGGTTAGTGCACAGCAAGGCACATCTGCTGATATCACTCTTGATTTTATATTCCACTGGTTTGTACAACAAACATTATTCTAACAAGCCTGCATACATTATTCATAAAACAGCACAGAGCTGTTCAGCAGCATATGGAACCAATGAATGTTGTTTTGGTGTGGGTGGAGATAGGGTTGATAGAAATGTTTTAGAGAGAAGGAAAAGAGATCATTTCACCCAGGGAATTTCAAGTGCATCACCAACTGGAGAACATTTCTAAGAGAAACTCCTCTGTTAAAAAATCTGGTTTATGTGAAGAAGATGGGGAATGGAGGAAGGAAAAAAAAAGAAGAAAGATTGTGTCAGATACATCATCATAAAACAGAAAAGGGTGGTTAGCCAGGGCTCCCAAGAGCCAAGAAATTAATGCCATACAAGAAACACTTCCTCTGTAATCTTGACACAAGGGGGTTGCTAGAAAGATTTGTCCTGTACTAGCTGGAATGCTTCTTTAATTATACTGGTAAAGGCAGCATAATGAATTATTAAAATGAACAGAAAAAAAGCTAGAGCAATGTTTCTTGATAGTGAAGCACCCACACCTCTAATATCATGAACTGTTTTACTAGACCTGTGCATTTGCAGGCAGGACAGGTACAGGCACTCTGCAATTCTGTCCATGACTGCAGGAAATCAGCGTCTGTCAGGAGATGAGATTGCTGAGCATGCTGGATCACAATGAAGACCCTGAGGTCCTCCAACTCCTTTTGCCTGGAGGCCGGATTTGACACTACTCTCTGGAGAATAAGAAAACATCAGTTTACAATATTCTTTTCACAGGTTCTCTTGCTGGCCTGTGACTGTGATACCTACCTATAATGTTCACCCAGCACGTACTACCTAGCGAAGCCCATACGTGCTGTGTGTTCACAGAAACATTTCCTAATTTTTTATGGAAGATGATGGGTCTTTGGGCTATCTGACTTCTTTGACACTGGCAGCAAGCAGATCTCACACACAGTCACCACACTCATGCCTTGTTCACACTGGCTGGAGCACAAGGGTATGTAATACTCCCTAGAGTAGCAAAATAGACTGTGATGTAAGTGCAAAGGCATCAGTGGAATATAGTTCTGGGGCATAAATAGATTAAATCTGTCTCTTATCCCTGGCAGCTAAAACAGTTACAGAAACAGGTCCTGAGTACCATAGTTCCTTTGTACTGGGAGCAGTTAAAGTACAAGGTGGTCCAGACAAAGGGGAAGGCATGTCCAGAGAGGTATGACGAAGAACAAGCTTGCAAACCAAAATCTTTGAGACGGAAAGGATCAAAATGGTACCATCATTCAAAAAATAAATAAAATAAAATAAAATCCAGCCTAGAACTGAAGACATTTTGTGAGAGGTGATGTACAAGCATGTACACATGGACTTCACTGATTAAAAGACCTCCTTCACAATGGACAAAGGCAGTAACTTCCAGTGATACAGCAGTTGAGAAGAGCTAAAACTCAACCACATATCAAGTCCCTAAATTGGTGACACCTGAATAAAATAGTTGGTCAGACAAAGAACAGCAGGGAGAATGGATCCATGGAAGGAACAGGGCTGTCCAAAATTACACATCCAATCAGTGACAGAGCCAAAAATACAAACCTCACTTGCAATCCTGTCTACAAGAAATGTTACAGCCTGTAACAGGGACAAAAGCAGAAAAACAGACAAGAGCAATAAACCCATGCATGCTTATCTTATCAGCTGGGCAAGTACCACTGATGGGCAAGGAAGGAGCCTTCTCAGCCCTCCATAAAACAGCCTTTACAGGTTCTAGGTACTTCAGAGATACAAACGTCTTAATATGAAATAAGGAAAGAGAACCACAAACAAAACCAAACCTGCAATATACTTTAAAGCACTTGAGCCAGAAGCTCAAGCAGCTGTATCCCTCACCACAACCTCCTATTCTCAGCACTTAGGAGGGAGAAATGGGAATCCCACAGAGGGATGATCACCGTGACCACTACTGCAGCAGCAGCTATCAAAGTGAGACATCACCCCTGGGAGAAAGTCTCCACTCTGAGGACATTACACCATGTGTACACAGTGGACATTAAGCCTGGGACAGGAAGCAGAGAGGTACAGAGATTAGGTGGCTCACTCCCATAGGCAGAAACTTTGTGTACAGAAATCCTCCCAGCAAATAGACTAGAATTATTCTGGTACCTGATGTGAAAGCGTTACAAGAATACGGTACTTGCAAGATCCAGCCCTTATTTTGGCATATGCCAAGGCAGCAGTATTTAAGTAGGAGACGCTGCATCAGCAACAGACCAAGAATGATGGCCATGCTATCCCTCTGCCATAACCTCTACTGTTACACTGTTTCTTAGTTATGGTGAATATGTCTCTGGAAACAGAAATTCATAAAACAAGACTGAATAAAATATCAGTTATTTCTGTGTGCATCACTCTGATTAAAGCCCCGCAGTTAAGCCTCTGAAACATCATATAACTTGCAATCTAGCAGAGTGTGATCTGCCAGGAACTCATACACAGCATAAGAATGTTTTCATGACAGCAGAGGAGGTTTCTCTCAGGACAGATAGAGGATTTAGAGAAGGGACAGTACAGGCAGATCCATGTGCATGCATGCTTCTTTGCATGTATGCAGACTCAAGACATGGTTAAACATCTTTATCTGTTTTGAAATACTTCAGCCTCATTCAGCATACCTCACCGAATGATTTTATCTTTTAATCCCAAACAATCAATTTGCAGAAGGAAACAAATTAGAGGCATATCTGGTTACTGCATAAAGTTTATCCAATCCTTAGAATCACTGAGCATCTCTGGGAGGGAGACAAACATTAAAGCTCTGCCCAGAGGTTCCCAGGTACCCCTCGGTAGTGATGGAATATGGAAAGAAGCAATGCTGCGTGAAGTGGGGGTTGTTCATCTCAGAAGCAAACGACTGATTTGGGCAAGGAAATGCTGAACACAACCACTGTAGCAGCTGAGCATAGCCTGTGCCACTGACAGACAGGCAGTCATGTATATGCACATAATTGATGCTTTCCTAATAAATACTTGATGGCAATGTTTAATCATGCATGCAAGTAAGAGGACGTTTTTATCTAACATCCATACCTACTATAACAGAGCTGCAGAGAAAGAGCAAAAACTATTTTTCTTCAGAAAATAATTCCCGTTAGATGGATAATCGCAAGGACATTGCTTGCTAACTCAGTCTCCTTTCCCGAAGCTCCAATTAGCATTCAGTAGCAAGTTTTCACTGCTTACTACTGCACCAAGCTCCGTGACAGGGCATTCCTCTAAAACCCAACCACTGCCACTGCACACATCAGACCTTTTTTCCACTTTTAGTCTCTCCTCAAGCCCAGAGATCTTTCTGACTTGACAGCAACTCCGTGATCACTGCAGATTATTCAAAGCCCTTAATTCCTGCAGAGCATAACCTTCTCGACATCATCACCTCCATTCTTAGCAGACAGAAACACTATAAATATTCAGTTATTTACCTTGCTTTCTTTAGTAGAAAACTCAGAAGAGTTGGAGATTTTCATAGATTTTGACCGATGGGATTGCCGCCAGAGGGATTCTTCTCGGGAGTATTTCACTGAACCTGTGGCTCTCACCCGGACTTTGCTGGTGCTCTGAACACTGTTAACTCCAATCATTTCCAAAAGTGATGGGATGGGATGGGGGAGAAGAAAGCTAATGGCACTTGCCAATCCCCTGCAGAGGTTTTGGAAAAGGTTGCGTCTGGAGAGCCCGGGCTCAAGCAATCAGTGTTTGCTTAAAAAGCACTAGGCTGTTTCCTCCAGCATCTTCAGGCACTCTGTTTGGAGCCTGCCTGATTGTTCCAGGCATTGCTCACGTCACTGGATAGGGGGGAAAAAAAAGAAGAAGAAGAAAAAAAAAAACAACAGAAAGAAAGAAAAAGGATGACAGAAACTCCACCCCTGCTCCACTCCCCTCTCCAGCACAGACGCCCCCTTCATACACACACCAACGGCAAGGGAGAGAGGAGGAGAGAAAGATGCTGGAACAAATGCCAGCATACTAAGCAAGAGATTCATTTTCAGTTCACACAGCCACGCTTCTCTGCCTGCAACAGCCTGCCATACTCATTACTGTCTGAAATAACAAAGGATGCTGCAAAAAGAGTGTTTAATCACCTGCCAGCTACAGGCTTCTGGGTGTTAGAAGTAGTGATGGGTTCCCAAAGCACTGGAGGAACAAGTGAAAGCCCACAGCATCATGATGAAGTCTGGGACACACACAAGCCCCATGGAGATGCCCCCATTTCATCCATTCTCAGTGAATTTGTTCAGCAACCCAAAGTATTCTCAATCCTTGGCCAGGGCCTCTCACTCCAGCAGGGGTTTGGGGAAAAGAGATGCTTTCCCCATGGAGATCTGCAGCAGGGCTGAGAGCAGGCAGATGCAGGTCCAGCTCTCCCCCTGACATTACTGGCAGCTGTGACCACATCATTCTGCTAGAAAAGCATATCCTCCAGCGACCAATCCTGCTCACGAGCTGCACCTTGCTCCTCCCCAGCAGGAAACCCACAAGACTCCGTGGCTGTGGGGCAACTGCCAGCATCCATGTGCGCAGCTGGCGCTGCTTGAACCCCTCAGTGGGTCAGACATGCTGCCAGCACCTAAAGTTGTGTTCTCCCAGGCATGGGGTAAGGGGAGGCCGGCAACAACTGCAGCCAGTGCTGTCACCAGGGTGAATGTGCTATATAAGGGAAAAGAGAGATGTTTACCTCGATGTTGCAAAAGCACCATCATTTCTGGCTCCTGGAGACCCAGAGCGCAGCAGACTGCGCATTGCCATGGCAACATGCTACGATAAGAGAGAACTAACTCTACTATGCTCAGCATGGGGTCGCAGCAGCTGACGGACACATGCTGGGACAGGTGGAGCATCTCCTACAAGTGCCAAGGCAGGAGCAGTCAAATGGGACATCATCCCAAACTCTAGAGGGGGAAGCAGATTGTTGAAAAGGCAGCACGAGGAACCAGGACGCAGGACAGCATGAGGACCTCACCCTGGCTAACACGGGCTTTGGCAGCCTGGCCCATGACAGGCAAGGCCAGGCTAGAAACAAGGTCACAGGTCTGGAGGGCCCCAGAACCTGTTGTCACATCATAAGGCACCTTCCACCACATGCTCAGGTTCTTTAGAGAAGCCCACAGATATCCCTCGTCCTGTCTTCTCCCCAGTGAACCAGCAGCCATGCCCCAAGAAGCCAGGCCTTACAATCACTATGTTACACACTCACATGCCAGGATGACTGTACCAAAAGACAAGAGGCCACTGCCCTGGCACAAACACCTCACATTGAACCACATCTGTCAGCTCGGTGGACAGCCTCTAGCCTTGTCTCATGCCCAAGTCCCACTCAGATTCAGCAGAGCCAAGCCAAGAGCTTGCTTAGCCTCCATCCGTGCTGCAGTACCCAGCAGCAGATGAATTGAGTGGGTGTTTTACATAGTTACACCCTCCCAGCCTCCTACAATCAGGCCTGAGGGGACAAATGACCAGACAGCCACACGTTCGTGGATGCGTTTTTTTGCTTGCAGAAGACGCCATTCTCTCCCTAGTGTACACCAGCAGTCACCCTTTGCTCACATTATACCAGGGATACTATAAACACAGATGCCCACTGCGGGCCATGATTGCTTTGGGCAATGCTGAAGGGCAATGGTCACTGAAGCAGGGAACAAGGAATCAAAGTATCAGAACAAAAACACTGCGTGAGAAATTTCTGATTCTCCACAGGTCCAGACTTTGTCCTGCTTGGCTACCAACTTTCCCCATCTAGCAAAGAAACAAAATGCATTTACATTTCCATGACAGTCTGGTCTAGAAAAGGCCATCCCCATCCCACACATAAGCATCACGCTGCAGATGACCTCCAGCCATTCTACACTAACTGACTTTGCAAGGTAGGCAACAGGAGACCTCTCCACTCTGGCAACAATCAAATGCATACTCAAAGCTACTTGCACCACTTCCCAGAAATCATTTTATGTTACTTAACCCAACAGAAATTATCCACTGTTAGTGCAAAAGCTTTTTAAAGAAAATCTCCTTAGTGGAAATACACTGCAATCAAACAGCTCCAGAAGAGCGAAGCAGCAGGTCCCGACAGGTGCTACAGAAATGGCCACAAATCACTCCCTAGCGTACCAACCCCCTGCCCAGGCAGAATATTCTTGTTCCCAGATTTATAAGGCCACCTCCCCAAGCACCTTCAATGCATTTGAAATAATTATATTCCTTAAATACCACATGCAGACCTAGGCCAATGTGCAATTTGCAGAGCAATTTCATTATTAAACACAAGCTGGACTGAATCACCGAAACATTTCTCTTTCCTTGCCAACATCAAGAACACCTAAGTGCTGCAGTTCCCTATCTAGCATCCTCCCAGCTAAGGTTAGAAGAACCTCAGGCAGGATGGGAACCTGAATTTACAGGGGATCACGTCTGGTTTAGCTGTAAACAAGAAGTAGTCCAAAACATCAAGGGTGACAGGTTGCCTCCTGTTCATTTTTTTTTCCTCTCACCTCAAGACAGAGCATGAAAAACACCTGTCGGCTCTGAAACACAGAGAGCTCCTTGAGACAATGCTTCTGAAGCCTTAATTATCTTTATCCTATGAATTCAACTATTTTATCAGGGTCCCCAATTTTAATCTGTAAATTTTAATACAGTTGTATAGTCCTGACTGAGCAAGGAGACCTCTGTACCAGTGATTTCCTTTAGGGAAAGATCACTCTTGAACACTAGAATTCCCAGCATTTTAGAAATGATCAAGCACACAGGATTGATTTGCATCTGTAACTGAACAACAGGAATTTCTGAAGGAGAAAAGAAGTGGGTTGTTGATGTAAAGGCAGAGAAAATAATTTCTTTAAGGAGAGACTGGTATGTCTGTACAATACCAGCAAAAAAATTAAAGCTGTCTGCACCCAATGCAATCTCCAGTTGAGGCAAGAAGCTATGGTCTTCTCTTTGATCAGAGATCAGCGAAAGAGCTGGTAGCCAAGGAGCAGGACAGAGATGCTTGGCTGGCACTGAGCCAGAACAGCATGGTGATATCACTTGGATGACCTTAAGGGCAGTGACCCTATTTGTGGATACCTTCTATCAGCATCTGTAACATGCAAACCCTAAGCTTGAAGGTGAACTTGAAACTTGGGGCTAAAGCAAATGAAGGTAGGGTGGGGACTGGGAGGCAGAATATCTACTATTCTTTCCATCCCACTTTTTTTTTTTTTTTTTTTTTAAAGCTATACAAAAGCTTTTCACCCGTCACAAGCACTGTAGCAGACTACACCAACCATGTAACAGGCAGTCGTGCCAACTTACTGTGCAATAAACACTTTCCCATCTTTTCTTCCCACCAGTCAGGTTTCCCTGGCAGGCCAAATTTACTCAGTCCTTCCTTTGTACTCCTCATGTTATTCAACAAATCAAAAACAAAAGAAGAAGTGAAATTTAATACTAGCTTTTAAGGACCAAACCCAAGGACTGAGCTATTCTGTCTGAAGAACTTCAGTGTCCTTAGACAAGCCCACAAGAATCCATTAGTATCATTTAAGCCTGATTCCAGTGACAATACCATCAACAAAAGCTAACAAACAAAACACGTACACACATCAATTACCTAAAATATACTCTCAAGAGCCAGTAATCACATATTTGTGCAGCACAGGAAAGCAGCAGTATTTAATACTGCTTTTATATACTGCTGTTTGTTAAATAAACATTAAATCTTTCGTAAAAAGATTGCTTTTCTTCTTCTTTCATGCCTGTTTTTTGTTGTTGGTTTTTTTTTTTCTTCCCTCCAAAAACAGATGTAGAGGGGAAAGTTAATTCTACTGGTTAACCTACTTAACCAAAGCTCAACAACTGATCAGTGTTGACATTATTTAACTGACACTGCAGTGATATTAAAATAATGATTTCTGAGGTCCGATAACCAAGGGGAGCTGACAACCAAGATTAAATCTTAATGTCTCCCACTGCAATCCCTGTTAATAGCAAAAATACTGGAGCAACAACTTTGTTTCTAAATGCATAAGCAATCAGGTCAACACAGAAACCCAACTGTAACAAGTTTTACATATGGTGACAGAACAATGGACGTCAACTGAAATTTTCAAAATTACTCACTGAATTATCCACCTATTACCCCACAAGATAGTTCTGTTTTCCACTATCCTCAGGAGATTATCAACTAACATTTACAGACACTGAAGTTTTACCTCAGTGTCAGCAGATTTACCAGCAAAAAACATTTGTTGACGTCCTCAAGAAATAATCTTTTGCAGGTCATATTGTAGTACTTATGGCATACTCTGAAAGAACCACTGGAGATGACTCTGATGATGACAATACAGAAAGTAATCCTTACAATAGAAAATGGTCAAATTACTACAACCTAAAAGGCTATCCTCTGTCAACTAAGCTAAGTGCACGAGCATGTACTTTGAGACCACCTCAACCAGGAAACAAAGCACATAAAGTCACAGTACCATAAAAATACAACCATTGTTCCTATGAGCCCACGAGGGTAACTTAAGATTGTATGTTTTACATTATACAAGCAAGCTAAAAGCACATCTGTGATAGGCTGACTTGCAGTCACAGATGGTAAGGTTTACCCACTGGCTTTTTACATTGCTAAGTCACTAAAAGCAGGCTGAGTGATGAAACCATGTTGGCTGATGGGGATAACCAGTCAATTCTAGGTCTTATGTTTCTCAGAATCCATGCTATATCTTGAGCCAAAATAAATTGTTCCTAAGATGTACTGCCTTGCTGAGAACAATGGGAGAGCACAAGTTTAATGGAAAAAGCTCTTTTATAATAACAGAAATAATAAACACAATCCAAAGAAACCATGCCCTCTTCACAGTGATTAGCATTACAAGCGAAGGGATGCAGTTACCCATCTTTAGATTCTTCACAGCATATCACAGAACAGCTCAGCATTGTGGACTGGGGTCACACTGAGTTCCTTGGTCAAGCAGCATAGTCTTAAGAGGAAAAAAGTTTCTCTTCCTGCATCATTTTTTTGGGAACTAGGGTCTACTGCAAATATGGCTGGCAGAAATGAATGGAGACATATAATGGGCATCAACTCACAGAGACCACCAAATTCCTTAAGTTAAAATGTAGCTACAGAAGAGAGCAGCATCCCAAGGAAATCTAGAAATCTCTACCCCCCTACCTCCCCCCTCCCCCCCCCCCCCAAAAAAAAAAAACAAACAAAAAAACAAAAAAACACACAACCAAAAAGAGCATTCCTAAGTGGCTGTAACAGAACCCCCCAGTAAGGCAAATTGAACACAGTTGCAAAACCATCAGCCACAAACAGCTCCTGCAGAGAGCACACTACAGCCAACAACTTAAATAAACCCCTCACCACTCAGCACTCTCCTGGGGACTGCATTAAAAAGCAGCCCTTCCTCAGTGCCTCTTTGTGATTCAGACAGCAAACACAAAAACAACAACAAAAAAATCCAGGCCACTTCCAGAGCCACAAAAGTTTCACGTGGGTGTTGCCTGCACTGCAAGCCTGCACTGTGGAAGAAGCAGCCCACAGAGGATAAACAGGAACAGCCTCCAGCATCCCTGTCTTCCACCAATGCCTACCCCTATGAAGGCATGTCTGGCTTGCCTCAGCTGCAGGAGCAAGCCAACACAGCCCTCACAATGCCTGCCAATGCCAATCGGTCAGCAGGGCAGAAAACATTTGTCTTGGATTTTCCTGGTATTTTTACTGGGACCTTAGAACTATGTTGTCAACCAAAGAAGTAGGACCTCAGACGGAAACTAGATGTTCCATTTAATATCAAATGAAATAAATATTATATACACACACACATATATAAACATACATAGAAAGTGGCAACATAGAACATTTGCCTGAAAGGAATCAGGTATCTAGGTCATTGAGAAATCTCATGTCATTGCCAAAGTCTGATGACTAACAGAAGGTAGGAATACCAAAGATTTATGGCAATAATTCCCAAGCTGGTGGAAGCAATGTTTTTTTTGTTGTTGTTGTTGTTTTTTTTTTTTAAAATGTGGTATAAATTATATTCCTACTCCTCCTTCCCTCAAGTTGCTGTACAGAACTAAAATTTCAAGCAGATCAGTGGGTGGAAGATCAAAGAATGTTTTTCAGAATTTGTTTTCTACCTACATGGAGGTGGGAGTAATATGTCATAGGGACCAAAATGTATGTGTGACATTGTATTAGAGATTTCCCAGCTCAAAAAGAGCCTAAAATTCTTTCTTTAAAGTGGCAGAGCACAGCACTGCTGAAGACTACCATTCTGTATCCTTCACAATGACAGCACAAGAAATGGGAAGCTCCGCACAGAAACATTTGTCCTTGAGGGCTGCAAAGCATTTTGGTTACACCAGAGAAGAACTGACATCCTTGGCTACCCAACAGGATGGAAAAGCTAAACAACAAATGATTCACTCACCTGATCAACTTGTACAAGATACTGCTGAGACTGCCTCCACGGATGAAAATCCGCTCCTCTCCCTCCCCAGCGTTCATTAGGAGCCTGGTATTGAGCCATGTAATTGCAGCTAGTCCTAACAGAAAACTCTTAGCCAACTGCTTGGATTTCACTTCTTGCTGACACAGAAGCCTGGTGGGCTATGTGAAATCTCCTGAATAACAATCTGAAAGCAGAGATAAAAGTCTGAAAAGGAAAAATACTTCAGAGAAATGCAGGCCATGAAAGTAGAAACAGACCCATCTCAAAATACCCACTTCCTAGCAAAATAAGCAGTGCCTCACACAACCCCCAGACCACACAGAGGAACCATCAGTCCTGCATCACCATTGCAAAATTTTACATTTTAAGGCCATTTGAAAGTTTCACCTTCCCTGCTCAGAGGCAGAAAGTCAGTGGAGAGCATTTGACTTCTTATTATCTTATGTTGCTTTCCTAGATGTATACCTGAGCTTGTTCGGGAGAAGAATATAGCTTTTGGGTTTTCAATATTATATGATTATATAAATATATAATATTTATATATGATTATATAAATTCCTGTAACACAAAATAAAACAGATGTGCATGTCGCCTTGGGCAAAGGAGTGTCAGAATCCACGTTGATAGCAAAACTTAAAGCAACGTGCACATCACCCCAACTTGGCTTAACTGACAGTTCTGCAGAGGCATGCTTGAGCTGGTAACCATCCCTACAGAGGATAAGCTACAACACCCATCATCACATGCTAAAGCAATCAAAGCTTATCGCCGCAGGAAGGTCCTGACTGAGGATAAAGGAAAGCAAAAGCAATCCAGGTGTTCCCTTCAGCCACTGTTACTGTGGCTCTTTGGTGATTGAAAGGAAAGTATGTTTTCACAAACAACTGTTAAAGACGAGGATTAATGGTTTTATCCTGCGTTCTCTGACTTCTATACTGGATTAGACTCGGGTGTATCCTAGCAGCTGAAAGAGGCCTTCAGTAACAGATTTTTCATTTCAAACATAAGAAATGGCTGCCCCAGGAACAATATCCCCGCAGAAACATTTTAAAAAGGAAAAACTTCAATCTGGAGTGGAACCAAGGAGGTAAGTCCTGATTCCTGCCAAGCAGAACTCTGGCTCTTCTAGCAGAGCACAGACATTTTGTCCCCTCGGCCCCCACGCTTTGCCCACAGCTGCACACTGCTCCAGCAATAAACACTGCCCCTTCTGGCACGCTGTTACAAACTCTCTTCTTGTGAATTTATCTGGCTCCCTTTTCCATTCAGCAACAGCAGGAGGGTGGAAATTCTTTGCTGAAGAGCCTTAGCCACAAAGTGGAATTGCAGATGAACAATTAAGAGCATTCGAAGCAGTTTGATCAGTGTGATTTCCTTTGAGTAAACAAGAGAGGACAAGAAGTTAGCTTACTGATGCTTATTCTTCTCCAGCAAACACCTGAAATGATGGGAAAGGATCAAGCAAGGTGCCTTGTCTTTTAATTGACTGTTTGCTTTGGGTGATTAAGTATTCCTTAATTAAAGTACAGGGAACTGACAGTAAAATGAGATAAACTCTACCTTGCAGCTTCTATAGGAAATTGCATATCCCAAGAATCCTGATCAAGAATTAATATCATTTAGGAAATTAAGGGAGACTGGTTCTTCAGAAGAGAGTGCAGCACCAGTGACTCCCACTTAATTTGGTCACTTGATTACAGCTCTTTTCTGGGAGATAAAGCCCAGCCAAAAATTCAGCCTTTGAGAAAAAGCAGGTATTCTATGCAGGACTGGAGTCTTATCTCCATCAGCAGTCCCTACTGGGACAGCTCTAGCCAAGCATCCCAGCCCCTTCAGCTTGGTGAGGCACGAGGGGAATGCAGGAGCACCAGAGGCAGTAAAGCACAATTACTTCCCAACCACATCGTGGGTGCCAGAATCTCGCTCCCGCAGGGGCACACTGCCACCCTGTGGAAACAATCCTTCTCTCGCAGAAATCTTGAAGAGCTGCACAGAATCAGCCAGCAGCCTCAGCTGCTTGTCATTAGCTGTCCTGCTAATGCACCAGCAAGCCAAACGTGCTTCAGCACTGTGCTGAAGCAGGGCTCTGTGAATTTAATTTATTGACACTAATACAAATTTAATTTCAGCTAAATCTTTGTAATCATACATATAGTGTCAGGGTAGCTGCTGTGGACACAGTAATGTAGCAATTGAAATGCACATTTACTGGCACTTACTCTGCTTCCCTTCACCAATAAATTAGTAGAACAAGGGACAGAACATCTAGAATATCTTCAGACAAGTCAGATGACAGACCAAAGCTGGGTCATCTGTCATCTGTCCCCAAAGCATCAGGGCAGCATGCAGAGAAGGGCAGAACATCTCAAATGAAGCAGGATGCTGAAAACCAGGTTTCTTCCATCCTACTGCCTCCAGTACATCTTGGGTCCCATTCTCTTGCTCTCAGTGGGCTGGCAAAGAGGCATTCAGCCTCAGCACTAGTCTGAAGGTCAACAATAAACACCAAGATTCAGCCCCAACTGTGTACTTCTGTCAGCAGGAAAATAAACAGCAGGTGAGAGTCAGTGGAAGTCTCTCCTCAGTACACTCTGAAGGTTATTTAAACACAGCCTGGAGACCTTTTTATTCAATAAGGGCTGCAATTAGCTTGCAAATTAATCTCAACGCATCTCTCTATGACAGAGTAAGAAATGAACTTCCGTGAAAAAAAATTAAGTGATGCTACTGACAGATGAGCACTGCATTCAGATTTTAAAGATAAAGACTTGAAAACTAATAACAACGGATTTGATTTTACATTCCCAGTTCCTTACAATGAATCACAGAAACACAGAATCACCAAGGTTGGAAAAGACCTCCAAGATCATCCCATCCAACCAGACACCTACCACCAATATTTCCCCACTATACCACATCCCTCAGTGTAGACCCACACAGTTCTTGAACACCTCCAGGGATGGTGACTAAGCCATCCACCTGGGCAGCCTGTTTCAGCACCTGACCACTATTTCTGAGAAAAAATTTTTCTTAATATCCAACCTGAACCTCCCATGGTGCAACTTGAGGCCATTCCCTATCTCTAGCTAAGCAAGAGAAGAGGTCCACCTCACCACAACCTTCCTTCAGGCAGTTGTAGAGAACAATAAGATCTTCCCTGAGCCTCCTCTTCTCCAGACAGAACAATCTCAGCTCCCTCAGCCTCTTCCCGTAAGACTTATGCTCCAGATCCCTCACAATTTTGATGCCCTTCTCTGAACATACACCAAAGCCTCATGTAGTGAGGGGCCCATACCTGAACACAGTACTCAAGGTTCAGCCCCACACAGTGCAGAGTACAGTGGGATGATCACTTCCCTGCTCCTGCTGGCTTGCAGTACACTTGATACAAGGCAAGATGCCACTGGCCTTCTTTGGCCACCTGGACACACTACTGGCTCATGTTCAGCCAAGGGTCAACCAACACCCCACTGGTTCATTTTTGCCACAAGCTTGTAGTGCAGGACCCTGCATTTGGTCTTGTCCTCCCAGAAAAGCTGGAGAAACTGAAGAAACTACCAACTGCCATAAAACAAATTCTGCTACTTATGGTTATGCAGGCCCGTCTGCAATTCACAGTAGGCCTTACAAAACCCAAAGAAGAGGCAGCAGCTCTTTTGATTTACTTCAGTAGGCTGTGGGTCAGATCTCAGATGCAGCAACCTCTCAATTATTATTTCCATTATCAAAAAAAAATTATGGACTCTGGTGTATGCACTCCTCATTCAAACAGATTGCTGCTTCATGCCAACAATCACACAAAAAGAGAAATGAAACATTCTCATTATTATTGACAATGAAACAAGATTCATCCTTTTCAGCCTCTTTCGCAGTTCTTCAGATTTGACTTCTGGCATAAACTTAATGAATAAAACCTGAAGCAAAGCAGTCTGTACCAGACAGCACATTGTAATCTGAAATTACATCTGCTCTGATGCGAAAACCCCAAAGCACCTTTGATGAAAAAACATTCGCCTTCCAGATACACAGCTCAGGATTAGTCCTTACATATTCAATAGTCAGAACCAAATGGCTGCTTCTCTCTGATTTAATCAAGAGACAGCAATCTGGGACTGCATGGCCACCTGAGCTTCTAAGACATATGGCTCTGAAACTAGCCCTATTGAACACAGGTTTTGCCTGTTCATGCTGTATGTAGCCTCAGTCAGGTTCAAGAAAAGGCAGAAGGAAAATGACAGAATATATTGTATATATTGGATATACTTTAGGAGAGGAAACACAGTCCGTCCTGTTTCACATTCAGAAAACACAAACAGGGTGTGAGCTATCTCACTGATACTGAGATCCATGTTCTGCAGTTCATTTCTTACCTTCAACAGTCCTTTTTGGAAGTCTTTACCATCGTTCATCCCCTGGAGGTTAGCAATGAATTCTTGGCAGGTCATCTTTTTCCCAATGTTCTGGAAAGGATGACAGAAAAACAAAGCGCTATAGCCATGCTGCTTTCTAAAATGACATAAACATGCAACACCTCAGATGAATTACATCTCCCGGCTTTAATTCAAGCCCAAGGCAGGTGTACTAAGAAGTCATTCCCAACATTACTCATAGGCAAGCATCTCTTTGTTAACTTCGTTGGAAAAGGCAAGGTGCAGTTGGACCCATCTGAAAAGAAAAAAGCTAAGTACTGGAGGGTAATGAAGAGGGTGGTGCTGAAGCTCACTGGTATATGCATTGTACCTTCCACCCCTGTGTTTCCAAATGTTCTATCAGCTTCTAAGAGAAAATATTTAATTGATACTGCTGTAAGGCACAAGGAAACAAAAAACTGAGTCCCTTTCCAGACCTTTCCCTAATGCTTTCCAGTTCCCCAGTAGCAACTGCCTTGTAACAGCTAGGTACACAGAAGCAGCCATTTTCTGAGTCACAGTGCTGAGATTAACTTCACATGGAGTTGATGTCATTGGAGAGTCAGGGGTGTGTTAGAAAAAGGTTCTTCACCAGAGGGCAACAGACATCAAACAAGATGCCCAGGACAGTAGTCAAGGCCCCAGTTACCAGAGTTCAAAGAAGTGTTTGGATACCTTCTCAGACATAGGGTTTGAATTTGGGGCAGTGCTGTGTGGAGCCAGGGGTTGGACTCAATGATGCTTGTGGTCCGTTTCAGCTCAGAATGTTCTGTGATTCTGTGACATTTCCAGGTAATCCTTTTTCTTTCTTTCTACCTCATTCATTGTCTGAAATTACCCAGCAGAGCCACAATCATAAAGTAAATGGCTGCTGGTCCCAAATCTCATCTGGAGGCTTGAGGCTGCCTTAAATTGCTCTTGAATCCCAGTCTCAGTCAGCCATCAGAGAAAGTGCCTGTGCTAGGTCTCCCTAGTGCCCTGTGTGCTAGAAGCCCCAAATTTGCATGTGGGGAGCCTTGTGAGTGGGCAGAAATGATGATATCAAATTGATGAAAAGGAGGCACAAGAAGAGACATGGTAGGAACAACGGGAAATCGGGACTCTCTGATGACCAATGTATTTTTACGGATGCTAGAGAGGACAAGGTGGTATGCCTTGGCTGCAGGATAAAAACTGACTATAAACTTCTAGGTCAGCTCAGAGCTAGTCTCTGTCAGGCTACCAAGCTGCAAACCTCCACCTATAGTGCTATGTCCCAATAAGCAGTACGAACTGCACTTAGTCCCTCTGACTAATAAAAGTGCATTACAAGGTACCTGCCTTGTTTCTGCATGCAAAACAGACTGCTTACTATCCCCTTGAGGAAGCAGCCTTTCAACGTTATGGCCTCTGCCCTGCCTTGCCAGCAAAATGTGAAATATTGACAACCTACAGTGGAAGAGCTTTATGCAGACAGAAGTGAAAAGCCAAGAAAGGGATGAGTCAGTAATACAGATTATTCAATGTTACTGCTACATGATTGCTTGGGCTGCTCATCTACTGGGGATGACAGAGGACTGGGGAAATCTGGAAAATCACCAAACCTTGACTATCAACCCCAACTAGATGCAAAGGAAGATTCCACGGTCTTTGGCTACATAGAAGAAGGCAGGCAGGAATGCTCCTGCACAAGAAAGGAGATACTTCCAGAAGGGCACACAGTACTTCCCACATTATTAGAGATGTTAACAACATCATAGGGCTACAACCCAGGCTCTTTGGTTGCTGAACTTTAGAATACAGCTTGTAAGTGCAGTTTTTGGGTGCAGGCTGGAGCTGTTCTCAGACTTGCAAACACCTTCTTTCTTCCCTGTTACAGATGTCATCCTGTTTTTGTTTCCTCCACAGCAGTTTGTAATTCTCCACACTGAGCAAGTCCAAATGCAGTACAGCCCGTTTTACTTAATGAGAAAATGAGCACTCCAAATGAATAGCTGTTTTGCTTCAGGACCACAGCTAATGTCTCCAGGCAGTGCCATGCAGGTTCCAAAAGATGTGCCTGGAAGTCTAGAGCTACCCTGAACACAGTTACCTCTCCAACATGTTCTTACAGTCTGGATAATGGCAGAAAAGTGAGCATGCATCTCCAAGACATAGCTAGCAAAAAATGCTGTGTTTATATAGAGAAAGAAGTGTGGTAAAGCAGGGGATAAATAAAGGAAAAAGTAAGAGTTTGTCTACAAGAGTTAAGGGAAGGTACTGACTGGAGGCCTATAGCCTTACAAGGAGTTGAGCATACTATGAAACAAAAGCATCTGCAGTTACGCTTAGTATGTCAGCAACAAATAAAGCTCAGTGTAGACAAGCTCAAACTCATTTGTTTTCTGCTCTAGTAGAATCATGCACAGATCAGGTTGAAGCATTGTGTCCTTGTTAGGAAACAGGCAATTAGTAAATTTGTGCAAGGGGCTGCATTCCAAGTCAGAAATGCTCAACTTACCACCTATGCAGAAAAAATGCAAAACAGTAAGAAGAAAACCAAAATTAAAGGAAATCCCAGAGGGACAGAGAGAAGCAACACACATGCAGAAGTCTGGTAAACATTAGGGCTCTATACATGTAGCTGCCAGTAGGACGAATCTTCATCATTACACTGTGCATCACTCTTTCTAGTTTCAGCTACAAATCAGCAGCAGCAGAGAAGGGCCAGATCATCTCTCTCCAGTATCAAAAGAAGGCCCACTAAAGCAACATAGAGAGTAATAGGTAACACTGTCAGCTCAGGCACAATATTCAGTCCTCCCTCCATGGTGTGCCAGGCTGCTCGCTGCCCTGTGTAACAGAATACGTGTGCAGGCAGTCTCCGATGCAGTCAAGGGAAGCAGAGAAGGTTGAGTTACATTAAAGCAAGCTCTCCTAATTCCACTCAGTGTTCCATGCAACTAACGTACTTCTAAGCTAAGGTAAGCCCAGCCTCCGGGGACAAAATTCTTTACAACTCCCATTCCTCTCCTGCTCCTACTATTTTCAGACAAAGATCTTCAATTAATGTGAAGTGGGCGTCAAAATCCCCGGGGAAGCCTTGGCTTTGTTACCTGCAACCACTGCAGAGCTGTGCCCCACAGGGGCTGAGCAGCCCTTGCAGACAGACCCACCAAATCGCAGCCCAGGCTACCCTTGTCCCCAGGGACAAGCCTCTGTCTCCTGCTGTCCAGCCCACCATCCCTGCTGTGTAAGGACAGAGAATACCACCCACCACAGGAATACCGTGAATAGAAGGCTATTGCACCATGAGTGATGAAAGACATGTCCTAGGGCTGCTGGCACCCTGCTCCAGTGTGACTAAGAAAATTTCAGCTAGAAAATTACTTCCCTCAGGCAGCCACTTGGGAGAGGCATGCACTGGGGGAATTTAGGGCTTCAGCTCAGGATGCCCACGCCCCTCCTCAGCTTTTTTGCCTCCAGGCACACCCACCATTACCCTGGCTGAGCAGAACTCTGGTTCCACCAGATCTTCCCCCTGCAATATAAGGCCTACAACCATCACCTTCCCCTTGTGAATTTCCCAGCTTCTCTTCCTTCTTCCAATTTCCCAAATGCTTTTATATACAGGAAAGGAGAAATCAATCCCAGCAGCAGTTCCCCAGTCAGAACCACCTGCCATCACCAGGAAAGGATGGGGATCAGATAAGAAAAGGAGCTCAATGACAAGGAGCATCTTCACAAATAATGGCAAAATCACACGCAACACCAGGCCTAGATCCGTGTGCCCGTGGGCATGCTGGACAGCTCTGCCCTGTACTTCAGCAGTACCAGGGAGAACAACCACCTCACTGTTTGCTGTCTGCAACAGAGATGTTCTAGGATCAGGCCATCAGCAAAGGGATTCTGTTGCCAGAAGACCACTGCCTCCAGGCACAGAGTTGTCAGGAACAATCTGAATGAAGCTGTGCATACTCACGTGGCCATGCAGGTCAGTGTTTAGCAGCATCAGGGCACACGTGAGACAGTGAACTCCATCTGCAGAGAGATATTACCAGTCACATGCAACTCACATGCAAAAGCGTGAAAGCAGAACTTATCTATCTATTTATTTATTTTGGTAGAATTAACTGAAAGGGGATTAACTAAAAGGAATAATTCACCCTCAGATTTTAAGAATATCATTCATAAAGCCTGTGGAGACATTCTAAGGTGAACAATCACAATTACAGTGGTCAACTAATAAGCATGAGCAATTAGTAATGTCTTTGAATGTAATATTCAAGAGCTGTTGGTAGGAAAGATTGTTTTGTTCTGTAGTTTTTTTAATCAGAGGTCTGGAATAAGACCATTTTACTGCACACACACAAAAAACAACAACAACAACAACAAAAAACTAAAAAAAAAACCAAAAAACAAAAACCAAAAAACAAAAAACAACAACAAAAAAAAACCAACCAAAGCAAATAGAGGATTTGAGGCATGTGTTATCATCACACAGCCTTCTCCAGCAAAGGGAGAACATGACAGCAGGTTTCTCATTTCCCATTCACTGCCTCGTAGGGCACCTGAACACAAACAACTGTGGCTTCAGCACACCCCTATGTGCAAAGAACACAACTCTTTTTGGTGTAATGGCAGAGAAGGCACTGGTTCCAGTGGTTGCCACTGAGTTAATGTTTACAAACAATACAGATTGTTTAGATGAGGTGAGGAACACAAAGTGTTCAGGAAAAACCTGGAGGAGAATGCTGAGTTTGGTAAGCTGTTCCTCAGATTTTCATGTGGAACAGCTGGAGAGATGGAAGCAAGAGGTTATTTACATGTTCGGGCCCGATGGGAACAGACTGAGAGGGTACATTTCATGCAGGAATGCTGCCTTGTGTGTACACCAGGAAACCACTGACTGCTTGCTCACCCAGCAGCAGAGCCAGTGATGTGATGGGCAGCACGTAGTATGGAGACTTGTGGAAAAACAGCAAGGGGGAACGGCTCTGAACGAAGAGGGGAGATTTAGGTTAGACGTTAGGCAGAAATTCTTTACTCAGAGGACAGTGAGGCCATGGCACAGCTGCGCAGAGAAGCTGTGCGCCCCATCCCTGGAGATCAGGTTGGATGGAGCCTGAGCAGCCTGGACTGGAGGATGCAGCCCTGCCCACGACACGGGGACGGAGCTGGGTGGGTTCTGAGTGCCCTTCCAAGTGCCCTTCCAACCCTTCCAATCCACAAAGCAAGGTTTACGCTCCTCCACACACACACGCACACCACCACACAGCACAGCACTACACTACCTAGCGGCGGGCTTTGTCTCCACACAGCCGCCACTCCCTCCCGTCCCACCCCCGCGAGCGGTGCGCCGGCAGCCCCCAGCCGCCCCGCCTCCCGCCGCCGCCGCCATGCTTTCCCCGGCGGCTCTCCGCCGGCCCCTCGCCGCTGCCGCCCGCCTGGCCCGAGGCAGTCCTCAGGTACCGGGCGGGGCGGGGGCTGCGGGCGAGACGCGGGGCGGCGGCGGGCAACCAGGCTCCATTTCCCCCTCTGGAACCCGGTGGCGAGCCAGGGAGGGCGGGCGGGCGGGAGATGCGCGGTTGTTGGGGTGGAGGTGCGAGGGGGCGGCGGGGCAGGGCTGGACCGCGGGGTGCGCGGCGCGGTCTATAGAGCTGCGAAGTCAGGGAGCGGTGCGTGGCGTAGGTCATGTCCGAAGCCGAACCGGGGCCGAGCGCTGCGCTGGCCGTCGTCTTCCCAGCTCTGCCATTTCCTCATCGCAGAGGCGGGTGCCGCGTCTGTTCGGCTGGGACAGTGAGCGCGCTCCGGAGCTCCCAGGAAGCGTCGTGTTATGTGCGAAGAGGAGCTGCGGTGGTGCAGCCCCGGGAAAGGCCACGGAGCTGAGCCTTGCGCCGAGCGGGCTGTTGTGCCTCCCCTCTGTCGCTGGTGGAAGTCTAGTTTAGTCTGACCAAGTGCTGGGCCAAACAGGGACGGGGGGAGCTTCGTCTCAGGGCTGAAGTGTAAATGAGACATAACAGGGTGTTCGTACAGCTGTATGCTGTGTGTCTCCTCCACATAAATGGTAAAGGCTTCTAAGATTCAGAGGAGTGGGAAGGGATCTCTGGAGGACGTTGAGTCCAGCCTCTGCAGTAGAGCAGTTCCATACAGCAGGTTGCACAGGAAAGAGTCCAGACAGGCTGTCAGTATCTCCAGAGAGATACTTAGTCCAAACTCAATATTAAACTTTTAAACAATACAAGAAGTTGGCCACTTTCTCTTGGAATCCATGAATCTGAGGATAAGAGCGCATACTGCAAATTGTGACACTAAGAAAGCCATGAGGTCAGCGTTTATCCCACTCTCATTGCTTTGTTTTGATTTTCAGATCATTTCCATAGCATCATTTCTGTGCTGGGTTCTGTCTGTCCCAGCAGTTCTGGGAAGCTCCTGCTTTGGTGCAGGGTAATAATTAAACAGTTCAGTGGGACAGGTAGAGGGCACATTGTGGTTTGTTGCACTGCAAAAGGGATTGCAGCAAATGATACACGCAGGAAGTATTTCCAAAGGAAAAAGTCACAAGATACTCTTGCAGCAGAGGCCTCCAAGCATTCTCAGCCCCCAGTAAAACAGCACCTCTTTGTGAAACAAACAAACAAAAACAGTCTAGGAGTGGGACAGAAGATGGTTTTATTATTTGAGAATTAGTTCTACTTATTTTTCTTAACATTTTCTTTTAGGTATTCGCATCTCTTGCTACAGGGCCCAGACAGAATAATGGCATTTTCTATGAAATTCGCATGTATGATGTTAAGCCATCAAAGATGAAGGAGTTTGTGGAATTGGTCCATAAGTGCCTGCACCTCCGCACAGCTCACTCAGAGCTGGTGGGATTCTGGACGGCAGAGCTGGGAGCAATGAATAAAGCTGTGCACGTCTGGAAGTATGGTATGCTCAGCACTGCTCAGTGTGCCAGCAGGCAGGGATGCTGAGACCTCCCGCTGCTTACAGGCTGTTGTCTGTTACTTTAGCCATAAGTACAAAAGCTGAAAAAATCCCCACTGTGGTGCAGTTTTGGTCTGTTGGATTGAAAAGATTATGGCTGTTCTTAAAAGTGGTCTTTCCTCTGAGCAGGTGTATAGAATCATCGAATCACCCATGTTGGAAAAGATCTCCATGATCATCCAATCCAGCCATCCACCTTCCACCAATATTTCCTCACTAAACCATGTCCCTTAGTACAACATCCGAACATTTCTCAAACACCTCCAGGGATGGCAACTCTACCACCTCCCGACACAGCCTGTTCCAGCGTCTGACCACTCTTTCTGAGAGGAATTTTTTCCTTATATCCAACCTGAATCTCCCCTGGCACAACCTGAGGCCATTCCCTCTAGACCTGTCGCTAGTTATGTGGGAGAAGAGTCCAGCTTCCACTTAGCCACAGCCTCCTTTCAGGTAGTTGTAGAGAGCAGTAAGGTCTCCCCTGAGCCTCATCTTGTCCAGACTGAACAGCCAGAATAGAGAACTCTACTATTTCACAGTCATTCTGCCCAAGACAGCTCCCAGCCTCTTCATCTCCCACCAGTCCTTCTCTGCAACTGTCAGCTCTAGCGGGACACCACCCCTGATAGCTCTCTTACCAGCTGCATCAGGAAGTTATCTTCCATACACTCTAGAAACCCCCTAGACTGCTTTTTCTGCACTGTATTGTATTTCCAATGAATGTCAGGGAAGTTGAAGTCCTCCACGAGAACAAAGGCTGGCGATTGCACAACTTCTACCAGCTGCTTGAAGAACACCTCATCTGTCTCTTCATCCTGGTTAGGTAGTCCTTAGGTACCCACCTGGATATCAGCCTTGTTGGTCCTCCCCCTGATCCTTATCTGTAGAGATTCAACCTTATCGTTCCCACCCTCAAACTCAACACTGAAACACTCTTCTAACATAGAATGCCAGCATGGGATGAGCTGCAGAAGAGTGCTTTGTTTACAGCAGGTTCCTCTCAGGTAAGACCAGATCCTGAGCAGCACACCTTCAGAGTCTCAGAACAGATGGGAAAAAGGATTGAGATCTCCTCAGTAAGATCACAGAGTCATAAAATCACTTGAGTTGAAAGGACCCCTTAAAGGCCATCTAGTCCAACTACCCTGCAGTTAACATGAACACCAGTAGTTGGACCAGGTGGTCAGAGCCCCATGCAGCCTGACCCTGAGTGTCTCCAGGGATGGGGCATCCACCACATCTCTGGGCAACCTGTGCCAGTGCCTCATCACTCTTTGTAAAAAAATTCATTATAGCCAGCATTAATTTCCCCTCTTTTGTTTTGAAACCATTTCTGCTTGTCCTATCACAGCAGTCCCTGTTAATGATTCTGTCCCCTTCTTTCTTATATCCTTCCTTTAGATTATGCATATGCAAATGCTTGTGTAAGTACAGACCATATTTATGCAAATGTCTGCGTTTGTTTATATGTATGTATAATTGCTCTCAGATTTTAGTACAGCATGGCAGTCAGTCCTATAAAACAAAACTGCATGCAGTTTGCATGGTTAAACTCCTGAAGCTACACTGTGATGAGCTGGAAGGCTGCTCCACCAGTGCAGTCATCCCACATGCATGAAGTGCTGTGTCATCGCTTCAGCACTGAGAGCAACAGACTTCTGTCACCGCAGTCATCAACTTTCTATGCTGCTGGAGTCGGTGCTGTCCTGGAACGGGCTGCTGAACTGTGAAAAAAAGCTGGCAAAGGGTGTGCTGGCTGTGTTCTTCTCTGAGCCCAAGGTTTTACGGAGACCTGGGAAGGCACACTCGTGTCCTTTCTTTGTATATCTGCTGTGGGCTGGGGCTTATCTGTATACTCAGAACTTTTTTACAAAGGCAGCAGTCTGCTCTTTGAAATGAAACATTTCCACAGTGCCTGCTGTAAGTGCTGTCTCATTCTTCTCAAGGAGGAAAGGGAGTTGCTAAGTATAGACAAGAGTGAGTTTACATGCATCTGTGGTTAAGAAACTATCTTCCTGCTTCTCAGAAGTTTTTACCTTGTTCTTCTAATTCTTTTAAAAAAAAAAAAAAAAAAAAAAAAAAGGTTTCTCAGAAACATTTAAAATGGAAAACTGAGGAAATATCCAATTATTTTTGTTTCCTATTTATAGTTAGGTCTGTTACATACAGCGTTCTTCCTCCTTGTTTCATCATCCCCCTTCCTAACTTTTGTTTAGTAGCTAAGAATAATTGTTACATCTTTCCCTCAGTTTCAAGACGCTGATATTTCTTGAGGCTCTTTCCAATCTCAGATGCTGTATTTTTCTCTTACTGTCTGATGTGGCAATAGGTGCATTTTTTCACATGCTTTTCTTTTTCCTTTCTTGCAGATAATTTTGCCCACAGAACAGCAGTCCGGCATGCACTAGCCAATGACAAGGAGTGGCAGGGACAATTCATCTCTTCAGTTCTTCCCCTCATAGAAAAGCAGCACAATGAAGTTGCTTATCTGGTACCCTGGTGTCAACTTGGGAAACCTCCAAAGGAAGGGGGTGAGCTTATCTTCTCTTCTACTGATTACAGCTACTGATGCTGACTGACTACAAAACATGGCTTAAAGTTTAAACCAGCTATTGCATGACTATAACCCCTTACGTAACAAGCACTTGTGTGTACACTCATGTAATGCTGGGTGATGTGGTGATTGTAGTACAAAGTGTTAAAGACTGATTTTACACTAACTTGCATTAAAAACTATCTGGAGCCCCAATGGTAAGGTTTGAAACAAGGTGTGAACTGATTAACAGACATGCAAAGTGAGTAGTGCTCTGAGTGGTCATCCTGGCTTGGTTTGTCCACACATCTGTGAGAGAATGCTTCTCAGAAACATAAAAAAGATATATTTTTCTGTTTCACAGAGGTTTCTCTCATTTATCACTTTATTTTGTTGCTACTACTTCTTGTACATAAGTTTAAAGAATAACCAACCCCCCCCAAGCCTACCTTTTAAGGTACATAGAAATCAAGCATAGTTAGTAGATCATAGCTTGGTTTTAGACTTCCTGTCTTTATATATTTTGTTTCTCTCTTTAGCAAATGTGATACAAAGAGTATGGACTATTCACTGACTTAGGAAAATCTGCAGACTTTGTGGTCTGCTGCATTAGTAAAATGTAGGCCCTGCTTTAGCCCTCAGCACATAACCTTTGTTATTTATTTCCCTGAGATTCTGAATTTTATGCTATGTTACAGTTGAATTTAAAGCAGCCCATTTTTCTGTTTGAAGCGGGATAGCTGTCAATTCCAACACTTTATTCCATTTCAGGGTTGTTCTGTTTGTTTTTTTTTAATCTCCAGCTTGCTGTTGGAGAAAAATACCAAACAATGCATTGCCATGGGGCAGTTGTCTAGATTTCTGCTACAGTGTTAGCAGTAGTGACTCAGAGTAACTACTTGAATAGAAAGGACACAACTAAAGTACCTACTAGAGTAACTGTTGTTTTTTGGGGGGGATATCATGCAGTTTGTCCCCAAGAAAGGGAGGTTGTTTGGTAGAGCAAAGATGGTAAGCTAGTTCTGGTCTGTTGCTTTGGACTTCAAATCTTGCTGTGGCCAGCTGTTGAGATTCAAAAGGGCTTACAATTTAAAAAAAAAACAACATGTCAATTCCAGAAAACTACACTAGTCTTAGAAAAGGCTGCTATGCATAGTTCTATCAGCCATCCAAAACACACCATCAGGTATGAGTATTAGAGATTTCTGCCAAGTAAATGAAATTGCCATAGATTTTCATGTGAACACGCCCCTTTTAGCTGGGGTGTTTGGGAATCCTTTGTACTGCTGGGTCCCCGTGCTCCTGTGATGCTCCTGTGATTCTCTGTAAGGTGCCATGCATGCTGGGTGGCAAGGAGACCCATGGCCTTCACTCCACTAGTAGCAAGGTTACCAGTACTGGTTTCACAGTAACAAAAGCATGTGAAAGACTGAAAAGTGGTGTTTTATTCTTTCCTTCCTTGAGGTCATCCTTTGTCTTTTCCTCTAGGTGTGTATGAATGGGTTACTTTTCAAATGAAGCCTGGTGGGCCAGCTCTGTGGGGTGAGGCATTTCAAGCTGCAATCAATGCTCACATCAGCACAGGCTACACCAAGCTAATTGGTGTTTTCCACACAGAGTACGGGTTACTTAACACAGGTAACAGTACTACTCAATTTCTATTACAACTTTGGTATAGAAGGTGGGAGGAAAGGTAAAAAGACTTCTTGTCCTGGCTCAGGGTTGGATGGCCAGATAAAAAATGTTTCTGTGGATCATGGAAGTCCTGCAAACAGTCCTTGAACCCAGCTTTGTGTATTCTGTTATGTTTAAACCAGGTGTTGCAATGTTAAAATATTCTCTGATCTATTAGGGTCAAACCTTTTAAAGGCTCAGCAAAGGATCATCTCACCACATTACTGCTTGGTGAATTGCTTCTGCTAGTTACAAGGCATCTAACGCACAAGGGTGAACAGCAAGGACTTGCATATTGCATTACAACATAACAGCAACAGTGACAAGCTGACTTTATTTTATTTGTACTTTTCAGTCCATGTGATCTGGTGGAATGAGAGCCCAGATCACCGGGCAGCTGGAAGGCACAGGGCCCATGAAGATGCCAGAGTGGTAGCAGCTGGTAAGAGATGATGAGTTTAGAGAACTCATTAGTGTTACTTGCATGCATGCTGAGAAAAGTATTATTCTTCACTGGATTTCTTTCTTAATTAAACGTGCATTTAATTTCAGTACGGGACAGTGTCAGATTCCTGGAATCCCAGCAAAATATGCTGCTGACTCCTCTGCCATGCTCGCCACTTAAGTAGCCTACTGAGTGATGATGGAAAAGCTGAGATGGATGCACCGTTGGCAAGTACTGTTGCATGGATCATCACAGTCATACTTTCACAAACTACATGGATTTTTTTCAGAGTGGATGCAAAATGCTGGTCACCAGCACAGTACAGTTCTTCACCCCTGTAGTTTATGGTGATGTTCCAACATCTCCAGAAGTAGAACTCAGGTCATGTCATTTCCAACATGAAGATCTTTAATTTAACCCCTTCACTTTTTAATATTTTTCTGCATAACTGGTAGGGTCCGGTGAGTGAAATGCTCTTTTCCAAGCTTACGGCCCAGGGCTGGTAACTTCTGTAATCATCACATTGTGGGTATTGCGTACTGTCTTAAGAAGGAGTGCTTCCATACATCCTTGTAACACAATTACGTTTTAATCTGACTTCTCATTGGGATGCTTTATATTAATTCTTAGTAATGTAAAGCTTCATTGTGGCTGGAATTGTGTCAAGCAGGTGCTGCAGTGTAGCTGGTTAGGTGGTGTTCTTCTGATTGAGTCTGCCCTAACCTCAGCCCATTAATTTTATATCCTGTAAACACTTGCTTAAAAACTGTAGTCTTGATTACGTATTTTAATACATCTTCAGGGTGCTAAAATTATCTATCTCAAGTTCACCTCATCTGTGCATCATTATCTTCTTTGAAATACTGTCTGCCAGACTGCTGAAGACCAAATACATTTGTATAAAGCGTGAAGTTGTGGTGTTTGCATCTCTAGCTCCTGCTGCTCTGGACTTGTAGTAAAAATCATTCTGCAAGTACAGTCTTCTGCCGGCTTTGCATTTTGGGCATCAGTGGTCATGGAGCCCTTAAGATGTTTTTTGATCTGCTACAGTATGTAGCCACCGAACAGAAGGTGCACAGGCTGTGAAGTTGGTTACACTGTGTGTATACTGGTATGAAAGCACCCCCTGCTGAGGGATTGTCCTTTAATCTGATGTTAGCTAAGGGTATTTCAAACCTTTATGCTCAAACACAACATTTTGCTTCGTCAGTGAAAGTAGGCATTGAATATTTATAGCAAAGAGCAGTTATCAGTATGGCTGCATCTCTGTGATTGAAACAGAGAGGCAGGTACCTGGCTTTGTGTTTAACATCCAGATAGGTCTGTGATGCCTAGAAGCTCTGTAGCTGAATTTGACAGTTGCACCGATTACTTCCTGCTGGATTTGCTGGAGACCTCTTTACTTAGGTAAATGTAGAGGCTTAAAGCAGCGCTTGCATTTCAAATCTTGGACCACCTCACTTACCTACCTGAAAGTCACATGTGCCCCGTGCTAATCTGTGGCAATGCTGGAACCTGCTCATACATTATGCGTGAAAGTTCACACCAGACGCAGACAGGGCCACGTGAAATTCTGTTCTGAACAGCAGTCTTCAAAATGGTACATGCATAAATGACACTTTACAGACCAAAGGTGCCAGAACAGCTTTATTTTTTACTTAATACAAGGCAATTAGAGTGCCTCTTAATACTTCACATAACAGTTATTAGCAAATACAAATATATATACTTTTTTTTTCTTTTAATGAAAATGTCCACTTAAGGATTTAACTCAGAAATTTCAGTTGTGAAATCTCACTAGATCTTTGCAAAGTTGACAGATATTCCAGTGCAAAAATAGATCCCATTACAGATAGCATAAAGTGCTTGGAATGAAGGACCAACTACAATTCAGGAGGCAAAGATAAGCACAAAGTGGTGGTTTAACCATGGGGGAAAAGTGTAACAACTCTGTACTGAAATACAAATGTACTACAAAGAGGGATGCAATATTTCAACAGCAACACAGTTTAAAATAAGTTAACACCTCAGTGCAGTTTCATTATCCAGAGTGGTTCACAATCATACTGTACGTGACTCGAGTGATTTTTCCCTATGCAGAATTATAAGGGTAGGCAAATGGTTGTCTGAGGTTACTCCATGACAACACAAGAGCTGTTTTACGCTGTCTGTTCAGCATGACTACAAACAAAATGGACTAGAGTTGTGCAACAGTTCAGGTAACATCCACGTCTTTCTGATATTTTTGTGACAGATTCCAAACCTCCACCTGTGAGAGACCGTGAGCAAAATGCTCACAGGGCACAGGAACCAAGAATCTCTTTTTCGGCCAGCTAAGCTAAAAGACACCGTTGTTTCCTGCTAAATCATTTGTATGAGCAGTTGCAAAGAGCAGTCACAGCTCTTTTATGACCAAATATGAATCCTCCTAGAACTTGCTGTAGTTCTACACACACCAGATCTGCGCAGTGCCAAACGAAAGCCCTTCACTTCAGCCTCTATGCTGAGATTTTCACTTAATTCTGATTTGCAATAATCATTTCTAGCAGTGGTTAATATTCAGTATGTGCCATTTATCTGACTGATGGCGTAACATAAGAGCAGCCTGCTGTTGCAAAGTCACAGCCATAGCTCAGCTGCTTGGTAACTGTTCTGCACGTAGAAGTTTGGTGCAGACATCCTCATGGGGGTAAGGGTGCCATAAAGGTAAAAACAAAGCATGTTTTAGGTGAGGTATACCAATCCCCGTCACTCTCCTTTCTATCCCCGTAGCAATGTAATAGATAGATAAAAAATAATTAGTATGAAAAGGCACTTCAGCAGAACATGTAAGCTATTACATTATCCAAAAGTAGGGCTCAGCAGGGACGGGGGACTTGTGCTAAATATTTAACTGTTCATGTATTAAAAATGCTGAATTGGTCAATGTTATCAAGTACACCTAGGAATAAGCACTCAACCTTCTCAAGGCTCACTCCAGCCTCTTCACCATTGTTGGGCTTCTATGGGCATTCACAAAAGAAAATGGTCCGTGACGCATTGATGGTGGAGCATTAAAAACTAGTGCAGAACCTGCACAGGTACTTAAGGCAGAGGCATGACACACAGGAACTGCCCAGGAACTATGCTTGGGTTCATACCACATTACTGAACCTATTTCTGAATGCAAAAGTGAGACAGAAGGGCCCATAAGTTTATTAACAAAAGCATACTCTCCCATGACTGTTGTACAAGATGAACAAGAATTGCTTGTTCTCACCATGTAATCTTCCCTCTACCATTATTCTGGCCTTGTAAAACTTTTACAACCAGACTAATGTCACTTGTAGCACTCCTACTTAGAACTACCTTGTTCAATATGAGTTTTACTGACACAGTTTCTCACATGAATTAAGAGTGTGTTCCCCAGTTAGGGACTGCCTGCCAACTGACACTACACTGCACAACAGAAGGAGAAACTTACATATTAATCTAATGTTATACCAGCTCCCATGAGGGAAAATTTTAGATGAACAACTTGTAGTACAGATAGTGGCTAATTGCAAGAGGGTGAAACCTGCCTGCATGGTGAATGTAGCTGTCACTGACTGGAGAGAACAAAAGCACAGCATTTCAGGCATAAAGAAATAGTTGGGCTACAAAGATCAACTGAAAGCACTTTCAATCCCTAATTATGCTACCTACCTATTCAAAGTCATATAAATAATACTGTTAAAAAAAAAACAAACCATAAATCTACATTTCTAGTTTTATCTGGCAAAGCCAGAAATGGCAACACTTGTTTGCTAAGCAGTAACTTTAGATGATGGGTACCTTTCTGGTGCAAAGCAGGGGTTAAAGAGCGGACATTACATATCTGAGTGGCATATCATGATTTAGAATTTGCTCTTGGTATTAGCAGCTTGTACAACTACTGAGTTTGCTGCTGTGGTCTGCTTTCTTACCCACTCCCTTTGTCAAGTGTTCGTGCAGCTGCTGCAGTACCTCAAATGAGCAGGAGAGTACTTCACTACAAGAAAACCCAGTCAGAGTAGGTTAAGGGTTGTGATGCTGGTGGGACAATCCTGTGCATTTGTCGGGTTCACAGTTCTGCATATCTCCACTCTGAAGTAGATGGATTATGGACACGATGGCCCATCTTTTGCCATCCCATCTGCACAGCACTGCCTCGCGGCCTCAGGTATGTCACCAACTGACCTACACCAGTCTAGGAAAAGCAGATGGTCAGGTATGTTTTTACTGACAAAGGTCACAATGCTGGTGACTTCTCTTGCCACTGACTGTCTTGGTGCATTCATTGCCAGCAATGGATGTAGCACCAGGGAACTCCCACTCCTGACATGCATGTTTTCGAGAGTAAAACATACATGTTTCGATATAACAATAAATAACCACTGGCCATGATTCCTCAGCGAACTGTTTTTGCAACCCTAGTAAAAACATACTGTACAGGACAAGATGCAGTATGGTTGAAAGCCCGCAGCATCTGGTGGGTGCTTTACCACAGCTTCACAGAGTTGTACTGTAATGAGCTAAATTCAAGTCTTTCACTTGAGAACCGTACAAGACGACTCCACGAGGCACTGCCCCTAAAATGGAATTTTGTTTTCATTGCATTGAATTGCATTGCATTGAATGGTTATCAGTAGAGTGTCCAGTTTCTCTCCCTCTAGCTTCTTTGGGAGTAACCTATCCCCAGGCAAAGGAAGTCTGCATTCTGCTCATTATTTCTTGGCTGAAATTGGCTCACACGCAACTTTCTTTTACCTTCTCATCTTGCAGAAAGGAATTAAGGATTGCAATGTCTACCACAGTCTGGTTTTTGTGCAATGACAGGTCCTTAGTGTGGTCATCATCACTTTGGTCCTTAGCGAAATTTACAAATACCTGCAAGAAAAAGGCCATGTCACACACTGCTCTGGATTTTCACTCATCTAGAGCATTCTATACACTGAATCCTTTCTGGACTAGTCCCAGAATTCAGTGCCTAGCTTGCTGAAATGACCTTACAAGGTCAGGTAAGTTGGTTGATGTATTCCTCCCTCTCCAGGACCATGGTTTTGGCACACAGGCTACTAAAAACTTACTTGGTCAAGTGTGGTCTGAGAAACAGAGTAGTCTTCTATGTGAAGCCTCTTTTTGTTCTGGGAGAGAATACTGAATATTCTAGCCAGTGAAGACTGTGAAGATGGAAGTTGGTACTGCAGCATATTGCGATGCTTCTCCTTCAGGACACTTCCAGGGAAGGCATGCCCAAAGAATTCCTCAACTGGCTTCAGGTCTGGGTTACCCCCTGCAATTCGCACCACTATGGTATAACCATCTCCAAACCTGTACAAAAGAAGGCCAGCAGAGGAGTTCATGTAAGCGGCTCTGAAACAAGACGTACAGCTTAGAATTCAGCAGTTTTTCCCATAGCATTGGGAATGCTGCATGAGGGATTAAGTCTGACTCTTATCTCTAAAAACGCAGACAACTCTGTGATGTAAATGATAACAAAATAGCTACCTGTTCTTTAGATGCTGGACGCTGCCCAGACACCTGAATCGCCCATTGACCATTATTGCCATTCGAGTGCACAGCGCTTCACACTCTTCCATGCTGTAGAAAGAATTAAGTTCCTTAGCACTGGAAGAAGTGCTGGAGGGCAGAGCAGCTGAGCCAAGCTTTGCATCCAGACCCAGCAGATGCAACAGCTGCAGTGTGATACAACATGGTTGATACTTGCCTGTGAGACGTAAGCACTACTGATCTCCCCTCTTTGATAACACTCAGAGCACAGTTCCACAAGAAACGGCGTGCTTTCGGATCCATCCCTTTTGTTGGCTCATCCTGCAAAATACGTACAAAAATTAGGATATTCCATGCTACCAACAAATACCTCATCTCTGAAATGACCTGGCCGTGCTCTTTATGCATATTGGAATAGATGAAAATACGCAAGTTTGATGCATTTTTTAAAATGGGAAAACAAATTATGCTCAAAAGCATGTTTGCTAATTTAAACTTTGAAGAACTGAGAAGCACTGTTTATTTTGCAATTATAACATATTGAAAAAGTTTTAAAACAAGTTAAACTCAGTTCAAGTTTAAATTGAGCTAGGAAATGCTGGAGGGCGATAATGTTTTGCATGCATAGGAGTATTTGCAGCAGCGGTGAAGGTGCTTTAACTGTTGCTAGTTTGGCATCATGTCTGAGATCTCCACTTCTCCACTGATTTTTCATGAACAGAAACCATGAGACACATTACAGTCTGAGTCTATGTTCAAATAGGTGCCAACAGGCCCAAATAAAGATTCCCTGTTCTTTGCTTATATTTAGGTGACTGATGACATTTTTAGATTTTGTTGGTCACAAAGTAGCCAGTCTTCATCCGAGCCTAATTTTTCTGTTTTCAGAGGAAAATGTTAATGAGTTACGGTTGCAAACTCACCAGGAATACCACAGGTGGCCCTCCAATGAGGGCTATTGCTGTGGAGAGCTTGTGCCTGTTCCCTCCACTGTAGTTGCCCGCATATTTTTCTCCATATTTCACAAGGCCCAGTTTCCGAATTGCCCATTCGCCAACCTACAAGAGACAGTACACTATCTTCATGAATCAATCACAGCAACATCTACACACTGAGATTTTCCTTACAAGCCCTGGATTTAAGATGATTTTTCAGAAGGGCCACTGATCCAAGGCTTTAATCTGGCATAGCTCTAGGTTTTGAAACACCCCACTCACCCTCAGATCAAGGCGTATAAATACCAGCCCCTGAGGGCCCAGACAATCAGATAGCTGCAGCTTAGCACAAATTCATGGAATCACAGAATGTCTTGAGTTGGAAGGGACCCACAAAGATCACTGAATTCAACTCCTGGCCTCCCGGGATCACACAAAACCCAAACCCTGTGTGTGAGGGTGGCATCCAAACAGTCCTTGAACTACTGCAGCTTGGGGCCATGCCCACTGCCCTGGGCAGCCTGTGCCAGGGCCACAAGTGACCAAGTAGTTCAGCGCCAGCCTAGCCCTGCTGACTACTGGTGTAGTTGTCTTAGTAGTACATGTTTTATCCAGCTTTTTAGTTGCTATGGGCTTGCAGCAGGGACACCATCTCTCCTGACACGCAGGTACTGGCACTGCTGTACATTTCAGCCCTTCAGTCAGACTGGGAGGATCTGGTTCATTACTCAGAAGTACTTACACCGCAAGACACTTGTTGCATTAGGGGCTAAAAAGCATTTAAACAAAGAGATTCAGTTACTGTTTGCACCAGAACCAGGTTCCTGTGCTCAGAGCACAGAACAGAGGCCTGTAAACCTTGAAGGAGCTTGCGGTTTTCACTTGCCACTGCTCTCAGAGCTGTGTGGGCTTACTTTGGACTTGGATCTGGAAACAGTTCTACAGAACCCAAGACACAAATGGTGAAAGCTGCTGCCAGTCCAAGGAAATGATATTGAGAAGAGCACTGTGTGCTACTGTAAAACTGTTATTAATTGACTAAACACTGTTAGCATAAGCCTATCTGTGAATGCTGAAACAGGAGCAATTTAATGACACAGTATGATCACTCAGAAAGAAGCAGACCACTACACTGTGGGATACGAGCATGGTAGCAGCAACAGCTTGTCACTGAGGTATTCCCATGGTGTTTCACTTACCTTGCAAACTTCTTTCTCAGGAACACCTCTGAGGAGTGCAAAGAACTCCAAGTGTTCTCGCCCTGTAAGCAGTTCATTAACAGCATCAAACTGCGGACAGTAGCCCATGTTCTGATGAACTTCTTGGATGTTCGACAGGATACTGTAAAATAAGAACATAATTAGTTATGATTTTACAAGTACACAACATTTAGATGATAAAAAGAGGAAGGTGAATCAGTGGGTCTGGAATCATTGGACTAACAATGACTCCTAGAAGTCTCTTTGTCAAACTTTTTCTTTTCTTTTTATAAATATGAAATTTATGAAATCGAAATACGGTAGGGTAGGTATTCAGAATTGACTGCCAGACTAAATCCACTTTGATAAACTTAGTAGAGTCAGCAAAAGGCTGAGGCCCAAGAGCTGAGATAGGAAAAAGTGGGGTAGCATTTAGATTTGTTTGAAGTGGAACAAAGACCAAGAAAGTTGAAGGAGGAAGCAGCAAAGGTTCTTTTTTAAGACAAAGAAGTGAAAGATGCATTGTCCTTTACCTGTTTCCTTTGAGGAAAGCTTCTCCTCCTGTCACATCTGTATCACCAGTTAGCATCTTGAAAGTGGATGACTTGCCAGCACCATTTACTCCTAGAAGTCCAAAGCACTGTGGATATAAAACAGCAAATGAGCGCTGAGAACAGGAGCCAGCCCTATAGTATTCATCACTGAGAATACTGAAGGCAACAACCTTGAAGTCAGTGCATTTTCTGAATAAACTGGACTTTCATTTTAAGCATAAATTCTTCAGGCGTGGAAAAAGCATAAACTATAGCATTACCTTGGTGCAGTGTCAGCGTAGCATGTCTGTGCTAAACTTTAGAGAGTGCCATAGCTTAACCTCTAGTCCTAACGGCTGCAGAGTTCTGTACCATCTTCAAAGGCAGAGAGAGATTGAGACATAAACTGCTTCCACTTCCAGGCCATTCAATTTTGTGTAATTTGAACACCACCTGCTTCTAATTTCACTCTACTCTGTGTTGCGTGTTGCTCTTAGGCAGTTCAAAAACACAGAAGCAGAGAGAATGACAAAACAAGCTTACCTCTCCAGGAGGGATTCCAACACATATCCTGTCAACGGCTGGCTTTCGTTTCATTCTGTAAATCTGAAACCATAAAAAAACCCCAACAGTGTAAGTGAGAATTATAATTAGATCCACACAGATTTAACACTAAAAATATCCTCCCCTTTTGATTCCATCAGACCTTTCTTAATGAGACTCCTGGTGAACTGCACAGTTTTGCATAAATGGGTCTTAGAAACGCAAAACTTTTCTGTTACCTTGGTCAGCTCCTTGATTTCCAGTATGTCACTCTGTCCTCCTCCACTTATTATTCTCTGCCCTTCTCTGTTTACATCCTCATCTTCATCATTCACAGGGGGTAACTTGGCATAGACAGGCCTGTAGAGAGAAACATGGTAAAGCCTTGGCAGAAGATGATGGAGCTTATCTCTTCTCCCCACTTCATAGCAAACAACAAAGAAAACTTTACCTGCCTACAGCAGGAAAGTGAAGCAGACAACCTACCTGGGTTTGATGAAGAATCTATACTGGATGAGCACAGTAATGAGGAAGAAGACTACACCCTCCACTGCCATGGCAAACAGGTTCCTTCCCACTAGATCCCATGACAGAGGGGACACGAAACGATTCTCGCCTGCCAAGATGAGAAGACGAGCACAGTCACCTTTCCAGAGCAATGGGAGACTGCTATCATTTCTTTCTTTATAGCTCACCAATTCAGTCAGTAGGGGAACTGAGAGCAATCAGCTAGGGGAGACTGGGGACAAGCTATACAAGTTGTGACTGCATACACATCTCTTGCTGTAGCAAAGTTGGGTTTGAGCATGTTCTCTTATGAGAAGTTGAACACTAAGAATTTTGTCTACCAAAGAAGAGCTGGCCCACGTTCTCAAGAAGCACAAGGCAACTGACTCACACCTCTCATCTGCATTCCAGAGAAAGAAATAAACCAGCTCTACAGAATCTTAGCCACTCCTTCCACTTAGCCTCATGATCTTCCCCCCATGCATCTGGATTCTAAGAACTCAAAGTTCTGGGATCTATGTGCCTGATTTCTTTGGTGTTTGAAACATCCTGAAGAGGACATCTAAGAATACCTGCCAGCTCTGGTAAGCTCCGTGTTGCTGACTGTGTACTCTGAACTCCTGAAAAGTCAGAAGAACAAAGGGTGTTAATCCAGAGCAGGCTCACACAATTTCACTTACCAAACCTCTCCAGAGCATCAGCCATGGCCTGATTTTTCACCATATCAATAAGACCCCGTCCCAGGCAGAAGTGAGGGAAGATGAGAAAGGCAGACTTTAGGATGTCATTGATGTTGTTCAGCTTCTGCTAAAACAAAATTAAGTTCCAGTGAGCTGTCTGAGCAGAGAAAAGCCACCACCTGCTGAATGTGATGCTATGTTGTGAATTACCACCTGCAGCCAGCTAGCAGCACTGCAATCCCACAAAAAATGTGGGATTAGGAATATTCTGCCAAGAAACAATCCCACAGCTCCTCCAGACAGTCAGTGCTTCTGCTTTGCTTGAGATGCTATTAAAGCTAGCAATCTACACCAAAGGAGAGATTTCTCCAAACGTTCAGTCCAAAAGGCAAGGCCTACAAAAGGCAACATGCAGAAAGTCTACAGGTTGAGAAGATGGGAAACTTGTGGTTGCACAGACTGGTTATCTCAGTGGCTGTAGGTAGCCCCTCTATAGCCAATACTGGATGCTGTAATCCTTTTCCAGCTGACTTAGTTCACAGATCACACTGACAAGAGAATCACAGAACTGTAGGGGTTGGAAGTGACCTCTGGAGATCATTAAGTCCAACCTCCTGCTAAAGCAGGCTCCCTACAATAGGTCACATAGGAAAGCATTCAGATGGGTTTTGAATATCTCCAGAGAAAAAGACTTCACAACCTCTCTGGGCAGCTTTCTCCTGTGTTCAGTCACCGTGAGAATAAAGTTCCTTTCCATGTTCATTTGCACACTGCCCCTTGTCCTGAAGAGAGGTTACTTTACTGTTCTTCCAGGCACTTATCTTCAAGAAAGTGCATGTTTCAGCTGAGATAAAATACACCTTATAACAAAAGGGATCACCAGCAAAGATGGCTGCCTCATGCCCACAGGCAGGTGGTGCAATCAATAAGTTAATCCCACAGGGCTCCCTCAGAGGTACTTCTCACTAACATGTGCCAAATGGGACCTGCTTAGGCACCTTGTGTTACATATGGGCATGGGGGACACTTGGACCTTCCCTAATAGGCATCTGGCTTTGGAAAAGCTGAAGTGAGATGCAAAGGTTTCCAATACAGTCAGTGAGATATTTATCTCTGAAAGCAAAACGGAGGACAACAGAGTGCTTGAAATGCCCTGCAGTAGATAGAAACTGCCCCTTGTGAAGAATGTGCAATAAATTCAAATTAAACATGTTTAAACACATTTAAAACTCTGCAGTAAGGGTTACAAGCTTGGAGTTTGTCAGGGAAACATGGCAACCATGTGGAATTAGAATGTATCAGCACAAGACTGATGAAGAGTTCCTAGGAAGACTTACGTTGTTGGTGAAGAGCTCCAGGACAAAGGTGGCCACGCTACCATTGATGTCAATGAAGAGGTTCACACTGGTCAGCACAACATACGCTGTGCTGGGGATTTTGAACACGAAGGAGGCTGGATACATGAGAGGAGTGATAGACCAACTGCAAGATGAAAGGCAACAACATCAGGTAAGAAACTTCTGAACTTAAGTGTCTCTCTAATCATCCTGCAGAGGAGAGATCCCATACCCATAGAGAAGCAGAAGAGCAAGTACAGGCAGGTTGGAGGAAGACTTCTGTTGAAAGGAGGACTTCTGTTGGAAGCAGATGAAGATGATGATAACAAGTGTGTCTGGAACAATGTAGTTGCACTGGAAGGTGAAAAACACAGCTTTAGATTCATTCCTAGATGACAAAAAAACTAATACATCTTCCCACTCTGAACCAACATTTTTCAACATCCTTGAGTGTCCCCAAGTCTACTTGCAAGGCGAAATTCAGATGTATCACAGTATCGAGCGAGTTGGAAGGGACCTTAGAGATCATCGAGTCCAACTCCCGGGATTCGAGCCTTTCTGTGTAGCAGAGCGGCATTTGTGCCACTTGCGCCACAGGGGGGATTCGAACCCCGGGCCTCTGGTGTTGCAAGCAGCACCTTATACCACTGCGCCACCAGGGGCACACCTGTGATGTAATGTGATTCACATGTGTAATCAACAGTGTGGTATACAAGAATTCACACTTCTTGGTCCTCTAGAAGTAACTGATAAGACTTTCACAGGTTCTGGACATTTCAGATTGAAAAGCCTGCTTTGAATCAGCAGAGCAAGGGAATCAGCAGAGCAAGCCAACATTCTGGGGCAAGTATTTTCAAGTGACATTAAAAATGTCACTGACACTAATGCTGGAGCTTATGGTTGCCCTCCCATCCTCAGTCCAGTGTTTTTTGTCCCACCTACATGAACCAACATTGCCCAAGAGAGCAAAGGTATAAGTCGAAGATACAACAGCTATTACATAACGAATTAATGTAGCACCCAATACCCATAGCTATGCTTAACATTTCAGTGGACACCCTGCAAACACATGATGGGGAACAGTTTAAAACAGCCATGGAGTTTAGTCCAGCCCTTACCATATCCCAGACAAAGTTAGCCAGCCAGTAGATCACAGGCTTCACACCACTGATGAACTGCAAGTGCTTAGCCTTGCTGACACGTTCCTGGATAAGGAACACCACAAAGCTGGCAGGAACAAAGGACATGTCAAAGATCACGCAGATGGAGACTAGGACATCCACAGACGTGGTCATCCTAGACAAAAAGAATGAAAGCAAAGTGTTTGTATGCTGGTGCTGTCTCCCTCAAGACAAAATGAGGCAGTTCATGTGGGCAATACGGAAATGCATTCTCCTTTTGCTTTCATTGTTTTGCAGGGTTAAGGACAACCACAGCAGGCCATATCAACTACAGGGCTGCTCTCTATCTGTACAATGAAGACAATACACAAAGCCTGTAAGTGTTTCAAAAACAGCCCCACAGCCTGCACAATGTTTGGTCACTTCAACACAGCGTTCCTTCTCCTTTCCTCATGTACTTACTAGGGTTGGGATTTGTTGCTGTTTCATTTTAAAGTTCAAAGGTGTCTCTGACTGTCAACAGTCACTGCTGTGCTGAAATACTCGAATGTATCTGCACACAGTTTGCAAGTCCTGGTTGAGATTGTAATAGTAATGAACTCATCAGAATCTCAGTAATTTGGACTAAGACCTAAAGGCTGAGAGAGTGAGCAAAACTAAACAGGACCTATCAGTCTCAGTCAAATGGTGGTACTGTGGGACAAAAGAATGACTATATCCATGGTGAGTCAAGGATGGGCCAGGTCACACTGTTGAAATTCTCCAAGAAGCAGAAAATGAGAGGATTTTGTTTCTTCTCAAAAATTTCAGTTTGAGGTACTCAGACACAGAAAATTTGCATGGCACCGAGAAACACAGAACCACATTCATACAAAAAAGATATTCCTTTTCACTCTGTGACACCTGGATGCCTACAGACTCTTTGGAGAGAAACTACTGCAGCTCTGTGAACAGAGCAGCATGGGAAACAGTGGTGGCAGGCTGTCTGACATAGCTGATCAAATTTACACAAGCTACATAATAAGAGTAAGCAACTTCTGTATCCCTTACATAACTAGTGCTGACTATTACGTTTGAGTAGTAAGGAGTTAAACTGGAATAAAAAAGTAGTGCTGGTTTATGAGCAAGTGCTCAATAGCACATGCTGCAGCTTGTCCTGACTACAGATATTATGGTCAACATGGTAGAATTGCAGTGCCACCAGCTACTGACTGCCCATCAATGACCCTACAGCATTTCTTGTGTTGCCAGTTTCCAGTAATCACCAGTTGATTATCCCAAACCCAGCTGTGTTCACATTAGGACTTACAGAGCCACTTCAGAGAGCTGTTGCTTAGTCAAGTTGAGTAGGTGACTGAAGTGACCCATAAGCACTAGGGTTTTTGCCTTGCTGCAGGTTGGCCCAAAGAATAGCATTGTTGATCACATTCAGGAAGGAGGCAATGGCATGCCGACCCTTGTTGTTGAACCACACCTGCAAGAGACCACATCCATGTCAGAAAGGCATCAGGTATATCAGTTTTCCTTATTGAACTTCACAGAATCACAGAATCACAGAATTGTAGGGGTTGGAAGGGACCTCCAGAGATCATCGAGTCCAACCCCCCTGCCAAAGCAGACTCCCTACACCACGTCACACAGGTAGGCGTCCAGGCGGGTCTTGAATATCTCCAGAGAAGGAGACTCCACCACCTCCCTGGGCAGCCTGTTCCAGTGCTCCGACACCCTCATGTTCTTGCGCGCATTCGTGCGGAACTTCTTATACTGAAGTTTCAGCCCATTTCCCCTAGTCCTGTCCCCACGCACTACTGAAAAGAGACCAGCCTCGCCACTATGGCTCCCACACTTCAGGTATTTATAAACCTGGATCAAGTCCCCTCTCAGCCTTCTCTTCTCAAGGCTAAACAGACCCAGCTCCCTAAGTCTCTCCTCGTAGGGGAGATGCTCCAGGCCCTTCACCATCTTTGTGGCCCTCCGCTGGACTCTTTCCAAGAGATCCCTGTCTTTTTTGTACTGGGGAGCCCAGAACTGGACACAGTATTCCAGATGAGGCCTCACCATGGCAGAGTAGAGGGGAAGGATCACCTCCCTCGACCTGCTGGCCACGCTCTTTTTAATGCACCCCAGAATGCCATTGGCCTTTTTGGCTACAAGGGCACACTGCTGGCTCATGGCCAACCTGTCGTCCACCAGGACGCCCAGGTCCCTCTCAGCAGAGCTCCTCTCCAGCAGGTCTTCCCCCAACCTGTACTGGTGTATGCAATTATTTCTACCTAGGTGCAAGACTCTACACTTGCTTTTGTTAAACCTCATCCGGTTTCTTACTGCCCAGCTCTCCAGCCTGTCCAGGTCTCTCTGAATGGCAGCACAGCCTTCAGGCGTGTCAGCCAATCCTCCCAGCTTCGTGTCATCAGCAAACTTGCTGAGGGTGGCCACTATCCCCTCATCAAGGTTGTTGATGAAGACGTTGAACAAGACTGGACCCAGCACAGACCCCTGGGGGACACCACTAGTCACAGGCCTCCAGCCAGACACCGCACCGCCAACGACAACCCTCTGCACTCTGCCAGTCAGCCAATTCTCGATCCACTTCACCGTCCACTCATCTATCCCATACTTCCTCAGCTTTGTTATAAGGATGCCAAGGGGGACCCTATCAAAAGCTTTACTGAAATCAAGGTAGACTACATCTACCGCTCTCCCCCCATCCACCCAGAGAGTGACATCTTCATAAAAGGCCACCAGGTTGGTCGAGCACGACCTCCCCTTGGTGAACCCATGCTGAGTACTCCTGATAACCTCCTTTTCTCCCAGTTGCCTGGAGATGGCATCCAGCACAAGCTGTTCCATCACCTTCCCTGGGACAGAGGTGAGGCTGACTGGCCTATAATTACCCGGGTCATCCTTCTTGCCCTTTTTGAAGACCGGGGTGAGTCTTCCTTCTATCTTTTAACTTCTATCTTATAATGTTATTTATTTCTATCTATTTCCAGATACTTTGCTCAGGGACTGGACATATAGTTTGACCAATAACCTTCAGAGGCATCTGGAAGGAAAAGTTCTCCCCTCGAAACAAAGCTGCCGTTCCTGCACATCCTTTTGGACTTTTGACTTCAAAGGAGAAACAGATTTCAGGGAAACCAAGAAGAATCAAATCTTCTCCACTAGCTAATAATTTAAATGTAGCAAGCTCTAGTCTGCACAGTTGTCCAATGCAAACTGCTGAGACTTTGCTCCCTAAAAACAACCCCAGGTTACCAGAGCTTCAAAAAACAGGCAGGGCAGTAAGGATAGCTGACTTACCTTCACATTGTTTTTTGTGTCCAGACCTTTCATGAAACTTGCCAAGTTGTTGAGAAATCGATCTCCAGAACTCCCCTGCAAACAGTAAAAAGACAGTTACTTCTTCTTTGATAGTACCTTCCCAGATGTCCTGAACTCTGGGAATCACACGAAGTTTTTCACAGCTTTCTTTCCAGTCTGCAGCCAGTACCTTCAAAGACAGCAGTGGTAAGAAGACTAAGAAAGCATAGCTTTCTTCGTCCACTATGCCCTTCTGCAGTCCCACCAAGTCAGCCTTAGATCTGGTGGTTTGGGTTTTTTTTTGTTGTTTGTTGTTGTTGTTGCTTTTGTTGTTGTTGTTTGTTTTCTGCCCCAGTGACAAATATTAACCAGGGCTGCAGGCAAACTCCAGAGACAATGGAGCTCAGAGGCAGTCTCAGAAGAAAGCAGTGGCCCAGATTATCTTCTGAGCCAGGACAGACTCAGCACAGAAGCACTGAAGTGAGGTTTTAAAAGAGCTAGCAACAACAGGTCACATCAGACATCACTGCCCCAGGTCCCGGTGGACCAGGAAAGACATATCCCCATGTGGGAGTCCCGCTGGGCTGTCAGCCACATGCTCCCGGTCTCCTATGGTGTCTGGCATGGAACCCGGCACACACTTCTCACTGGGATCCTCATGCTGGCCCTCCGACTCCTGCAGGGCCTGCTGCAGCCCAACTGGCTGTTCCCTGCTGAGGTGGCATGGGGACAAGCTCTGCCTGCTCTCCTGGCACGACGCCTCTGCTGCAGCGGGCACAGTGCCTGAGGGCCGAGCACCTCAGGTGTCCCAGCACAGGGGGCTGTGAGGGCCGAGCGCCTCAGGCGTCCCAACTTGGGGGCACGGCCTTTCAAGGCCCCGGGTGCCCGCAGGGGCTGACAGACACACCATGTCTCCAATGTAGGGGTGCTCAGGTGGAAAACAGGGCTCACCGATACACTACTGCCTGAATAAGCAAAACTATTCCTGGAGTAAGCACATGCATATATTTTTGCAGGATTAAGATCCAAGTGAGCAAGAATGGGGTTTCTCAAGAACTGGACTTCAACTGAACAGAAGTATGGTTTTCTTCGTGTATGGGAGATTGGTAATCACAGCCTGAACCTCTGATTAATCAGCTGAGGCAAGTATGGGGTCAGCTGTGGGAGCACAGGTGAGAGTGATGTAGCTGTGCTCCCGGAAGGGGTGGAGCTCGACTCCATCCCCTCTGAGACCTCATTTAAGGGCTGACTCCCACTGAGGCAGCATCTCTTGGAGATCGCTCACCAGTGAGGACTGCCCCAGCTTCTTCAGCCAAGGCACCACCACTGGTGAGTTTTCCTTTACTTATTCCTTCTGTACATTTGCTACCATCTGTATAGTAACAACCAATACATTTGGTAAACCAGGCAGGAGCCTGCAAATATCGGGGAAAAAAAAAAAAAAAAAAAAAAAAGTCCTTTTTATGGAATATGTTTAGCTGGTTCAAGGGGGAGAAGATCACCCCCTTAGGAAAAACCCTCCCTGGATAAATCCCAGGGTTTGAGGTGTCCCCATATTTCCAATTAGCAACAATTATTGAACAATGAGCCCTTACGAGTAACAGGCAATATGTCCCCCTACTATCTGACCGAATATTTTCAGGGACTACAAAAAGATATCTTGACGACCAAGGAGAGGCAAATGGCTGCATCCATGGCAGCCTGGCCTTTGTTAAATGCTTTAAATCAGGCAGAAATGAAATCAAATAAGATCGAGCATGAAAATCAATTATTAAAAGCCCTCATTGAAAAACTAGAGGGCGAAATTAGTCTGTTAACGGGGAAAAATTCATTGTTTTTTTCAACTACCCCCCAAATTAGATATATTTCAATGGATGACAGTAGGGATCCTGAAACATCGGACCAAAATAAGGTCACTAAATCTGACCTAGAAGAGCCACCTAAGACAGACTTATTAGAAGTCCGTCCTATGGTAACTCAAAAAACAAAAAAGGTTCAGGATCGACCAGCAGGGGTGCCTCCTGATCAGTGGCCCCCTGTTGTCTCATATTTTCATGTAACAGCACGTCCATACACACCCACCGAACTTATGGATTTAGTACAACGTTTCAGGCAAAGGCCGAGGGAAAGTGTCCCGGCCTGACTGCTACGATTATGGGATTCAGGGGCAGAAAGTGTAATAGTTAGCAGCCCCGAGGTATCTAAATTGGCAACAATAACAGTCCATCCTGCCCTGAGGAAGAGATTATACGCAGGCACCCAGTTCCCTGAGGAAAATCATTCAATCATAGACTGGTTAATGGCTGCCTGCCGCATGGTGTGGTCGAATAAAACGGACATGCCAGTACATATGGGGATGTGGTCTTTTATGGAAGACCTGCAGAATTACATCTGGGAACTGGGCATGCAAGAGGCTATCTACGAAGACACATCTGTTAGCCCCGATATGGTAAAGTTTTCCGCAGGAATGAGGGACCTAATCTTACAGCAGGCTCACTCACATATGTATGGAACGTTGGTTTCCATATTAAACCCTTTAGTGGCCGCAGAGGCAGCAGTCCAGCAAGCTGCCCAATTGGTAGCGGACCTAGGAGAAACTGAGCGTCTGCAAACCAAGTGCAATATCAGAGTGATCAAGGATACCGAAGTTTTCCCAATAGCCCGAGCCAGGAGATCGGCCCCACGAACCCCTCGGGTGGAACCCATTAGGGTGTCCCGAAAACAAATGTTTAACGATCTACTCCGAGCAGGTGTTCAATTTGCCAAAATTGATGGGCAGCCCAACCATGTTCTACTTCAGTTGTGGAAACAGCTGAAGGATGAACAAAAATTTCAGAACCACCCCAAAAGACCGGGGATAAGACTCATAGAACGACGACCGACAACAACTTGGAATCTAGAAGACTTTGTTGTGCCAAATAGGAAAAAGAAGCCACCTCAGGTACCTTGGGTCACAATACCAGAGGCATCAGAGGTAAAAGACTTGAACCTGGCCCAGTTTATGGCATGATGAGGGACGTCAGTCACCCTGGGGCCTCTAGACGGGACCGGAGGCCCTATGTAGAATTGACGATATATTGGTCCCGAGGGAATGTACAGAAGGTTATGGCCCTCGTTGATACTGGGGCAGAAACATCTATAATATATGGGGACCCAACAAAATTCAGAGGCAATAGAGTAATGATTGGAGGCTTTGGGGGACAGACCATTCCAGTCACCCAAACCTGGGTAAAATTGGGGGTTGGGTGCCTCCCACCACGGGAGTACAAGGTATCTATTGCTCCAATTCCGGAATACATATTAGGAATTGATATTTTGTGGGGTCTGGCTCTCCACACAACAGTGGGAGAGTTCCGGTTGCGGCAAAGATGCATTAGTATCTGGGCAATTTAGACAATATTGAGAGGCCATGCAAAACATGAGCCTATTTGTCTGCCAAACCACGCCGGATTACTAATGTAAAACAGTACAGACTCCCAGGTGGGCAGGATGAAATAACAAAAACAGTGCAGAAATTAGAAAAAGTAGGTATTATAAGGCCTGCACATAGCCCATACAACTCCCCAATATGGCCAGTGCGAAAATCGGATGGAACATGGAGGATGACAGTGGACTATAGGGAATTAAATAAGGTCACGCAGCCCGTTCATGCGGCCGTACCCAATATTGCCTCCCTAATGGACACACTAAGCAGGGAAATTAAAACATACCACTGTGTCCTAGACTTAGCGAATGCATTCTTCAGTATTCCAATTAGTGAAGAATCGCAAGACCAGTTTGCATTCACATGGGAAGGCAGGCAGTGGACTTTTCAGGTTCTACTGCAAGGGTACGTGCATTTGCCCACTTTTTGTCATAATTTAGTGGCGCATGATCTGGCTAAGTGGCAGAAGCCAAATAATGTCAATTTATATCATTATATTGATGACCTCCTGTTAACATCCGATTCATTAGAGGCGGTGAGACAAGCAGCAGATTTGTTGATAGCTTATCTGCAGAAGAGAGGGTGGGCTATAAACCCACAGAAGGTGCAAGGTCCGGGGTTATCTGTAAAATTCTTGGGAGTAATTTGGTCCGGGAAAACCAAAGTACTACCCAGTGCAGTAGTAGATAAAGTCCAAGCGTTTCCAGTTCCTACATCAAAACAGCTACAAGAATTCTTGGGTATATGGGGGTATTGGCGCTCCTTTATACCTCACTTAGCTCAGTTGTTGAGGCCATTGTATAAGCTTACCAAGAAGGGTCAATCATGGAACTGGGGAAAGGTAGAACAAGATGCTTTCCAACAGGCAAAGCTGGCAGTTAAACAAGCCCAGGCATTGGGTATATTTGATCCGACCCTCCCAGCTGAACTAGACATTCATGTTACCCAGGATGGTTTTGCCTGGGGCCTGTGGCAACGCCAGAGTTCTGTTGGAACCCCCATTGGATTCTGGTCTCAGGTTTGGCACGGAGCAGAAGAAAGATATAGCATGATTGAGAAACAGTTATTGGCTGCGTATTCGGCGTTACAAGCGGTAGAGCCAATAACACAAACAGCAGAGGTTATAGTTAAAACTACATTACCAATCCAGGGGTGGGTAAGAGATTTGACTCACCTTCCTAAGACAGGGGTGGCCCAAGCACAGACGGTAGCACGATGGGTCGCCTATCTAAGTCAGAGAAGCAGCCTGTCTTCATCTCCACTTAAGGAGGAATTACAGAAGATCCTAGGCCCAGTGACATATCGCAGTGATACGCCGAAAGAACAAATGGTCGCTCCACCAGAAAAGAGCCCCATTCAGGAAGGAAGATATCCTATTCCTGAAGATGCCTGGTATACGGATGGGTCCAGCAGAGGCAACCCGAGCAAGTGGCGAGCTATAGCATACCATCCCTCTACTGAGACAATCTGGTTTGATGAGGGGGATGGTCAGAGCAGCCAATGGGCAGAATTGCGAGCCGTGTGGATGGTTATAACTAAAGAACCTAGTGACGGCATCCTGAACATCTGTATGGATAGTTGGGCTGTGTACTGGGGGCTTACTCTGTGGATTACACAGTGGGCTACCCAGGAATGGACTATCCTGGAACAGCACTGGAACAGGCTGCCCAGGGAGGTGGTGGAGTCTCCTTCTCTGGAGATATTCAAGACCCGCCTGGACGCCTACCTGTGCGACGTGGTGTAGGGAGCCTGCTTTGGCAGGGGGGTTGGACTCGATGATCTCTAGAGGTCCCTTCCAACCCCTATAATTCTGTGATTCTGTGATCCACGCTCGACCGATCTGGGGGAAAGATCGGGGGTAGACATTTGGAATACAGTCAAACACAGGACGGTATGTGTCTACCATGTCCCTGGTCATCAACCCCTGCAGTCACCAGGAAACGATGAAGCTGACACACTGGCCCGAGTTCGATGGATTGGGAATTCACAATCCGAAAATATTGCCCGTTCGTTACATCAGAAGCTACAGCATGCTGGACAAAAGATAATGTGGGCGGCCGCTAAAGCATGGGGTCTGCCTGTACAACTATCTGATATCATCCAAGCATGTCAGGACTGTGACGCTTGCTCAAAGATGAGACCAAGACCGTTGCCTGAAACAACATCCCACATTGCTAGAGGATATAGTCCTCTTCAGAGATGGCAGGTTGATTATATTGGGCCCCTCCCTTGGTCTGAGGGGGTGAGATATGCCCTGACCTGCGTTGATACTGTAAGTGGACTGCTGCAAGCCTATCCCGTACCAAAGGCAAATCAAACATATACAATTAAGGCACTCACTAAACTGATGTCTGCATATGGGACACCTCAAGTCATCGAGAGAGACCAAGGGACTCATTTTACTGGAGCGATGATACAGCGCTGGGCAGAAGAGAACAACATTGAATGGTGATTCCACCTGCCATATAATCCAACAGGGGCAGGCCTTATTGAACGCTACAATGGTATCCTTAAGGCTGCCCTGAAGACAGACTCCCAGTCCCTGCAGGGGTGGACAAAAAGATTATACGAAACCCTGCGGGACTTGAATGAAAGACCTCAGGATGGCAGACCCAGTGCCCTGAAAATGTTACACACTATATGGGCCTCCACTCTTAGGATCCAAATTACAGGTACTGATAATGAGGTAAAACCGCAGATTGGTAATGACAATAATCTTCTGCTCCCTGCCCCTGAGAATCTAAAACCAGGAATCCATAAGATAAATTGGCCCTGGAAGGTGCAGGTAGGACCCAAGTGGTGTGGCCTACTTGCACCTTGGGGGAGACTACTGGAGGTGGGAGGTTCAGTTACCCCCTCGGTGATAGGTACATGGCCTACTGACATTGTGGTCAATACTCCGGTCTTTATTGCTAAAGGGACACCTATTGTGTCCCTATGGCAGATCAAGACTCCTCCTCTGGTGCCAGATATAGTTATACAGCCACAGATATCTGTCCAGAGGGCATGGTATTGGAGGCCGGGACATAATCCGGTACGAGCAGAAGTACTGACCCAAGATAAGAATACAGCCTGTATCTTGCCCTGGAGGGCAGACCTTCCTCTCCTGGTACCCTTGAAACATCTGTATTACTCTCCCTAAGATTCTAAGCCTCTAGGACCATCAGAGAACGATTTGTGTGGACTGATGAAACGCAAATGGACTTGCACCTCGAGATGGCTTGTCTCCAGTAACATCTATCAAGCACTGGCCCACAGAAGATTGTGAATACCCATCCAATCATCATTTGAATAACATCAACATTCGGTGCGATGGGAAATTGTATCAGCGTCGCGTTGGGTCTCTGTGATAAGGGAAAACTCACCTAATCATTGGTTCATGCTGTGAAGGGGTGGAGTGTATGGGAGATTGGTAATCACAGCCTGAACCTCTGATTAATCAGCTGAGGCAAGTATGGGGTCAGCTGTGGGAGCACAGGTGAGAGTGATATAGCTGTGCTCATGGAAGGGGTGGAGCTTGACTCCATCCCCTCTGAGACCTCATTTAAGGGCTGACTCCCACTGAGGCAGCATCTCTTGGAGATCGCTCACCAGTGAGGACTGCCCCAGCTTCTTCAGCCAAGGCACCACCACTGGTGAGTTTTCCTTTACTTATTCCTTCCGTACATTTGCTACCATCTGTATATTAACAACCAATACAGCAGATAATAGACTTTCTACGCTTTTGGTACAAAAGATAAAAAGATCTGGACTGAAGCTTTTTCTGATACATACTGAAAGCACTCTGAGCCTAGATTAAAACAGATGATGTACTTGAGGATATGAGTACCTGCAAGTGTCATTCACCTGTTCTTTACCCTTTAATCCAGATGTGCTTGTTTAGTGATGCTTTGCCCATGCCATTTATCTTGTGAATTAGTACAGTTCTTCAGACACTCAGTAAATTGTAGTATGGGTATTAATGAAAAAATGTCTCTACTGGGAAAGGCATTAAAATAAGCTAAAAGAATAAATACAGAAACCAGACAGCACACGGCATTAAGGTACAGTCTCTAAATTACAAATGTTTAAAATAAGATAATAATGTTTAAAATAAGAAAATAACTTCTCATCAATACTCAGCTCTTTTGTGTCTGACCAATCTTTGGAAAAAAAAATAAAGCAAACAAAAAAATAAAAAAAATGGATAGCCAGAGTACAGAATCACTCAAGGAAAAAGAAGAACTTTGTAGGATCAGGGCCTAAATTAATAATAGGAGCCACCATCTACCTGACTGGTCATTATGAAGTTAACAGAGAGTAACATACGATCAACCAGCTACACGCTAAGAAGGCAGCAAATCACAGCCAGCTTTCAGAAAAGTCAGCAACATGCTCACCTGAAGGCACTGGTACCATTAGTAAGGCAACAGATACAATTATACCCTGAATCAACATATTAAAAGCAAGTTGCTTAGCAGGGGATGACAACTGAAACAGAGTAACAGCATTAACTTAGGCCTCGATCCCCTATGTACTGCAAGTCCAAAGCAGAGAAGTTTTAATAAAAATGCCTTTTTCAAAATGGAAGATGCAGCAGCATATTAAAGCACTTCAAATATGTTTCAGGTTTTTTTTAATACTATGTATTATGCATATAGCTGATCGAGAAGAATGGGACAAACTATTTGAGAATATTCAGCTCTGCCAGCAAACATAACACCAGGAGATAAAAAAAAACAAACTTAAAAAAAAAAGTCCTGCTTCCCTACTCAACACCAAAAACAAGAGGAAACTTTATATATAAGAGATTAATAATAATAATTTTAAAAAAGGTCATTTTTTGTGGCCAATAAGTCTTTCAGATGCAAACATATTTTACAATAATATTACATACTAATTTTGCATTTTTGCTATGAGTTTTCAGTCTTTGAAGTAACTGGTTAGCACAATTCTAAAGGTCTAATTCCTTTCAAACAAAGGCAGTCTTGCAAAGTGTGACAACTCTTGTAGGCACAAATATATCAACTGTGACAGGAAATTTACACTGTTAGACAACCCATAGGAGGCTTTTCGTAAGAGACCAGGCTTCATATAAACTTACGAGGTTCCATTATTGTACAGCTAGATGTTTTCAAAACTTTGGCACATTCAGAAAAATGCAGAGAGAGAGAGAGAGAGAGAGAGAAAGGGAGAGACGGACTTCCAAAAACATAAGCAAAGGACTTTATAGAACAATGAGAAATCATCATAAAATCTTTTACTGAACTGTAAAATAAAGGTAATAAAAAGGGAAGAAGAGAAAAAATGCTGGTTCGTTTCCCTTGAATGTTGTCATTTGCAATAGATGTAGCCTGAATCACAGGGCAATTTTCTTTCTAGGGGCTAGGCTTCTCTACTTTGTAGTTGCCGGCTGGACATGACCAGGGTATGACCTCCTTGTGCTCGTGGCTTGCCTTTGTCTAGCCAGGAAGGACTGTCCTGAGCCTGTACTAGCCAGCCTGTCTTCTGCTGCTTTTTTATGCAGAGTCATCCCCTGTGGGAATAAAAACCAAAAACTTCTCAGAAACAAAAACCAACAAAAAACAAACAAAAAAACTTGACAACTTTATTCATTTATATATTCATTTATATTTTATCACCTCCACCAACAACACTAAGTTGTTCTGAATTTCAAACACAAAGCATTACATTTTTTAAGGGCATGACAAAAAGACATTCTTCCTGATCCTTTACAATGTCCTCAGTATTTTTTCCAATCACTGTCCAAATTTGGAGGAAGCTGTTGAGAAGCAGGTCCCTTGGATTCCCACATCTGACAATATGCTTTTCCACATAAGCACATAGTAACTGGACTTTTCAGAAGTGCCTCCCCTCATCACTCAGCCACCCCCTTTTGTATGCTGAACTAGAAGAATACTTCACTTTTTGAAAACAATGAAATTATTTTTATCTCTGCACCAGCTCATACAGCAGCAGCACATCTTGAAAGTGTGTTTCCAGAGGGAGCAAATGCAAGGAGAAAATGAGAGATGTGAGCTGTGTACAGAAGGCTAATTAGAAAAAGATGTACACAAAACCATCAACACTCATCTTGGCACTCAAGCCTGATTACTGAACACAACTCTTTATTCAGCCCTGTATTCTGCGCATCAGTGGTAGTAATGCAACAGATGTGGTCAAGGACACTAGCCACTTGAAAATCCCTTCAATATTTAAAGGATTCAAACACTTTGCTTAAGTACTATTTTTGCCTTACTATCCATGAATGTAACAAGTTCTTCTTCTGAAAGCGAGGAGGAATTTGAACTTCATGGTGAAGGAGAATGAAAAATGGATGTTAGTGGGGTCATACTGGACCCAACATTTGTTGAAGCTGAAAAATGTCTCTGCACAAATAAATACCCAGCAAAAGCTTTGAAGCTGCTTCTTTATATTTTGAACAGTTTAAGGGGATGCCAGGCCCACGTTCACCCTTCACTTGGGACTAAACTTGTACCCAAGGTTGAAGAGGTTGCTTGTCAGAGTGCTTACTGCAGTACTAGGCTGTATTGTTTCCTTCTGCCCCTTCATTAGAAACGATGGGAAGATTGGACATGGCAGAATCAAAGTAAAAAATTCAGGCTAGAACTACAAGATGCAATTGGAGGCTTCCAGCTTACCCCAGCATTATCAGAGGAATAAACTGTTACATAGTAAAATCTTTATAACATTAAGAAACATAGAAACAAATGTCTGGTGTTGGAAAACACTTTTCAAACAACAGTATGTAAATCAATGAGGCATTTCATGAATAGCCCATGTTTTAAAGTTCTGGAGTTTCTTACCATATTGTACCAAGCACTAACAATAAGTTTCTCCTCCATTTCTCTTTGATTTTTTGTTTTTTCATATTCTTTCTATAAAACAAACAAAAGCATAAGTTAAAATACAATACATAATAGAAGTATTAGTCTTTATCTAGAAAACAATGAGGAAATGCACATCAAAACAAGAAACGTGAAGATTACTACCTCCAGTGAATGAAACATTCTATCCCGTTCCTGCAACTGATTTTTCAGAGCCTGAATCTCAGGAGCTGCACCTTGGTTTTGCTTAGGATCTAAGGTACGAATGACCTGTAAGATAAGAACAACTTTTGCTTAATTAAATGCTGCAAAATCAATACAGTGGAACGAGAAAAACAACAACAACAACAACAAAAAACCTAAGAAATTATAACTATGTAAGGCAGGTTAGAAAACAAAGAAGTGACTTAAAATACATAAATAGTAAGAAAAGACACACCAACATGTGGAACAAAATCATAGAATCATAGAATTACTCAGGTTGGAAAAGACCTCAAAGATCATCAAGTCCAACTGCAACCTAACGACAGTACCCTAACTCTAACAACCCTCTGCAAAATCATATCTCTGAGCACCATATCCAAACTGCTCTCAAACGCATCCTGGGATTGTGACTCAACCACTTCCCTGAACAGAGGAATGTGTAGCTTTAAGAGACTGAATCCTACAAAACAATCTTGAAGAACTGCAAGACAGATGCTCTGAACATCAGCCATAGTACATTAGCACATCTGATCAGGAGCCTCTTCTACATGGCCACAGCATGAAACTACTAATGGGAAAAACTGACACCTAAGAGGCTAAGTATCTCAGATCCACGTACACAGGTCCTTCTACTAGTAGCACTATGCTGGGCCACAGTGGTGGAAACTTTTTCTCACAGACTTTTCTCATTATAGCTCTCATCTACCTGTTTGTGGCCTGCCAACTCCTCCTTTACAGCTTACAAGTATCTTCAGTCTGGAAAGATGCCACCTGGCACCAGATGGCACTACTTCTACAAAACTTTGTTATGTCAAGAAGCATGCTGTGGCATATGCATGGCAATTAACTTATTAATAAGATGAATGCACACCTAGGTATGCTTATATGTGGCATTCAATAAAGGCAGCATCTGACTGCTAAAAGCCACAGAGCTAAACCAAGAACAAATGCAGTTTAATATCTAAATTCCTAACTCTTTAATAGAAAAAAAAAAAAGGAAATCTTTTTAACAGAATGTGGACATATGGGAAAAGACTTCTCGTATGTCTTTCTACCCATTTCAGATTCATATACAGATGTTGGAATAAAACAGTACTTTAACGAACTATATTTCTAAGAAAATACACACTGGATGAGGATAAAATTTCAGTAGTGGAAGGCTATGATTGTTTTCATCTTCACATAAAAAAAAAAAAAAAAAAAGAATAGTGAAAGTTGGTAAGAAGATCACAACAAAAAGCTAACCTGACTAAAATAACAAATAATACTGTTGTATGAAACATCTCATAGTAACACAGTACATACAAATAAATCTTACTGAAAGGGGAAGTCAGGACTCTTTCATCAGACTACCCTGAGAAATAGTAAGCAACATAAGGCAAAAAGGAAAAGAAAAAAAAAAAAAAGGAAATGAAAAAGATTTGAAATCCTACAAGAAGCCACTGAGGAATCTGTATCAAAATAACAGGAGGAAGCATAAAATTCTGCCAGATTAGGAACCCATTTACAGATTCCAGCTTAACTCCATCCAGCCACAACAGACTTCTTGATACTATCATGAACTCTGGCATGAATGAAAACAATGGTATGCTTTCAAGAAACTTAAAATATCAGTGTATAGTCAGAGGGAAGAAATGGAACTATGGTTGAGATCTCAATACTGCCATTTTGAAGCCACAACCTCAATACCATTAGCCATCTTCTATCCAGGAGCATATATTAAATAGCAACAGTAAATCAATGCTAAACATAAATAGAGAAATTTAACAGCTTTTGCAGGTGACTCAGTTGAAAAAAAACAAAAACAAAAAACAAACAAACAAACAAACAAAAACAACAAACCCAACTACTTTGCTTAGAAAAAGCATCAGTAAAGGAGTTCATATTAAAATGGTTTCTAGATGAATCAGATAAGCCAGGCCACAATCAAAAGCCAGGAAGCAAAGGATGAATGATAAAATAAATTGGTAATCATGACCCTGGTAAACCTCTAATTACCCCTGGCTGTAAACATTAAGGGCAGTAACAGAAAGGAAATTGTTAAAAGTGTCCCTAAAAGGAATAAAGATGAAAAATTCATTGAGCAGTAAGAACTGAGCAAAATCTGTAGCGGGTAAGGGGTCAGTGTGGGGGTCTGTCAAACTATCTACTGCAGGTTAAGACAGACGTTACTGACTAAGCAGTGTGAGAAGCCCAGACCATCTAGCAACGCACATAAATGGATGCAGCCACCCATGAAGCAAAGAACTCCAAGCTTCCTTCTCTGTCTGTGAATCTTTATCAAAAGAAGAAACAATGATGAAAGCAGAGCTTGTTGATCAAGCTGTGCAAGTACTTGGTCTCAGGAAGCTACAAACGTGTACAGAAGCATAACCTTCACAAAGACTGTCACAAGTCCCAACACAAGTGCTGATTAAAAACTATTTTTGCTCATAGAGCTTTCTTTCCTTGGTAGTTCTTATGGGTGGTTCTCTGACTGTGAAATACAGAGCAGCTATTTCACATCACTTCCTAGTATGGACATGACTTCAGCTAATCTACAGTTCTGTCAGCTCAGAGACACAAGTATTGAAGAATTCTGATAAAGAAATAAGTTGTCACAACACTAGAAAGGGTTTAGCACACTTCTCCTTGTCATTTGCTGACTTTGCTAAGTCAGGTTAGACTGGGTGACTCCCAGAAATCTACAGCCATGTGTATATACATTTATAGAGACAGCAGAGGGGCTTATTGATAGGCAGCAAAAGGGGACAGCTATGAACACAAGAGTAAAATCTGCAGAATACATCAATTTTGTGTACCATAACGATGAGATGGTAAAGAATCTCACAATTTCTCTTCTTCTTCATAACACTGTATATACAAGTTAACTTCTTTGTTTTTCATTCCTGGAAAGTAGGCACGTGGTGCAGACAGGAATCATTAATGTAGAACAAGAACACTTACACCTTTGGCCTTTTCCAAACACTTTTTGTAACGGTCTTCCATTTGCTTCATTTCCTCCTCCTTCTTCCGTAAAGCTTCTTGTAATTCTTCAATTTTGAATGCTTTATGTAAGGAGGTACATACATTGGAAAACAACAGTTACATTATGTTTACTTTCATGAATTCAAACAGACATTTAAAGCACAGCTAGAACATACTGCAGTTAAGAAAAGCTTACATGAGGAATGTAATTCAGCAGATATCATAATTTTAATTACTGAACAGCTCAGGAAAAGAACAAACGTGCATTCTTTCATAATCTCAAGCAAGTACTCAAGTTTTGTTTTAAAAGACTATGAAAAATGGAAGGGAATCAAATCACTGCAATTAGTTAGCAGACTCACAAAATGTGTTTCTTAATACATTACATATTGCAAAATATCTTGGTACTGTAACTCAGATAAAAATGAGTTTACCAATTCTTAGTGAGATTAACGATTAACAGATATGATGCCTAGATAACTGTAACGCTGGACAAAAAATTATCAGAATTACAATATTAATATACTCAATTTAATTTCTTCTGCAGCAGTGCAACTCAGGACAGTTTCACTGCACAGTCTTTTCCTGCACTGATTAAAAAAAATAAGCTGAGCCACTACAGCCTGTATGAACTACACATCTTCACAGAAAAAAGCCAATTCCATCGTTCTGGATCAAGCAGTGGGTATCACTGGTGCCTGGCTCAGACAACACTAGACAACTGGCAACTCAAAGTCTATCTATCTGTTCTGCTGCCTTATTTTGCCACGTTCTTTCATATTTATCCTATAGTTTTCTCTCTAACCATTTAGAAAACACTAAGCTGGTAACAAGATCAAGTCATGTTTCAGCATTCCAGAGAACAAAGTCCTGCTGAAAGATGTCACTGATCAATAAGAGAATCAAATTAGATGGGCTCCAAGTTCATAAGAATTCATTTTTCATGGGGGGATAATTCTTGTATAACGCCCAGTCCTTTTGGAAATGGCCAGGACAGCTAGAAGAACCTGAAGAAATAATTCACACAACTTTTATCCTGAGTGTGAAGAAGTGCTGGTATTTTTATTTCATCAGGACTAAAGGAAAAACTCGATTTTTAGAAAGCAACTACTGAAGCCTGATATGTCTTGACTTTTGTAAGTCAGAGAGTCGGTAAATTATTCTTACACTTAACACTAGGCTTATCAAATATGACAGGATCGTATGTTTATTCTTTTAGTCTATGACCTTCAATTCCAAGTGTTCTACCATTAGCCATGACAGAATTTTACAACATATATTGTAGTTTTGGCTCAACATAATTAAAAATCCCTTTTGTACAGAGGATTTGTGCAATGAGTAATGACATCCTTCAGCCTTCCTGGATCTTTTCATGACTTTAATTTTTTTGGCACATACCAGAGAAACTAAAATTGGTTGCAAGTTTTTGCCTTGTTATTTAGAGTGAGTAAGCTTCAAAACAACAACCCAGCTCCAGTAATATATCTCATGAAATAAACAGCATGACTGTACTAAAAATCAGTCATTAACAGCTAGATGCTAGGAGTTTGGAAACCATCTGTCTGTATGATATAAAACCGCCACTCTTGTTGACTGCTGTCCAAAGGCTTTCTCAAATTACAACACAATTCTAATCTGTCATCCAAAAACATACTGAAGGAATATGTATTGTCAGTAAAAATAACCCAAGGATCTTCAAAATTAAGATGCTAGGAGACACAACAGTTCTGAGCAGCAGAGGTTCAATGACAGTTATGATACCAAGTAGCTATTCCTATGGTCACTGTTATGGTGGTATTTAAGATACCATCTCCTTCATTTTGAGTATTATAGGCATTTTTTTCTAGCCATCATAAATTCTGAAGAAATTAACAACAAATATCACTGCTGTTTAAAATGTACATTTTGTTTAGCCTACACTTTCTACAGGCATTCTAATTAAAGACCTCACAAAATACTTTACAAAGAAAAGGAACAGACTGAATGCCAGTAAACTCACAGCTGTTATTGCATCTTGGTTCCAAATCCTCAATAATAGCTCGTTTCTTCTGTAGCTCATTATTAGCTTCGTGGAGCTTCTCACTGTTACAAATCAAAAAGGCATATAGTGTTTTCCCAAAACTTACTGTGATTGAATGAACATTAAATGACATATAAGAAAACTCAAATAGCCATATGTTTCTTACAGCGTTACTGATTTTTGCTGTTGGGCAAAAAGGACAAAAGACAGGTATATCAATGCCACTGTAGAAATATTTGTAACGTAAGCTGAAACTTATTACAGTATATGGAGAAAAAGCAGCTTCATTCTTGGTCCAAAATCATTAACTTACTTTAGAACTTATAGTAAATTGTGCAACCAATGCCTAAAACGAGTACTTGTACCGGAGATTACATCAAGAAAGAACGGCTGTGCCACAAAGCAACAGAAACTATGTAAACAACTTAGCAAACAAAAAAAAAGTGAGCATCTCTTCACATTTTAGAAAGTAGGAATAGAAGAACAAAGCAGCACTTCCTAAAATGTTCCTTTATGCCCTACTAAGATACAAAGAGACTATGTCTGTTTACATTAAAATGTTTCCCTCAGAACAAAATAAATCACTCTTCTTACGCTGTTAGGTGACGTATCCTAATTATCACAGAATGATGGTTTAATTATGGCTTTTACTATTTTGTCAAGGGTTTTCTATGAAATGAAAATAATATCCAAAGAGCAGATTCCCTAACTCTCCTGTGCAGAGCCGTTTCTCTTACTTGTATAGCTTATAGATGCATTATTCATGAGTGTCTGCCTTCCCTGCCATATGGAAAACACATTTTAAATGGAAAGCAAAATAAGACTAACACAATACTTACACATGTTCTTCAAGTTTCTTTTTCAGAAGAACTGACTAAAATGGAAAGTTAAATGTGTTACTTTAATATATTGTGATGCTTTAACATAATTTAAAAAATATTTTTAAGATACAATTTTGACATTTGAACCAAAATCCACCTTTTTACTTCACTCAGATTTAGATCACAATTGTAAACCTGTCCGCTGTGGTAGAATCCTTTCCTTGACAACTCTGACATTAGAATGCTTCGTATTTTCACAGATCTTTCCCCAGGAATTAGATCAACATGGGCAAGATCCATAAAGGATCTTCAGCAGTTTTAACTAGACTTAACAAATAAACCTGAAATAGAAAATGCAGTAAAAACCAATAAAAGAGTCACTGCAAAGCAATTTGAATGAAGGCATGTAATAAGTTAGTTGAAACAAATTCCTGTTCCCAATGAAACTAGGAGAAAAAGAGTGTTTTGGACCAGGGAACAACAGATATTTTTACAGCTTTTCTGTTTCTCATCTCTACTGACATGTAAAAAAAAAAAAGTATCATACAACTTACAGTGTTCCACTTTCTGGTTAATTCACATTTCTATATGCTCTTTAAACAATAGTTTCAAAGTAAATTTTACTTTAACCTTAAGCTCACTTTGCACACAGTATTTAAAAAATAATTTAAAAAAAAAAAAAAAAGAAATTAGCAAATGTCTATGAACTGAAAGTAGCGTTAAGTAAACGGAAAGCCATACTCACAATAGCCTTGAGCAGAAGCCCATGCCAAGAAACAGAGATGACATTAGTATACAGCAAAAGAGCAACCAACAAAAGAATCTATTTAGAAAGTACATGAACAGAAAAGTTAAAGCTATGCATATTCTCAGGCATGCACATTTTTCTCCTCCATTCTCATCAGTTGTTTCATACTAAAACATTTTCTAAAACACACTACTAAAAACAAACAAACAAACAAACAAAACAACAAAAAAACCACAGAAATAGTAAAAAGCACATTTATAAATAATCAAACCAGAACTTCAAAGAAGAACAACTGCTTTTTGTAAAGTCATTTAAGAAGAAAATAATACAAGTAACATAGCAGGAGAAAATACACAGTCTATTGAGCTACCACCATAATAAAGAAAGGCACGTGTTTTCCCAGGGTGATTATGAATTGCGAAAGGATAAAAGGTAAAGCACATAGCTTTACCAGCCTAAAGACACATACTCTCTAAGATAGTAATTCCAAACCAATTACTCAAAAAAAAAAAAAAAAAAAAAAAGTTGTGTCTGCCCAGTTTTATTTTTACAGTCGCAATCAGTTTCAAAGTCACACATCCAAATTCTCTGCTACTCAGAAATGGTATAACTACTGTTCTCACGTAGGAAGGCCAGTATCTTAAAGTCCCAGTAGGAGCTGAAGCTTCCTCTATTCTTTAAATAGCTTCATAACGAACTTCATGTGTTTCACTTGTTCATGATAGAAAAATATTTCTTTATAGAACTGTAGAAAAATCAACAAATCCATACTAGCAGTTTAGTTATTCTGTCCCTATGCTAATGAGTTCCACTTACAAAACACTAAAAGAAACAACTGATGAGGTGATTTAGAAAAGCTTTTTTCCCCAGTATTTAACTGCTAACATCCCTTGCATCTAAAACACCTAAAAAATAAAGCATCTTTCTTGAAAATTTATTAATACTTAATTGCATACAGGCCAAGAAAAGCATTCTCTCTCTTTTCTGGGGACTAAAGGCTGCAGACAGATGAATGTGATCTGGCTTGAGGTTAGGATAACTAAACAGGATGAGAGATACTATAGCGCATGACTTGAGAAAACTGCCTGATACAACAGCTAACGATGTCAGAAGCTGAGCAAACTTATGAATAGCACTAGGACGACCAGATTTCACAGACAAGTAGAAGTAACAACCTAAGCTGCTGACTTCACAAGAAACCAAACAGAGAACAGAATTCTGCAGACCTTTCAGGGAGGAGCTAAGTCAGGAAGACACAGTAACTGTATTAAGAATAGCATATAAAGCCAAGATTGCCTATGTTAACAGGACAAAAAATCTTTGTTTTGTTTTGTTACAGATTCAGCAGAACTTGATTTAGAGGAGTGGAAGCACTTTAAGGTCAGTTGCTTACTTAGGATTATATTTACAGTAGGCAGAAAAAGAGTGAACAAGCAGGAAGAAAAGGAGCAATAAAGCATGCAAATGACATAACAAGGCTGTCTGGAGTATTTGTCAAGCAGCCCTACACATGTACACGTTCTGAAAGACAACAAATCAAACCTGCTATTCTGGCACACCATGGATGTTTCACCTGATATAGCAGCCTAGAAGCTCAGGGTAAGGAGGCCATTCCCTAGCTAGCAAGGCAGTACCCAGAAGGGACTACTCATGAATCCCAGCACGTTGTGTCAGTGCCCGTTACAGGCCTAATCACACCGATGCCCTCCTAACATCCTCTTTCCACTACACCTTCAGTATAAAAATTTCAATGCACCGTTGCAGAGAAGTAGTAAAAATCAGAAAAAAGTTGGTCAAAGTGATGCAGCAATGAACTGCATGCCATGGCCTCCTTATCTCTGTTCTCATGATTCTCAAGAGTCACTTTTTCTAAGGATACCTTACGGATAACTTCAAGATGTCCCAGTACAACCTGATTACCCTTGATACTGGGTTTAACTTTGAGGTTTGCCACACTCTGTTTGACTGGATAAGGTGACCATCAATTCAGATGTTCTTTCAGCCTCAATCGATCTGGTTCTACACTCTTTTGCCTCTTTAAGAGAAGTGAAGGCCTACATACTGAGCTCGGCAAAACAGGACATGAACTCCAGCTCTGCTTAGCAACATCCGTTTGTACACACACAGCATGCTGTACCATGGTACTGTTTTACTACTAGCATAATCACCTCACATGCTGCCTGCATGGGCTGCAATCAGCCCAGTAAGCAAGCTGTAGACGTGCCCTAAGCTATAATCCAAATCAGAGCTTTATAAGGGAACAGGATTCCAGTGCAGTAAATAATAGTGAATTCAATTAGATAGGGACCATTAACAATACATAGTATCTGAGAATAATGTTTTTACATTCTTTTTCATCCTGAAAAATCAGATTTTGGTAAATGAACAAGAATGCAAAGAATATTTCAGAATCATAAAATAGTATTAACTTATTTTAAAATGCACTCTAAAACACATTCTAAATTACGTAAGAAAATAACCTTAATTGAACCAGATTATGGTCTTCATTTACATGCAGTTTATTCTAAAAATTAATTGGACAAGCTAAATTAAGAACTCTTAAATTAAAATAAGCAGATAGAAGATCTGTCATTTCTTTAATCTAAATCGGTTAAAAAAAAAAAACAACAAACAAACACAAAAATAGAACACAACACATTACAACTTGTTGCCAATTAGCAGGGGAATACACTGGTATTGTGAGTGCACACTGCATATACATATATCCTCCTGAAAATCACTGTTTCCAAGAAGGTCACAGAACTTCTTGTATCAAATACAGGAGGTAGCAAAAGAATTTTTTGGAGTGGAAAACTAAAGTTGTTCTTCACACAACCTGCCACAATGCCTATTTTCATAGTTAAAACAGAAGTAACTCTGTGTGTGGAAACAGAAAATGCTGCATTATGTTAAGTGACTAACCATACGCCATTTTCAGTTTTGGCCTGCCCAGCTTCTTGCCATTAGATGATACATTAAAAAAAAAATTAAATTACAGGGCATCCACCAGCAGCAAAGACCTTAAATTCCACTACTTAAACAAAAATATCTTCAGATACTTTATTAAGATGTAGAGAATTAACATGCCCTTAATTTCCCTCAAAGCTTTCTCTTCTAGATATATAATTTTAAACAATGCTGTGTTTGATACTGGAACATACAAAATTTAACCAAATAAAACTTATTGAGTACTTTCTCTGCATAGAAGGTTTATATTTTTTTCCTACAGAAATGTCTTTTTTTGTCTTATATTCTATTTAAAGAAGAACAACTTAGTGTTAAGACAATAACAAAGAATATGCTAAACAATAAGAAATTCCTAGCAGACCGATTCCTTACTAAATAACAAGCAGAAACTTCTACAAAAAGTTCTACATTTAAGTCACTGCAACTATTTGAACATAAGTTTGATACAGATTTCTACTTACATCTTCAGCTTTTGAATCTTGATCTTGCAAAGATTTTTGTAGTTCTTCAACCTGGGATTGCACTTCAAGAAGTCTCTGATTTACCAATCTATGGAATAGGTAAAATTTTGTTTCTCAGAAAACAACAAAAAATTTCAAGATGATGCCTAAGACTTTTTGGATTTGATGTTTCCAGATCTACATAAGATACCTAATACTGCATTTTATTCGCTAAACATTTACAACAGAACTTGGTACAACAGTTCCATAGACAGTGTCAGCAGCCTCTCAGAACATTCTGATACTTTTCCAGGTCAGTGTTGGATGTAAGTCATAAGAAACTATTTCCATATATACAAGAGAAGAGTTTCTAATCTTTGACTTTCTGTGCGAGGACAACTACGTTACTGCCTTTATGCAGAGACAGAACTCTAATAATCCGCAGGACCTCCTGAGTTTATCTAAATCTGACTTGAAGCAGGTACAACAGACTGCTGTAAAGCTAAGGTCTGGATACCACTAAGGACAGAGGTCAGGCAACTTCTTTGTGCCTCTCTTCTAAATTTCCTTTGGACGTGTTTTTCCTTTTGTATTCCTTCAAAATCTCCTGTACTCAAAATAGTTTCCACTGCCTCTTGTACTTCCACCATCAACCAGCTGCCTTCTTTACACATTCCCATTATACAGATGTATATCACAGAATGATCTCCCCTGTCATCTTTTCTGCAGGCTGAACAAACCCTGTCCTCGGTCTCACCGCACATGATATGCTCCAGCATCCCTCACCTCAACGCTTCTCTATCTTCATGCCCTACTGATACTATTCATTACAACTGAATTTACTACTTATTCAGTCTGTACGTCACCGTTCTGAAAATAAAGATACTTATGGGAGACTGTAACGAAGGCTTTGTCAAAGCTGCTACCGCATAGGCAGCCACTTATTTCACTGTAGGAGACAATCACATTAGTCAGGCCTGAAATATTCACATTGGCCTTACCTGTCCCTCATGTGACTGGAAGCAGATAAAATTCAGCCAGCACGGATCCTTTTTCTTTGACGGTTGGATGAGTTCATCTTGTAGGTCCTTTCCAACCTTGTGATCCTATGATTCTAGCCTTTTTGAAGATGAGTGTAGCACTGACCTTTTCTCAAACTTCAAAAACTTCTATCAACTACCAAGACCTTTCAAAGATTAAATGAAGAGCAGCCATGTGCAGCTAAGGGTCAGCTTTCTTTACCGTTACCTCAGCATCCTCAGATGCATCTTGCTCCTGGAAGTACACATCCATAGAGACAGACAAGTGCTGCTGTGCTCTGAGTACTAGCAAGCATGGAGACAACCTTTCCAGGCATCACATTCCAGTGTTTAGCAACACTCACAGTAAAGAAATATTTTCTTACATTTAGGTAGAATTTCATGTGTTCCCAGTTTTTGCCCACTGCCTCTTCTGCCTCACTACTGAAAAGACTTCAGCTCCATCTGCTTTAGGCACTTCCATCAGATATTTTTAAACACTGATAACATCCCCCAGAGCCTGCCTTCTTGCACAGCTTACACAGCCTCCCCATCTCTCAGATTCTTTTTGTTCTGCAGTAATTCAATCACATCCTTTTGGCATTTCACTCAGAACAGTAAGTTTATGTTTTTATTGTGCTGAGGAAACCTTGGGTTGGGAAAAAAGTGTCAGAAGTTGCATGGGAAATTGTTGATCACAGCCTGAACCTCTGATTAACCACTTGAGGCAAGCAATGAGTCAGCTGTGGGAGCACAGGTGAAGGTAATTCAGCTGTGCTACCAGAAGGGGCGGAGCTTGGCTCCACCTCTCCCAGATCTCACTTAAGGGCTGACTACCACTAAGGAAGGGTTTCTTTCTCTGGAGATTGCTCCTGTGTGGGGTTTATGGCAAGCCTTTGACATCGGTATGCATTTCCTATTTATCATTGATTATCTTTCTATCACGATAATCCTTCATACAAAACATTTGGTTTGACCTCTGTTTACCTGTGAACTGTACAGAAGTGTACCGCATTGACTGAAAAACAAAAATAACTTAGGGGGCAGAGGACAATACTTCTTACCTGTTCTCTGTCTCCAATTCATTCTTCCGTAAATTTGCATCATCAAGAAGGCTTTGCAGCAAGGCGATCTTCTCATTGTCAGAACCTTCTTGATTCAACTTCAAAATCTTGTTCTCATGCTGAAGACGAATGAGTTTTTCCCTAAGTAATTTGAAACACCATTTTACAGAAATTGTAAACAGATTACCACAGGATGTGTAAAGACTGCATAAATATTGTCTTAACCTATTTAAGGGAGACATCTGAAACAATAATCATGTCTTCAAGCCCACAAATTAAAATCCAGTTAAAGGAGCTATAATTTTTGAAAGTAACACAGAAAAAATTTGCCTGAATGACCCTATTGGATCTCAGAGTATAGCAGGATGTGTTTATTAGGTAGAATACAGAAAATCTGGAACTAAGTGGAGGTTGTAATCAAGGGAGGTTATAATCTCAGTTGTAAATGAACTACTGCTAGAACCTGGAGAAGCTACTCCTACTTAAAGGTTTGCTTTTCCTCATGATCCTTGTTGATTCACTCAGGTGCAACTGACAGGCCCCAGGCTGCAAAAATTTCCTGTGTAGTCAACTGGTTTCCTCCATGAGATGGAGAAAGGTGCTTGTAAACAGATTCATGTTCTGCCACAGTGTGGGCAACAGGAGAACAGCAACTGCTGCTTGAATGTGTGGGCTGCCTTTCCTCTTCACCTACAGAAGCAGCAGCCCAGACCTCCAGCTCAGGAAGTTCTAGTACTAAGGCAGCTACTGCCACTGCCTCTATGTAGTAGGCAAGGAAGCTGAGTTGAGGAGCTATAAACAGTCTGCACAGATGCATACTTCCATAAAATCTAGATTTCATCTTCAGGAGTGTGAGGAGATGGGGAAATGACAAGTCTGTCCCTGGCTATTTACAGAATTTATGGCTCCTGTCTTCTCTCATCCAGTCTTGTAGGTTTAATCAGTAACTCCATACTCCACTAATACTGACACAAAACATTTTCCAATTCCTGAACAAAACTAACAGGAATGCTCTTGAATTTAAGTTGTATCAGTAGAGATAGAAGAAAGTCAACTCTGTTCCACGATTAACTTGGTAAAAAGTTACTCCTTTATCACTGAAACTATGTTTTGACCACATAAGGAGCTTTCCACTCTTTAACAGCTGTATCAGTATTTGTAGAGATGAAAAAAAATGAAATGCCTACAGGGTCAACAAATTTCTGAGACATGGCTGTCTTTCAAAATAACCTAACTTTCAGATTATAGTCATAGCGAATGAGCTTACTGGCTGTTGTAGCTTTGTGATTTCTGTTCTCGGTATTTCACATCAGAACATCATGCAGAACAGTGGCAGTTAAAGAGTTAACGTTCTGATTTCATGCTACTGCCATTTTGGGCATTTTGGTTCCTGGAGGGGAAGGGCCATGAGGAGGAAGCGGGGTGGGATTCTGGCCCAGACCCCAGCTGCTCTGACTGTCTCAGCTCACCGTGGAGCAAAGCACGTGCTTCCCTCGCACCGTCATGGTTTGCCTCCTACTTTAGGTACTCTCGCCTCTCTCATTTTGTTTGATTTGGTTACATTTAGTAAATTCCCGTTCCTCCTCAGATTGTTGCCATTATGTTTTCTCTTTGTTAAAGCTATCTGCTCACTCTCTGCCATTCAACCTCTCCAGGAGCCCGCGGCCAGCCAGGTCACGCTGCAAACCTTTATTTTCTTTTCCTTCGTTCCTTTGTCTCCTTTTTTTTTCCTTTTCCCAGTGCCTGTGCCTTCCTGTCATGGACTGATATCTAGGGGTAAGCCCGTGACACTGGCATAATGTGACTTTCAACTTCTTTAAGAAGTTGGCGCAGCGGTAGAATTCCCGTTTGCAACACCAGGGGGCCCGGGTTCGAATCCCCCCCTGTGGAGCAGGGGGTAGAAGTGCCGCTCTGCTACACAGAGGGCTCGAATCCCGGGAGTTGGACTCGATGATCTCAAAGGTCCCTTCCAACTCGCACAATACTATGATACTATGATATGATATGATAATGACTTTCGGCTCTGCCACGGCTGTTATGCTCTTTCATAGCTCGTAGTTATTTACTATTGATCTAAAATTGGTTACAAAATTTACTGCTCCTTTCACATTACAAAAACTGAAGAGGGGTCAAATGAGCTTTGTTCTAAGCATAAAAGCTCCCGCTGCACAGAAATCCTTAATGAGATAGGAAATATTAACTGCAGAAAATTTTCAGCACTCATTTATGGGTACATCATAATGGTTAGTACAAAAAAGCACATGTATTGGCTTACTTTATTTCAGGAGTAACAATTTCTGCTGCTAAACTGTCTGATGGTTCTTGTCTTCCTAGGGGCATCAGTCCTGAGTCAGGAGAAGTAAAACATTTAACGAGCAGATCAGTTACTTTCTTTTACAGAAAAAGAAATAAGTTCTGTTCTACAAGTTTGTAATTTTAGAGTAATGCTATAAAAATGGAAAATGGCACCGAATCAAGCTACAGCAGGACAGGCAAGCACAATTTCATTTAGATAACAACTGTTATTTCTCTCTACAGTCAATCTGGTCAACATGATTTTGTGGTGCATTTTCTGCTCAAGGTCTTTATCAGAAGGCTGTGTAAAAATACAAATACATTACAACACATGAAGTACCACATACGCCTGAGAAAGCATAAGTCATTTTCTTCAGACTGACTAAACAGTTTAGAAATACATCCTAGAACTACCACAGTGAGGGGGAGACAAAGTTCTGATCAACTGAAATCAGAAGTTATGGAAGTCATGAGTAGTAGAAGCAGCTTCTCATTGATGCTTTCAAAGAATTCTAAATTGATTTTCTCCTAAACAAAGCACAACCAGTATTCTTCAGATAAAACTCTAGAAAAAGATGCTTTTAATCTTCATATTTGTTACCTGTAGTGTTGAGTTGACCCTCCTGTGCTTGTACACACCTGAGTTCTTCAATAGTTTCTTTCAAAGAATCCCTTTCTGTTCTTAATCTCTAAATAATCAGAAAGAGAATAAATGTAAGTTTTGGCACTACCATTCCATCTTCAAACTATAGAATTTGACAAAAGGCATATAGCATCAACACTTTCAAAAGAACTGAATGTGATATCAGAGTCTGCTTTTCAAATTAAGACATCTCAGCCCATTTCATGACAGAGTAAGAAGAAATTTAAAGTATTTCACACAAACTGTTATTTTTGAGGAGGTTTGATGCTCTGCTAACACAGCTATGAGGAGTAAAAACCGGGCATAAGCCAACACAGTCATTCATGTCAGTGACACAAAGTACTGGAGCCAGATAGTAAACAGTATGTACAGGAACCGTTAAGCCATCTTCCTCTTCCCCTCATCAGGGGTTTGTTCCAAGGGAAAGTCAAGTGAGAAGACACTGCAGATGTTTCCCTCAGCGAGAATCAAGATTTAGCCAGGAGTGAAATAAAAGGCATGGTCAACACAAAAGAAAAACTTCATTAACTTGTTTTTGTTTCCCTTTCAGCAGTGAAAGTGTGAGCAGCAGTTCCGTAACTCCTTCCTGATGTGTGCCAACTAGCCTTGCCATTCACCAGCCAGCATCTCAGGTATTTAGGAATACTAGTTGCTTAAGACTTAGTCCAAAGAACTGAAAATCAGAACAGGCCCGTCTTGGGATCTAGATAGATAGGTCTAAAGTAGCATCATGTAAATACTCTCATTTGACAGAAATCTCCTTTTGGTAAAAATCAGAATTTACAAATAACACCAAGTTTTAGTCCAGAAAGATGCCAAGAGTGAGAAATTAAAGGAGAGAATAGCAATTACTTAAAGATTTAAGTTGTAGTGTGCTCCAATATCAGAAATATCCAGCATCACTAAAAGCTCCAAGTCAGACCTCAGCTCTGCTGTGCATATTAATATATCTCCTTGAATCTGAACACATTAATGTTTGATTCAGATATGCATTTTATATTTTAGCCCAAATGTATTCAGAACTTGGAAAACCTTTGGCAAAGACTATATTGGTGAGGTGTGGCAGAGGCCTCTGTTGTATTTCTGAATCCTATCAAGGAAACTCTGGTACAACTGCCAAAATAAACAGGATACAGTGTGTGTTCTCTTAGCACAGCAAGCCATTTCGTAAGTCTCACCGTTTAAAAAGCTGGTTTTACTACAAATACAGAAAAATGGCTACTCAGAGGAGTGTTCAAATTCAACTGCTGAAAGCAAAGATTCTGCAGTCAGTTACATCAGAAGACATTAAGCTAATTAACCAAGCACTAGAATATTTTAATGAATAGACAAAGTTCAGAGTCTTCATTTGTATAGTGAAGACAAAGTCAACTCATCAAATAATATTACTTCTCAAACAACAGAAGTGAAATTCACCTACAAAGCTAGAGATATCAAACACTGCACTTTGCCTGAATATAAAGAAAAGGACAAAACTGATTTCTCTAACTGCCTCTAAAATGTACCTGACAAAATACCAGCCCATAGCTTCTGATCTGTGATGTGCAATGCAGTGATATGTATATGACAGCTGGGAAGAGGAGGTAACATTGGTGGTAAATCACTAATACAAGCGTTGAGAATCTTCAGCTATAAACTATATCTCAAAGGTGTATATCAATTCAGAAGAAAGTACTGAAAACATCCTAAGTAAAAAGAACATGCTATTAGCCAGGCAGTAAAACTGAAAACTGTACAACAGTCACCTGCAATTCAGATCCTTTGTGCAAGACAAAATGGTCTGTCAAGCAACAGATAAGCAACAAACACACTCCTACCACTGTTAAATGTAACAAAACCAGAAAAACAAACTTTAAATAAGAAGCAGAGATAAAAGCCAAAGCACAAATGGTTGCTATAAGCATTCCAGTCCGAGCTGAAGAGCAAATGGAAGTGATAAGGTCAATTGTACAGAGTAGTTGAAAAAAAAACAAAAACAAAATTTGGAAATTGAGGACCTGTGAACTGAAAATTACTGAAGATTTACTATTTTACAGATTTTATTTAAGTGTAAGGACTGCTCTTTCTTGAAAATATCTAATAGGCAACATGATGTATTGAAGGAAATGCCTATAAAGAATCTGCCTGAGGAATAAATGGACTTAGACTTCAAACAAGCCTGAGAAATTTCTAACTCACACGTGTCAGCCATCCTTAGAAGCACTGCAAATGCATTCCTATGAAGAAAAAAACTCAACAAAAAAACAAACACAGAAACAAACTGGTGTGAAACAAGAGTATGCAAGAAAAATCTGAAGGACTGGTCTTAGAAAGAAGGGACAAAGTAACTGATCTCAGAATCATCAGCAGTAAATGACAGAGAGGAACAGAACAGACCAGCCCTATGTATTCCATGTTGACATTACAAGACAGATCAATGAACTGTCATGAAAGGCAAGATTGCAACAATGGAAACGTCTTTCTAAAAGACTCCAAAGCCTCTTGTTGCAGCATTCATGACTCCATAAAAAGAAGCATGCAGATGGTATCTCAAAGAAAGATCTAAATAAATAAATAAATGAAACAGGAGTTATAGGAAGATACTACAAAAAATACCTACTTTAAATAGTCATTCAGAATACTTGACGATTACACTGAGCATTTATTAACCTTCTCATGAGGAAAGGGCAAGAAACAATTTCAGATCTCAACTGGGAAGGCTCTTCTTTTTAAATAAGTATTGCATATGATTTTAGTCACTTGATTCTATGCTGTACAGTTCTTAAGATTTAAAAAGGACCTCATAAGACACACACAAGGAAATTATAAGTCAAAAAAAGGCTTCCTAATTTAAAAAGGTTGTTGTAAATGGCTAATTTTTATTATGACGTCTCTCTCGTTACAAAGGACACAAAGTTGCTTTCACTGCTAGCAAAAAAACCACCCCACCACCTTGGCACTTACATCTTTTTCTTTTTGGAGGCTGTCTACTTTTTCTTTCAGCCGTTTGCATTCATAATCTAATTTATCAGCTTTCTTGGATTCTTCAGATAACCTGTTTTGGAGTTCAACTGCCTGTGAGAACAAGAATCAATAATTTGTCTGCAAATATTAGTATTAAAACAAAATACATATGACACAAGTAGCCAATTACCATGCACCACAAGTTATTTTGTAAAACAAGTGAAATGCTTATCTATAGAACTAATAAGAACTGTTTGATGTTCTGTTTCAGCAAAACTAACAGCATTTAAGTAGTAGGTCTCATGACAACGACAAGAAGTAAAACCTGTAGAACACATTCAGTATACCTACAAACAGGACATTAAGCCTAAACATGGCCAATAGGGGAAGAAAAAAAGAAAAAAAAAAAAAAAAAGCTATGTACTTCTATGCATCACATTGCTCAGAAGCAGTAGAAAAATCCTCCTGCTTTCTGAGAAGCCAAGGGAAAAAAAAAAGCCTTTAATGAAATTAAATGATCTACAACTGTTGTTATGCCTCACTCACAACTCAACTGCCAGTTTATGTAGTCAGGTAATGTCCCTTAACCTGAGATTTAATTAATTGTTTTCTTAGTACACTAATATGAACATTTGGCCAGAGGCTCATAATCAGTTTACTTCAGAATGAAATACATGTCTAACAGAGTGAAGTATATACTTTCAATTACAGGTCAATAAAGAGCTTATTTAATAAGTAGAAATCCAAAAGCTGAGCAGAAACAATCAGTGAACAGAAGGCAAAACAGCTGAGTTTTCCCTTTCTAAAGTTCTCAATCTTTACTAACAAAATCTCATCCTCAGACATTAATGATACTCATTATGTAGAAAGCACAGAGGCAAGTAATCTGAATAAAGATTGATCTGCAAATACATAAGCTGAATGATGATTCAGCTGAAGACATACAGCTTCTTCAGAAGCAATTCATAAGGTGGCTTTCTCATGGGTTTCAGATTACAGAGGAAGTGACTAATTGTCAGTGCAAAGCAGTAGCTGTGCCTACATAAGACTGCCTGGCAGTTCATTTCACTTTCACTGTGAACAACTGTAAGAAAATAACTACAGGCCTGAAAATCTGCATGGTCTTTGACTTAGAACGAAAGATACTGGGGTGGTTTTTCTGTTTTTTTCTGTTTTGTTTTGTTTTGGTTTTTTGTTTTGTTTTGTTTTTTTCTGTTTTGTTTTGTTTTGTTTTTTTTTCTGTTTGTTTTGTTTTGTTTTTTTCTGTTTTGTTTTGCCTTTCTTTCTTTCTCTCTTTCTCTCTTTCTTTCTTCTTTCTTTCTTTCTTCTTCTTTCTTTCTCTTCTTTCTTTCTTTCTTTCTTTCTTTCTTCTTTCTTTCTTTCTTTCTTTCTTTCTTCTTTCTTTCTCTCTTTCTCTCTTTCTCTTCTCTCTCTCTTTCTCTCTTTCTCTCTTTCTCTCTTTCTCTCTTTCTTTCTTTCTCTCTTTCTTTCTTTCTCTCTTTCTTTCTTTCTCTCTTTTCTTTCTTTCTCTCTTTCTTCTTTCTCTCTTTCTTTCTTTCTTCTCTTTCTTTCTTTCTCTCTTTCTTTCTTTCTCTCTTTCTTTCTTTCTCTCTTTCTTTCTTTCTCTCTTTCTTCTTTCTCTCTTTCTTTCTTCTCTCTTTCTTTCTTTCTCTCTTTTTTCCTTCTTTCTCTCTTTTTCCTTCTTTCCTTCCTTCTTTCCTTCTTTCCCTCTTTCTTCTTTCCTTCTTTCCTTCTTTCCTTCTTTTTAAATAAAGAAATAAAAAACAACGTCTGTCATTTCTGAGATCAGAGGAAAAAAAAAATTCACAATGCCAGATTTGAAAATAATTTTTCAGATGTGACTTCTATCACACGGAATACAAAAAGAATGGAGGCCTTCATCTGTAAATATAAGCATCTTCATCTGTAAAATAAGCATATTCCTACCTCAACTGGAATACATGCATTAAGTCTGTAGTCACTCAAGCTATGATAATGCTATACAGAAAACCACAGCAGGAAATAAACTACCCAAATCGGATTTGGGAGTGTTCAGAAGATACACAGCTACATGGTAATGCAGAAGATTAAAATAATAACAACAATAATAATGAATGAACTGCCATCACATTTACTGAGCATTATCTGACATGTGGAATGAGTAAAGCAGTAACCTTGCAAAGAAAAGCAGGACATACTGTTAAAAATGTATCAGAACACACATGCACAAAGGGGCTGAATTAAAATTACAAAAATAATCATAGAATCTGCACAGTTTAACTCTTCGCGTTGCAATAAAATGTTTCTTAGAAAATGATTACACTTGCTTTCAGAAAGCGAGCAAAGCCTCCTAAGTAAGTGCAATGTCTCCAGGCACAATGTGCCACCACCAGCATCATCTTGATGAAACTAGTACATAAAATTATATTTCCTTGCAGATTACTGCAACAGTTTGAATTTTCACCTGCACAGCACAGAGTTTCTAAGACAGGGAAATGCTTCCAGTAACTCCACTGCTGACAACATCTTAAGGGGAGCTGAATTCCTCCACACACCAAGAAGACACATTCCACTACTGTAGTAAACAATGGTATCTGAATCTTTACATCTGGCTTAATTTTTACAGCAAAATTTAAGATTCACAGAAAAAATAAAACGACAGTTCACAATTCATAGCCAGCCTTCCAAAAAATAAAATAAAACCCAACAGACATGTAAGGTATAGGCACTCTGAGATCATTTTGAAACACTGTAATTAGATGAAAGGAACTACCACCTCTCACATGAGGCACTTGATGTAATGCTAGTCTCAGACAGTGACCAGTTCTGTACAAATTATCAGCACCTCAAATGGGAAGTCTCACCCATAGAGCACAGAAAAGGAACAGTACTTTTTGCAGAACAAATGAAAGGGCTTCCCCTTCAAAATCCTTACCTCAGTAAAGTACAGTCAGATGCACACACAAAGGTTACACAATTACCACAGAATCACAGAACTGTAGAGGGCTGAAGGGACCTCCAGAGACCACTGAGTCCAACCCCCCTTGCCAAGGCAGGTCCCAATACAGAAGAGGCTGCCACAGGTAGGCGTCCAGGAAGGTCTTGAATTACTCCAGGGAAGGAGACTCTGCAGCCTTCCTGGGCAGCCTGTTCCAATGCACCATCAGCCTCACTGTGAAGTTCATATGCATATTGCTGCGTAACTTCCTGTACTCCAGTTTATGGCCATTTCCCCACAGACCACTGAAAAGAGGTTGGCCATATCGTTAAGTAGGGAGACAAAGGGATACTTATAAACATTATTCCTTCCAGGTACAAAACTCTACACTCGCTTTTGTTAAATCTCATCTGGTTTCTCACTGCCCAGCTCTCCAACCTGTCCAGCTCCTGCTAAATGGCAATACAGTTTTCTGGCCTGTAGGCTGCTCTTCCCTGCTTTGTATCCTTTGCTTTGCTGAGGGTGGACACTATCCAATTGATAAAGATACTGCATAAGATCAGCTCCAGCATCGACCACCAGGAAACACTGCTAGTCACAGGTCTCCAACTGACTCAGCACCACTGATCACCAAACTCTGAGCTTGGCTGGTCAGCAGTTATCAAACCACCTCACCTACCACTCATCTACTCCACATTTTCTAAGCTCCAGTACCAGGATGTCGTGGGAGACAGCATCAAAAGCCTTGCTGAAATCAAGATAGATGACACCCCACTGCTCTCCCCCCCCCCATCTACCAGCCACTGACATCACCATAGAAGGCTACAAAGTAGGCCAAGCACCATTTCTCCTTGATGAATCCATGCTGACTACTCCCAATAGCTGCCTTCTCTTCCAATTGCTTGGAGATGGCATCCAGAACAAAGCGTTCCAATACCTTTTCCAGAAACAAAGGTGAGACTGACTGGCTTCCCACATCCTCCCTCTTGACCTTTTTGAAGACTGGAGTGACATTTGGCTATCCTCCAGTCTTCAGGCACTTCTCCTGTTTCTCCAGCACCTGTCAAAGATGACAGAGAGCATTTTGGCAATCACCTCTGACAGCTTCCTCAGGACATGTGGATGCAACCCATCAGGACACACGGATTTTCAACACTGATCCCACCAATATGCTCCCGGACCACTCCGTCCTCAACAGGAGGGAACACTTCAATTTCCCAGACTCTGTCTCTTCTCTGGCAGGGTCCAGGAGTCCTGAGGGAGAGTCTTTGAAGTAACAACCCGAAGCAAAGAAGGTGTACAGCATCTCCCACTTTCTCAGCATCCACTGTTACCAGGACACCTCTCCCTTGTTCAGCAGGAGACCCACGTTATCCCTAGTCTTCCTCTTACCATTAACATAAAAAAAAAATCCTTCCTATTATCCTTTATCTCCTTCACCAGCTTCAGCTCCTGGGTGAGCTTTAACATTCCTCATCACTTCCCTGCAAGTCCTGACAACACTCCTATAGTCCTCACAAGAGGGCAGGTCTTTTTTCCACATTCATAAAGCTGATTCTTTCCTTTGATCTTATCCACAAGCTCCTTCTCTCATTCATGTAGGTCTCCTGCCTCCCTTCCCCTGTTTCCTACTCTTAGGGGATGCACTGATCTCGAGCTTGGAACAAGTGCTGTTTAAATGTTGCCCAGCTCTCACAAGCTCCCTTAACCTTCAAGCACTCTAGTCCATGAGATACTTGTGTACTCAGCTGTTAAAGGCAAGGAACATTTATTGCTAGTAAACGTGACACCACTTCTGTGTGAAAGGTTACTGCTTTCTGTATTCCCTTTTCACTTTGATATATCAATATTTTTCTGATCCAAGTTCTTTTCCTCTCATGGAATCATTTGAACCTGTATCTACAATTAGCCTAAAGGGACTAAACTTGCTAACTTAACAGTAATGATGACTGCATGCAGGAAAAAGTTTTCAAGACTCTGGAGCACACGTTGTACCAGGGCTTGTAGATCATGGTTGTTTTTGTGTTCTTATTCTACTGTAAGCTGGCACGTACATGTAAGGATGGTAACATGATCACCTGGAGTATCAGATTCAGCAGAAATACATATCAGGCACTACTCCTCTAACAAACATACCTCTGTCTGGCCCTGAAACAAGAATCTTAGAATTATGCCATTATCAGTGTAGGAGCAGAGAGATTAGAACACCTTTCTGCTTTACAGAAACAGGATCATGTGAAGCCTTGTTAAGCAAAAAAAAAACAAACAACACAACAAAACAGGTGTGCTTCACCCCAAAGACTGTGCTTATCAAAAATTCTGTACTCTTCTGAGTGCATATGAACAACAAGGACAGTATGCATCCTTCTCTCTTTAGACCTGTGCATAACTAGATATTCATACGTATCAGACAAAGTAGGAAACAAAATACTTAACTAAGGAAGTAACTTACCTTAGCTGTGGTACATCCATCATTGCTGTAAATTTCCAAGTATATATTTTGTCTTAAATAAGAGGCTGTAACCCAAGCCTTACTACTGAGTTTGAGAAAAATAATTCTCACACCCACTGGTTTTTGTAAAGTAAGCATGCTGACAAATGTATTTGTCCAGTGAAACTCAAACAGATATAAGAATTATGGGAACAGATAAGAAAGGCAGTACCTAAAAAACAAGTAAGGAGATGTCCATCATTTGTATTTTACTTTGTGCTATTAGCTGTGTTATAACAAGGAAGTGTTTAAAAATGCAGAGGAATGTTGTGTTGACTATGACTTTCTCACCTGTCTCTTATATGTCTCCAGCTGACTGCGTGCTGCATTGGCTTTCCTTAGCTCTTTTTCCAGGCTGACAGTATTTTGCATGTACACCGTATTCTTTTCTTCTAAGAGTTTCACTTGCCGACGCAAATCACCCAGGTCTTCTAATTTTTTTTCTTATAAGACTCCACTTGGCTTTCTAACTTGGCTACTTTATCAGAAGAATGCCTGGAAGGAAAAATCTGTATCAATGTTGTACTCTGAAATCTGAGAAATCAAATGCCCTGAAGCTTCCTTCATGTTTATAAGTCAAGTACAAGACATCCATGGCACCACAAGTAACACAAGAACATGATCATACCTCAGCAGATATTTTCATTTCTAACTTAATTTCCTTTCACCATCTGTAATTCAAATAGCTGCTCATGGAAGGTCTTTCTAAAAGTATTATTTGAACACAAGTCTGTACCATCTTGGATGTCATAGTACACATAAAGTTCATTCGTTGTGGCAGCTGCTTCCCACACTGAGGCCAATGTGCAAGCTGCACTAATAGCTGAGTCAGTAGAAACAATGGAGTCTCAGTCCATCCTCTGGTACAGACCAATACAGGAATCCTGGTATTCCTGAACACAGAGGAAGGACACTTCAGAACACCAACTGAAGCAAATTTAATATTTTTTTTAACAATACCCTCCTTCTGGCTGACCAACATAATTTCAGGAATGAAGGCGCTTTGTGTGACTCACAAGGTGAAGTAACATTGGGAGCAATAAGACCATGATACTTGGACTATTAACAAAGAGTTTAAGTGTGGAGTATGTAGTGGAAAGATTGAAGGCAAAAGTTCATAAACAGTAGGGTATGATCATCTTCACTGAATCAGTCGGGAAAACTCTACTGATCATACAGCAGTTTGATCAGGCTTAACAGAAAAGAAAAGTAAACAACACAGTGACAGAGAGACAAGATTATGGTTGTTACTTGGAAGTTGTGTAAGGGTATGATACACACGCTTAGAGATGAACAAGTTAGAATCTGTTGGAAGCTGAGAAAGAAAAGCAGTACAGCACAAAATCAAAGAAATAAACAGCTGCAAAGCATGGAGTAAAAGCTTATACATAATGACCCCAATTCACTTCTGAAGTTGAGCATCAGTGGCAGCAGTTGTTAAAAACTTAGATTTGCAATAAAGAATTTTAGAATAAGTCCAAAATTACTGCTGCTAGGTATAAAGTCAGGGCAGAAATTATGCACATCTGAAGTCCAACACCTCCAGCAGTTCACCAGCATGTAACGAACCCCTGTCTCTCAGGATAACAAAATTCAGGTAGTAAACCCATAATGAAATTAGAAACAACCTGATGCACTGCAGGAAGACAGCGGCAGCCCTTTACTTTTCTGCTCCCTAACACTATCCCAGCTTCATTTTGAATTAATTTACATACTCAGTTGCCTAAGAAATCTGGAGAATTCCACGTTGGTGATCAGCTTATGAAATGCTGGGGCAAGTCAAATCTTCATAATTCGTAAATAAGGAGAGACTCTATCTGAAACAAGACTTTTTGAACCTTCCCACACAGAAAATGTATGGAATTGTGCGGTACCGTGGGCTCATAACTGACATTAACGACAGAGAACATAAGACAGATGCTGCTGAAATAAATCCAGAGAATTAGAAAAGTCAGTATTATAATAAGTCATGTTAGCCTTGGTAGAAAGAAAGATTCACGAGTGGCAGACAACCTGAATAACCGATGGCAGCAAGAAGTCACTGCTAAAGGATTACATTTCACAGCAAACAGGAGTGCTCCACTTTATAAACACCCGGCAGTCAGTCATCACAACTACGGGAGCTAAAATCCAGTGGCAAAAAACAGCTGTCACATGTTTATATCATACAGCAGCTTGGGTTGGAAGGGACCTCAAGGATCATGAATCTAACTCCCCTGCTACTTGCAGGGCCATCAACCTCCACACCTAGTGCTAGACAGGCTACCCAAGGCCCCATCCAACCTGGCTTGAACATCTCCAGGGGTGGGGCATACACAACCTCTCTGAGCAGCCTGTTCCAGCACCTCACCACTCTCATGGCAAAGAACTTCCCTCTGATATCCTACCTAAAATCTTCTCTCCCTCAACTTAAAGCCATTTCAACTTGTCCTGCTATTATCTACCTTTCAAAGAGTTGACTCCCCTCCTGCTTATAGGCTCCCTTTAGGTACTGGAAGACTGCTATTAGGTCAACACTGCAGCCTTCTCTCTCCCGGTTTGAACAAGTCCAGCTCCTTCAGCTTGTCTTTGTAGGGAAGGTGTTTCATCCTCTGATCATCTTAGTGGTCCTCCCCTGGACTCTCTCCAGCAGCTCCCCATCTGCCCCAGACCTGGATGCGGTACTCCAGATGAGGCCTCGCAAGGGCAGAGCAGAGAGGACAATCACCTCCCTGTCCCTCCTGGCCTGCTTTTCTGATGGAGCCCAGGATACCATTTGCTTTCCTTGCTGGAAGAGCACAATGCTTACTCACGTTCAGTTTTTCATCCACACGACCCCCCACATCCCTCTCCGCAGAGCTATTCCCAAGGATTGCTCCTCCCAGTCTGTAATGCTGGGATTCCTCTAGCCCAAGAGCAAAACCTTGCACTTTGCTGTGATTAACCTCATTAGATTCACCCCGGCCCACCTTTCAAGTCTGCTAACGTCCTCCTAAATGGCATCCTCTCCACTGTGTCAACTGCACCACTCAGCTTGGTGTCATCAGCAAACCTGCTGAGTGTGCACTCAATTCCATCTTCAGTGTCACTGATTAATATGTTTAAGAGCAACAGTCCCAAGACAGTCCCAGACTGAGGGACACTGCTTGTGACCAGTCTCCACCTGAACACAGAACCAATGATCACCACCACCCTTTGTCTGCTGCCATTCTACCAATTCCTAATGCACCTGGTAGTCCAACTGTCAATCCACATCTCTCCAATTTGGATGATGAACCCAAAGTGCACACCCAAAGTGCAAACAACACAATACCACAAAAGGCCTATCTTCTTGACAACAATGGACTCCCATATCATGAAAGGGACAGTACATGAAGGACAGTCTTCACTCAGAGATCACTATGTGACTTGTTACGGCCATAAGACAGTGTAGCACTGTTATATTTCCTAATATTATTATGTGCCTAATCGGTACATAGTGTATTTGCTGAAGCAAAACTGAGGTGGTCTGTGTACCTCAACACATCTATTTCATCCTTCAGAGACTGAGCCTCCTCTGCCAACGTAGTAAGCTCTTCTGTCTGTTGTCTCAATTCAGCAATCTCCTTCTCCAGTTCTTCACAGCGTATTCTATAGTCATCTTTGGCAGCTTCTAATCTGTAGAGATAATGTAAAATGGAAAATAATTCCTTAGCTTGACCCACAGTTATCATTCTTCACCATCATTCTAACGATACTTCTTCTCCAAGAAGACTTGCACTGGAAAGGAAAACAGCATCTAACATGCAACATCACGTACACACCTAAATGCTGGGCTTATTGGAAAAAAATCCTAGCAGCTTGTGTTCTGATGATTTTAATCTGATCTCTGTTTTTCTATTTGGAACATGACAAGGTTGTGATCTTCTAATGGAAAGACAATCTGACTTTTTTTGTAACTGTACTTTTTCAAAAATTGATTTTCAAACAGAAATTTCCACCTTTTTTCATCTTGAGCTGTACAGAGTTTGAATATGATAACTTTATCCTAGGAATTTATTTTGGCTGTTCCAGTTCCATGTTCTTTTAACGGCATTGACCTGGCTGCCAGATGTACTATATGCTGTAGAGCTCTCACTGAAGTGTTTTTTATTTATTCTCACAGCCTTACTTGTTCTTAAAACCTTTGAAGAATCAAGTCATTTACTAACCTGTGCTTTGACCAGCACATAAAACAGAATAAAAGTTTCATCTACAAAATATGTAGGCAAAGCTGCACTAAACTGGCAGTGAACAAGGGTATAACTATGAGAAATTCTGTAAAAGCATTTGAAAGAGTAGAACAAATAAGTTGTACCATAAAATACTATCCTAGTTCTGATCCAAAATTAAAATGAAGACGATCCAAAAGAAGAAGTACAAGCAAGAAAAAAAAAAAAAAAAAAAAAGTGCCTTGTTAGTTAAAGGAGTTCAGTAGGAAACAGCAAGAATAGAGGATAATAGAGGATAAATATGATCAGTAGGCCACCCTTAAGCCAAACACAGCAAAGGCTTTAATTTTGGTAGCCCCAAACTGTCAAAAGGATACAGTAGTAAGACTGGAATAACAACACCAGACCACATTCTTTATCAGTTAAGTTGTACATACTTCCTGTTTGGTTGGGTAGAGCTGGAGAAAGAGCTCAGGATGTGAAGAACTGGAAGACAGGCTTCAGGTAAAAAGGATTTACAAAGCCCTCCAAAACCTGAAACTAGAGTAACTGGCAATGCAGACAATGAACAAGGGGAGGAAATCTGTTTAATATGAATAGGAAATAGTCAGAAGGCTCAGGTACATATCACCTCAGAGAACAGATATGAATAAGCAGAGTTAAAGGGTTTACACTAAAGAGATATCACAATACTATTCCTTCACAGGGTAGACATGCAGAAACAAGAAAAGGTAGCAGCTGCTACAACAGAGAAACATTAAATATTTTTCAGGAAACTGGAGGAAGATAATGCACCTGAACACTCTGAAAAGTGGCTCAGCAGGACAAGTAGAAAAAGACAAAACAGACAAAAAAAGTTACTTGACAATTGACAAAATTATTTGAAAATCACAATAGGAAAAGAGGGCAGGAAAAGGGGAAAAAAGGGAGAGAAATACTACAATTTCAGTCACAAAGGAGAGGGAAAGTACAGCAGCAAGTATGAAAAGACAACAGTGAAGTAGACTGGCTTTCCTCAGCATTATGGGCTGAGAGAGCCTGAAAGCAACAGTTAAAAGACTCAGGAAGGATAATTAAGGAGAAACTATATTTTCACCCATTGGGGAAATGCAAAAGAAGAATAGAGCTCAATAGCTCAAAATCTCCATCTTTCAGACATAAAATATTTTGTTTCCAGACCCAAGAGAAGAGCATACTCCTACCACCCATAGTAAATATTCACCTAGGAATTTGTACGCCAACATAAGAGAATCAGAATGATTTATACAAAGGAAAGCATGCTATCTTTCATCCCTACTGATTCTGAAATATCAATGAAATGATTGCACCCAAATACTGTAAAACTTAAGAGGTTAGAGGGGGACATGCAGACAGTATTATAGCATTAGTACACAACTTTGGATACTAGAACTTGTGAAAAGGTAAATCTTAAAAAGTACTTCAAAAACTTCATAACTACCATAGTACCACCAACTCCAATAATTCAGCCAGTGAAAACAGAGGCATATAGTCATGTCTGTTGTCAGCTACAAACAAGTTACAGGTGATTTCCCTACCTGAATGTTTCCTCTTGGAGTTGTTCTAGTTGCGTCTGCAGTTGCAAGTGCCTACGACCAGCAGGGCTGTTGGGATCTTCAATAGAGTCAGACTGATTGAAACGTTCCATCAAAATCTGGTTCTCAGCAAGCAAGCTGCTCTTCTCCTCCTGAAGGGCTGCAACCTGTTTTAATAGTTACACGAACAAAATAATGAAACAATCCAATTCTACAGATATTTTTTTTTCTCCCATGCATAATGAAGTAATAACACAATCTACAAATATAAACGCGCAGGTTTCAAAAATCACATTTCATAAGATCATACTGTAACATTAATAGATATGCAATTGCTATGCAATGTAGCTAGCATATGCCAGCATTAACAGCAGTATCTGCCACTCAGAAAATGTAATTCTTAACTGCAGTTCCCTGAAGCATTTAAAGAAAACCCTCTTAGCTACCACAGAACATGATTTCAGTATATCCAAGCCTGCACACTTTACAAACAAGTAAAGCCAGCACTTCAGAGCAAGACTTTCAAAACTGACTTCCAAAGGAAACATTTATCAGTTCCATAATGGATATCCAACGAATGCCTGTATCCTCACAAGAATTTTTCTGACCAGCAACTAACTGCAAGCAGATCTGAAACAGGAAGACAATCTTGAAAATGTCATGGTTTACAACAGCTCCATAAGAGAAAAACAAACAAACAAACAAAAACAAAAAACAAAACAAACTAACAAAAAAACCTGTGGTACAGAGAGAACCAAAAGAACTGTAAACAGAAGCTGAAGCATGAGCTCATGCATCATTAAACAGTGTAAAATCAGCATGTTGAGGAGCTTGCATTATTAAATACACCAGCATCAACCACAGAACACAATTCAAGAAATACAACTTCAGTAATTCTAACAGTTACTGAACAGCATAGCAAAAGGCTGAATTATACTCCAAAGGTTTCATGGACTGTTCCTTCCTGGGCTCCCACTTAACCTTTTTCACATCTTCCAGGCACAATTTACAGTAAGGTTCAAATTTAGCCCATACACAGTGTAAATTCTATCCATGACTTAAAATGCAAATCACAGAATCAATGTTCGGAAAAGATCCCTAACATCACCTAGCCCAACTGTACACCTACTACCAATATTGCCCGTGAAATCACATCCCTAAGTACTACATCTGCCCTTTAACACCTCCAAGGAAGATGACCTTACCACGTCACTGGGCAGCCTGTTCCAATGTCTCACCACTCTTCCTGAGAAATGTTTCCTAATATCCAATATGAACCTCACCTGGTGCAACCTGATGCCATTCCCTCTTGTTCTACCACTAGTTGCATGGGAGAAGAGGCTGGCCTCCACCTTATTAGCTGGATTTAACTCCATCCACCACCACTCTCTGGGCCCAGCCCTTCAGCCAGATCTTTAGCCAGCCAAGGCTGTGCCTGTCCAAGTCATAAGCTGCCAGCTTCTCCAGGAGAATACTATGAGACAGAGTCAAAGGCTTTGCTGAAGTCTAGCTAGACTAGACTACCTTCACAGCCTTTCATACACCAGGTGGGTGACCCAGTCACAGAAGGAGGTTGGTCAGCGAGAGTCTGCCTTTCATGAACCCAGTGCAACAGCTGCACTACATCTAGGAGCTCTGTCTCAGGTGTTGATCCACATAGCTCAATTTCTTTCTATCTGAACAACAACAACAACAAAAACTTCACTCTGTTCACACAACTAAAGCAAAATAATCACAGTGAAAAAAACTATCATGTAATTTTATTTCCCCTTTCAAATATTATGTTACAGAACTACTTGTCTTTAGAAGCTTAAAAATGAACCTATTTCTATCCCAGCTATTATTAAATAGGCACAGTACAGAAAACTCACCTGCATATCTAACTCATGACATCTTTGGGCAATTTCTTCTTTTGCTGACAGGGCTTCATTCAGTTCTTCTGTAGTTTTCCTCAGCTACCATAAGCAACAAACATTTTTAGTTTCACAGCTCTCTGTAAAGCGCGTAGAAAAGTTCTGAGCTACATGACTATAAAATTATTTTAACGTAAGATAACCTGTTGCATTTTATGAAGTTAACGCAATCTTGCACTTACAAAGGAACAAAGAGGTAGATGCAAACACTGCTTGTGTGACAGAAGTAAACTTACTTAAGAGAGCATTACAATTATCGCATTTACTGTAGGAACAGCATCTGAAAACCCTGAGGAACTTTTCAACTCTGTACATGAAAATACTGTCAGTACCACTTTTCTTTATGGATACAAAGAGTGGATAATTTCAGTTTTTAAATCTGCTTTTTAAATACACAAAGGATTGGAAGGTGGAATACGGGCAGTGGACAACTAGGGTAAAATCTCTTTAGTCACTTGGAAGCTCACTTAATAAGAATACAAATAGCATGAGGATGGAGAATCCAGATTTCTTCCGAAAAAAAAAAAATAAAAATAAGGCACTGAATCTTACAATCAGTGCAAAATATTCACATATTCCTCTTTAAAGATTACATGTGCAAAGTTGTATTATCTTCTACATTTGTTACATGAACACCGTTAAGATGAAAGACAGCTAACCTGATTTACATGGAAATAGTGATATCTATTACTACAAATGATGCAACTTAGATGAGCTTTCTATGGTTGTTTTTTTGTTTGTTTGTTTGGGTTTGTTTGTTTTTTTTTTCCTCCAAACATGAATGTCATATTTTACTTTTTCAAGTTTATTTGTCCCAGAACTGAAATTTTCTCGGTTAAGCATGCAAAATAAGAACATTCGATTTATAAGACAAGATAATTCAAAATACTGAAGCTTAATTTTCTACTCCTTATGTTAATTTCCCATGAAGGCCTTTCATGATTAGATTAAAAAGACAAGCTTCTTAATAATGCAAAATGACTGGGTGCTGATGTGCTATGATTGAAAGAGAAGAAAAATCCAGTCTTAGATACCTGCCGATCAAGGTCAAGGTAAGCATCATTTCCAGCAGAGACAGGAGACTCTTTACTCATCAACTGCAATTAGATTAGAGTGGATTAGAAAAAGCAAATATTTATATTAAAAGCCAAGCTTTACTGAAATACCAAGATGATTTTAACCTCTGTGAGCTTCATTCTGACAACAATGAAGCTTTCTACTTCATTTTTATATATGACATTCAGAAATAACTACTGAAATCCTCAGTAGAATTTAAAGATATATAAAATAAATATTACATCATGTCCTTTTTCTTCTATTAAAGCACATTTTTATCTACAATGCAACCAGTGGTATGCTCTGCAGAACATTTTACTGAAGTGGCACTGGAATGACGGTAGACCTGCCCTACACTGTTCTCTGCCAGTGGTTTTCAATTTTTGATCATTTAGAAGTTCACATGAATTTATCTGGTTAGTTAACTAAAGTTAGAGTTAAGTCTAAATCAACTAATCATGCAGAACAGTGAAACTTCCGTTATGGACTTGGATATGGACTATTCCTGTTATGGACTATGGTATATTTGCAATATAAACAAATAAATTCTAAAAATAATATTCTTGAGAACAAGCAATAAAATTCCTTTTATGATGACTACTGGGAGGTGGGAGGAAGTCTTTTAAGTTAAGTGATATGCTTTAGTGAAAGAAAAAAAAAAAAACAACCACCATCATAAATGGTGGTTCATAATAAAGGAAGGTTTCTTTCCTAGCCCCAGCCACATTGACTCTACAAGTAGTTAGAAGTTAATTCAAATGTAACATAAACTGTAGCCCAAGGACCATCTTCCACACAGGTGCAGCAAACATACCGCCTTTTTTATTGTCACTGAAACTGTAATCAGCCCTGTACGATGTGCACTGTTACTAACAAGGAAGCACCGAAGAAACAGATTTTCTGTGATTGTAAGCACATACTGTGTTTTACTGCTTCTAAGCACAATTCAAGAAGTCACAAATGAAATAAGCTGAATCCAACAAAAATCAGGACAACAGTCCTTTCCCGCCATCTTCTCAGGGCCTGCTGTCCAGCTGGCTGTTCTTGCCAGAGGCAGGGCTTTCTTTATTTCTTTACTCCTGCCAAAAACCAGAGTTTTTGCATTAGTTACCATTGGCAAAGTTTCTTCAGTATGCAGCACAGAGCTTGAGTTTTCTCTCCATCCTTTCTGTTTGCACCACCATGCACAAGAGCAAATCTCTGTTTGACATTTATGCTACTCAAATATTTATACACTAATATTTCTCTCCTTTGCTCCATCTCCCTACTTGGGATTTAGCTGCACACTATATGTTTAAATTTGTCAGACAACCATGACAAAGTTTGTTGCTAGTTGCTTAATTCTTTCCATTTTGTCAACGTGTATACAATGACAATTTACCCTGAAATGAAGCTCTCCTCAAAACTCAGATTCTCTAGAACAGAAATCAGGAAGTCCCGAGCCTCAGAGCTCTCTTGAAAAATAAAGACACACCTTTTTCAGTATCACATACAGAGGCTCTGTTCTTAGAGATGTTATATACAATTTCATTACATAATCACTCTAGCTACTGTTCAAGTGCTTTCTTAGATGACTAATAGGAATCTCAAGACTATCCACATGCTCTTCATCTTGTTCAGATCCAACACCACTGTTCACAGACGTATGTCCCAGGCAACATCAGTACTATCCCTTAAGCCTTTACATTCTTTCCAGCTGATAGCTCCCAATCTGCACACCACCTGTAAGGGACAGTAGCATGCCCCTGACATTCAACACGTAATTTCTGTCCCTAGTACAACTTCCTCCTCAGAATTTCAGCGTAACGAGCCCCTCCCAAGACAAAACAGGAGCAATTCAATAGCCTGTACAACTTACTAGTGGCTACCCTGATGTTTCTGCTTCCTGTAGATTACTGTCAAGGAAGCAAGTTGTAGCCAATAAACATAATGCCTCTACTCTTCAGTGGGTTTTACCATTTATCCTATGCCTTGCTATATTTGAGAGATCTTAGCAGAAAAGACAAAAGAAAAAAATAAAATTCACAGTATGTCTGAGGTTGGTGTGGGCCTCTGGGATCATCTGCTTCAATCCCTGATCAATCTGGAGTGCTTTATGGTGAACAGTCTACTTAAGTCCTTGGCATGGCAATTAACAGTTCTTTCTTTCCAACACCCTCCCCCCCCAGTATAAATGCTATTAAATAATAAAGTGCTATTTTTTCCATTTAAGCCCAGTAGGTTGGTTTTTTTTGCTTAAGAAAACAAACAATGGCAGATATTTTTTTTTTCAAAACTGTTTTCATGACTAAGATCATATATGAAAACCACTGAAGTATCAAAAGGCATTTAGAGATAAAGATGAATTACATAATACATTAGTAAAGCATAAAGAAGTCTTTTTAGATACCTAATTTAGAAGAAAGAGTAACTGCTTGTCATGTACTTTGAAATGTTTGGATTAGATGGCATATCAACTTTTCAGCTATACATATATAGCTGCTCTCCTAGGCACTTCACATTGGTTTCTCCTACACACTGCCTAGTCCAAGTCATTTAGATTCTAAGCTGTTGTAAGTCCAAGAAATGGAAAAACTCCATAAATACAATGAAGTACCACTCCTCCAAAGCCAAAGGCTGCAGAAGCACCCTGAAAAGACTCCTTAGTCCTGAACTCCTCTTTTCAACGATGCTTTCTAACCTTTTTGGTAAAGCACCATCCCCTGGTAAAGACCCTCCTCACTTGGTTCTTAATAGCTTACATTCTAATCAGCTTCTTTTTTTGGAAGACAGCATTAAAATCACTTACGGTAAAATTATTGGCTGCTTCAGATTGAGCCATTCTATCACATTAAGTTAGCATCCAGGAGATTTTTCAGAGAAGGAGGGAGGATGAAAGAGTACTTTCTATTTTAAGGCAGCGCAGGATAAAGTGATGCTGAAAGCTATGTTTAATAAAAGATGATATGAGAAAATCCAGCAAAATGCTACCTCATAGTTTAAACAGGGGGGGGGGGGGGGGGGGGGGGGAAGGAAAGCAGAAGTAAAATATTGCAAAATTCAAGCAAACTAGTTGCCTGCTCCTGGCAGCACTGACCAGAAGATGATTTTGCAAAAGGAATCTTTTGACAGCATTTAAGAAACACTGTCTACAATACTATACATACACACACGCATATACATACACATATATGAGTTCACGAACAGCCAATAAGAAGTAAGACTATAACAACACAGAGTTCTATGTGGAATGCAGCTTCTCCCATTCATACTCAAGAGGAAAAGTTACTACCAAGATTCCTGCTTCCCTGAGTGGCCTTCCATGCAGTAAACCTGTATGTATGAAGACTGATAGGCGCTTCAGACACACGAGAAGTCTCTCAGAAGATTCATGGTAACTGTGGTCACACTCTGGTTTACTTCTTCAATGTCCTTGTCTGTTTCTAATGCAATTCAGTAGTGACTATTAACTATTAAATCCTTCACTGTGTAACTATTCAGGCTGATTAGAAGAACCACTGCAGTCTCAGAAACAAACCAAGTTTCCAACAGTACTTTTACAAAACAAACTACAGAACATTTGCCAGAATGTAAAAACATGCCTCACAAATACCTTCATTAACCTATCCATAATACTACGTCTGACAAAAGAATACTTTGCTAAACATCTATCTTTCTTTTCTTGTCCAGTGAAGAAAACATTAACAGCTCATGGAGTTTTACAACTACAAGGGAGAAATTTTTAAGAAAATTCACTGGCTACTCACATAAAATCTAGTGCACTTCAGGAGACACGGGGTAAGGAAAAGATGAAGGAAAGAGAACCTAGGATCAAAAATATCTAGAAGTTTCAATCTTCTAGATTTAAAGAAAAGTGGGACATGCAAGCAGAGTTCCATGACACAGAGCATACTTAAATAACTTTTTCATGAAAAATTAAGAAGAGATTCTTCGAAGTAAAATTGCAAAATCTGCACTTGTTACATTTACTTTTAACTGTCCTGTTTTGTTTTTTAAAGTGAAAAAGTATATACTTCTGTAATATGCTGAAAGATGAACTGTTACACACTGCAGGTATTCCAGCATACCTCTTGAATCGCTGCCATGACCATATGTTGAACTGATTCTTCCATCATCATTATGGTCTGGATGTACTCTGGAAAAAAAATAAAATAAAATAAAATAAAAATTCTGGAATGTTATATATAAAACATGAGGTTGGAAGTTGCATTCCCCCTGCAAAATAACTGGATGCCAAAGATTACACTAAGATGCATAAACACTGTTCAAGTGTTGCCCCAGAAAATTAAACAAGACTTCATCAGAAAGTCTGGTCAGACAAACCCAGGTTCACTGGAATACTGCATCAATGAAATAAATTATGTAATTACCGTCTGAATTTTTTCTTCTTGTATTTCACACGATTCAGGCTATACAAGCACCCAATGTGAAGAGAGACTGTCCTTTTCTGCAAATTAATATTAGCGTCCTTTTTACATCCTTCTTTCAAGTCATTTTCATACCTGTTCTTAGTTTTTGTTTTTATTTGTGTTATATCACAAATAAACTCCTCCCACCTTTCTCCCTGCCTCCCCTGTAAGTTCATGTGAGCTACCAGATAAGTACTTCTGCAAGATAAGGCAGTGGCAGAATGACACTTGATGTTTAGACCAAGTCAAGGGATTTAGTATCATACTGGGCAAGTCATGTTTCCAACCAGATATGGTCATCTATAAAGAATGCCTACATTCTCTAATGATATGCTGAAGTGGGAGATACTGGGGATCAGTATCACAAATTGATCAATTACATCATGCAAAACCTCACACAAAATACATAAAATTACACTGCTCAAACATTTTCATTTAGTATGCTTCTAATGTTCAGTCTCACAGAGCAACAGAATTCAGTAATAAAGCATACTTTGCACTCAAGGGAGCCAAATAATCACTAAAAGAAATAAAGAGAAACCTACATATGACAGAGAGGACAGGCGGCCCAATGCAACAGACCCATTTGCTTATTTGTTGAAGAAAATTACCCCTACTTTAATTAATAAGAAAGCCAGACTTTCACTTCATCAAAGGAGCAGTAAAAACAATTTCAGATTAGAGAGTAACACTTAAGAAACGCAAAACAGGTAAACCAGTTAAGAAAGCTAAGATGCACCATCATATAAAAAGCCACAGAGGTCTGAAAGCCTACCTACCATTCTGGCAAAAAGGAAACTGCAATGACTTAAATCACCAAGCAAAAAATTTTTCTGCAACTTTAATATAAATACCTAAACATAATTTTATTTATCCTCTTATTTTATGTACATGTTTCCGTGCTTCTCATTTTAAGTCTTAAGAATAAACTGAAGTTTCTTTGTTATCTTAATCTGGCTTAAATTAAGTGGAATTTAAGGTAATTGGACAGCAAAGACGTACTGCGCCAAAACATATGGCTAGTTTAGAGCAAGAGACTTGGAGTGATAACTACTGTCTGCACAGTCCACCATATCCTCTGCAGCATCTGCAGTAAACTGAATGGGTCCCTATTTTAACTGTGCAGGTTAGACAGACATCTGATAGTACAAGAGAATCAGAATTGTCTTTCAGAGACGGATCAAGAATTTTCAGTTTTGGAATTCCTTTTCAGCTCAACAAATAAAACTTGAAAATACGTATGTGGGGAGCAAAACCTGCTCCACAGTTTGAGAATGCAAAGCCAGTGAAACTCAAAACAGAAGTTATCTGAAAGGCAAAATAATGCTATCTTTGAGAAAATTAATATTAATTTGCCTCTAATGGCAGCTTGAGAAATATCATTTTCCTCTAAGTGATTGCACAATGAGCTGGATTTTCATTCAGTCTCTGGGAGCAAACATTTTCAAACCTTAGTACCTTGCTTCTGTTCACAATTCACAGCGCATCCCAGAATAAGCTGAAGCATTCTTCCAAGCTCCGCAGCATCAGCATGCTCTCCAATCAGGTTAACATCAGGAAGGATGAAGTCATTTATCTGTTGCCCGAGAATCTGTATAAAGACCCAGTACACACGTCTGTATCAACGGACATACATAAACTTCAAGATATAAATATGATTCAGAATCAACAGGAAGCGCTTACATTTCACTTTAATATAGTTTTCAATTCACCTTTAAAACAAACTAAATTGAGTAATATCAGCCTAATACAACAGACCTTTGAGTATTAAACCATCCGTAATCTTTGATACTATTAATATTTGGCAGAACATAAATCTGTCCCAATTAATCAGAAACTACTCATTATAAACTTAGTAAGATTTGTTTATTCTGGGTAAGAAAGTAACAGAGGCAGCCTCAAAAGGTAATCCACCATTACATCTAGTTTTTTAGCTGGCATGAAACACTTTGCATAAGTCTCACATTTCACCCCACTGGAAAGCCAAAATTAAAATGTTTCACTTATACAAAACATGTATCTAGCACCAATGGATGACAAATATGAGACTATAAAACACTTGATCACCCAGTCCCACACTTCCAGTAAATTCAACCCTATTTAGTAAGTCCTAGAGCTGAAACAGCTAGTTTAATGGAAAAGAATTTGAGGTAGTAGTACAACATATAATTAAACAACCCACACACAGAAATAAAAAAAAATAAAAAAAAAAAAAAAACCATCCTGAAAAACACAAGAAAGAAAACATGTGACTTATAATTAATGTAATTTGATTTATAATTAAGAAGGATTTACATTAATGATTGTCAGTAGAAGGAATTAAGTAATTCTGTTAGATTTCAAGGAGCTTTCAGGGAGCTGAAAATATGAATATGAATTCATGAATGTGGAATTAAACGCATCTCTGACACATTAATTGCAGATAAAAAGAAACTGTCATTTCTTAAGCAGGGTGCAATAAAGAAACAATGACTATGGAGGGGATCAGTCACTTGTTTGCTGAATGGTCCTTTTGACTTTAACATTCAGGAAAAATTAAAAATAAAATAAAATAAAATAAAAAAAACAAACACAGAAAAGCAGATAAAGGAATTTATCTTAAAAAATAAAAAAATAAAAAAATCCTAACAGATTTATATTAAGAATAGAAAGAAATCAAGCCAAGTTTGCCAGGGCTAGGTTTTGTGCATTTGCTGTGGCTAGGTTTGTTCTGGTTTCATTTGTTTTCCCTGGTCTTCTTTTAAATTTCTTTTTTTTTTTTTTATTTTTATATATATATATATATATATTTTAATTATTATTCTTAACAGCTTTCTCAAAGCAAGAGCACCAGCACAAACAAAAATTCTGCATTCTGGAAAGAACATATGAATTGTATTAAAAATACTTCCTTTAGGTCATTCTAGTGAGAAAACAAGAATTCTATGAACACATCAAACACAAAAACATTACTGCTGTACACAGACTGCAGTAACATAGTAAAACACAATATTATTTGAATGATTCAATCCTAGTATGTGTATGCATGTTCATCTGTATTCCCTGCATTTCTTTCAAATGCAATGTCGAATATAACAATAATATAACTGCTTTATGCTTGATGACAGTATAATTGCTGTCGAGAAATGCTTCAGGGAAGAAGCATATCAGCAAACACCATAATGAAACATGGGAAATCAGCATAAACACAAGATAAGTTACACATCACTAACAATGAAGTAACAACCAAAAAGTCTGAAATAAGTATCTTAAGAGGGTAAATGCTCTTTCCACCACTTTTTCTTATTCAGAAAGAAGCATGAAAGACTTCTGCAAAAAGAATGAAAGTTTCAATATGAGAGCAGTAGACTCCCGCAGCAAAATTACTGGGGAATCACAAAACACACAAGCCATAAATGAGTGCCCCTGGCTTCTTGCTTTTCCATGCAATACATGACAAAGGGAGCATTGCATAATAGCTACTGAAAGACTGTCCTGCTTGCTGTGGTATTATTTATTTATTTAACAACAAAAAATAATATACTGTGTTTCCAAACCTTTTTACTACATCAGGCAAAATTCATATACATTCACATCTATACTGTGGAGAAGGTGCCTGATAAGAGGAAGAAATCAGGCTAATGAAAACATAAATAGGATTATCGTAAAATCCAGCTAGTCTCCAGTACCACTACCAACACTGCATCAGCAAAAAGAAAGCAAAGAAAAAAACCTCCAAATGTGTCAAACCTACTTTGAGAATGTAATCTAGACCAGGTCAAAAGTTGGTGACCTACTGAAGCAGTAAAGTTTTCAAAAACTTAATCACCCTGTCCTCCCATCGCACAAAAAGAAACATCACTTTGTCATAGTAATATTAAGCTTCTGTAACAAAGAACTTCTTTCTTCCTAAAATGACTTTGCTTCCTGCGCTGCCTGGTATGGACCCACGCTGCAGCAGATTTTGAAGAACAGCAGCTCACAGGAGACCGCATTCTGTGGGAGACACACCAGGCTGTAGCAGACACGGTGAGGAAAGGAAGCACATGACAGGGCAGAGCATCATGGACTGACCACAGCTGCACCCCCCTATGTCTTTATGCATGTTAGGGCAGAGGAACATAGAACTCAGACAGAAGTAGAGCCCAGGAAGCAGACAGGAGAAAAGTGCCTACGGTTTCCTCTTTGTTCTCACAGCTCTACACTGTTATTAATTGGTAATAATTCACATTAATTTTAGCCAAGCTGAGCCTGTTTGACTGTGATGGCAATTGCTGAGTAATTACCTGAGAAGTTAATTCCTTCTCCACATATTAACCTATGAGCTTTTTTCATGGTATTTTCTCCCCTTGCTCTTCTGGGTAGGGGGAGTAGTAAGAGCAGCTTGGTGGGTGCCTGACAGCCAGTTAAGGTCAACTTATCACTCAATCAGCTTTTCAAAATTAATTTAGAGCCCGATTATGAATTAATATGAATTAATATGAACTTACCAGCCTAACTTTTCTCATCTGTTAATTTTTATCGATTTTTGTTGTGGTTTTTTTCTTTTTGTTTGTTTGTTTTTTGTTTTTAAATGTATAGATTAGAGATTTTATGTCGCAATCTGTACTGAACAATTTGCTTCAAAATGTCACTGAAGCTAAAAGTAAAATTCAACTGAAGATTCACTGCTGAAAATACTTTGTTTCTTCTCAGGAGCAACGCATTCTGACTTTGCTCACAGGGAACACAATGGGCTGACTCCACTATCTCAGGATTAAAATATTTCATTAACAACTGTAACGCAAGCTGATGCTAGAAATGTCCTTTCCTTTCTGTCCTCAAAAAGAAAAAAGAAGGCAAGAGGCAGTCTCTACCTGTAACAGAAGTAATACCATAGGTACTGTTTAAGACCATCATTGGAAGAGTCAAAGACATCTACTGTTTTACGACAAGACTTCCAAGTCAGATTGCTCTGATAGCTCTAAAGGTGATGGATAAAGTAGGCTTACATCTCAGAAGAGGCAATGAAACACAATGTACAACAAGCATTTTGAAAGATGGAGTCAGAACTCAAAAGCATTCATAAAATATAGTTCACATTAACCAAACTGAATTAAATATGTTACAGAAAGAACACAAGCGTTACACTGAACTGTTCTTACCTCATGGTTGTAATCCAATATCCCTTTTAAAATTTTCTTCAGGTTGCTTACCTGTTTGTCAAGAAAAAGAAAATGCAATAAACGCAGACAATAAATCAGAGACAGAATCACAAAAGAAGCAATCACGGAGGAATTATACAAAAGAAGTACAATAGTACAACTATGCAAAGAATTACTCTTTGCACAATAAAATTCTGTTTTAAAATATTCAGATAGAATTAAGGAAATTACTCAGCATTCCCTCATGATCGCACTGCCATCTGATCACAAATCTTTATGAATACCTATAACATATTTAAATATTCAAGAAAATAACAGTCTTAGATGGACTTCAGACTAGATTCCAAAGCATGAATCTTCTTTACATTTATCTTAGTATATCTATTTCTATCTATAAATTGAAAAAAATCCTCTTTCTTTTTTTAAAGTATTCCATGACCTACTTTCTGTAGAGGTAACTCTCTCTTTCCAAACCAAGATCAGCTACTGCTCAATACCATCCTTTATTTAGAACATATGTAAGCCTAATTTATTAACGTTCTCATTAATTATTCCTCCTAGTTGCTTCATTTGTGTTTGTTTCTCCTTTTAGCACAGTTCCTTACAATCAAATGTCCGTCTTACAGTATCAAGGCAAAATTCACATTTCTCAGCCATGCCTTCAGTGTCAAAGATAGCTTCTGTTCCACTTGCAAAACCAATGGCATCAGTTAAATATCTGTTGCTGTACAGAATCTATGCTACACTTCCCCAGTATTGAAGGCTTTCAGCTCTCTTTTTGGCAAAAACCCAGTTAGTTTGAGTACTGGAGGCTGCGAAGAAAGCCATAAATACCGCCAACTGATCTCACAGATGATGTTTAAAAAAAAAAAAGAAAAGAAAAAGAAAAAAAAATTATTGAACGTAATTGCTATAGATTCCAACAATGTTCAAATATATGAGCAAGAAACTTAAGATACTAGAAGCAGTGCATTACTTCCTGTGATGGGAAGTCCACAAACAGGTTCTGAAAAGACTGAGCAGAAATGAGAGGGTGGTTAAAGAACTGAATAATCACATCTCAATTCTTTTCATCTTATCTTAGACATGAGTAGCATAAGAATTAGGATTCACAAACTCCTGTTGCTGACAACAGTACCCACAGTGTTGAACTGTGAGACTGTAACGGAGGGAAAAAAATGAAAACAGAACTATCAAGCCTCAACTGTGTTTAAAGGCTGCAATTATTTCCATATACTTTTTGAGTACATTCTGGAAATATCCAGTAAGGAACTTCAGGCAGTGGACTGAATCCACCTTCCAAAAGATCTGAGAAAACACTACAGAACACAGTTTGGAGGTACAACACTGAAATCTAGGAACAAACTCAACACTTCAGCATTCAACAGACAAGATCAGAAGGCTGAAACAAATGATATTTCCTACAGAAAACACAAGAAAGAAATATGCTACATATGATAACACAAAACATCTAATAGCACTGAAGAAATCACCGCCATATCCCCAGGACTATGAACAATCACAGCCAAAGTCTACAACAGATTTCAGATTCTAAAGAAATACAAATCATTTAATTTTTATTTCAAATCACCGTAACAAATATGGCACTGATTGGAATAAGAATTTTCAAGCTTGATTCATTAAAGTCTTCCAGTTTGTAGTTTACCTGAGTCTGCTGCAGAAAGTGCCACAGAAACCCAAGGGTCATGTTGTAGAATTTAAGTCCAGTTTACCGAAGAGAACATTGGGAGGAACCTTGAACTTGAACATAATCCCAGAAATGAGAAACAAAATGGAATGGCCTAGCCTAGAAAATACTTGCTTTCCCCTTTTCCTACGAGCTTTGTTTGAATTAACTCTTTATTAAGTTTAAGATTTATTTTATCTTCCTCCATATTACTTTCACAGAGCTTAATGCTATGATGCCATAACAAAATATTCATCAAAATCTGTCACGAATACTACTGTACATGACAGTATCTTCAGAAAAAGAAAACAAAATGAAAAAAATATTGTCTTTGAGGCCCCATTTTATTCCACTGTCAATCAGGAGTATCAAGATAACTTGTTTTCAGGAGTTAACTACATCATCTTTGTATCAGGCAGACAATCAGACAATTATAAAGGAGCTTCTTCATAGACTGGCTTGAACTTAACAATGATCTTCAGTTCTGCTAAGAGTGTTTGCTCTTTTGATTCATTTTACTTGTCTACGGTGAATACTTAGATGGTCCTACTACTGCCAGTGGCAGAAAATCACAGCAAACTACCACAAATGCCTTCTGTTTTGAGATTCAACTCAGGCGATCCTTTAACACTTGCCAGGCCATAGCACAAACTCTAACAAGGAAGATTTCAGAGATGGGTGAAAATGAGTAACAGACATAACAGAGAAAAGCAAAGGAAACTGTTAAAGCTTATTAACTCTAGAATTCTAGCAAGGGATGGTTTCCAAGTTTTTATTTTCCTCTTAAGAACAAAGAAGAATAAGTACAACTTAACAAAGACTATTAAATCATGATGGCAGAATACAACAGATACTATTTCCAATACAGATTTTGACTATAAAGTGTTTCACAATCCTTTGGAGATCAGCTCCCACATCAGCTCCCACGCACATGGGATCCCTATTTGGTTCCATCAGCAACCGAACCAATTTCACTAATATCCACTGCTGATTCATGTTGATATTCCTTATGTTAAATGATCACTGATGAGTCAGCCACTTTTGTATAGAATTACATAGTTACTACACACCATACGAGACTTACCCTTTACTCTGCAGTATTAACCTGATGAACTGACTAGAATGAAAGCAGATATAATTTTCCTCAAGGTTACTACAGATAACACATAATGTGACACTGCAAGGCATAGGGTTGTGAAGTGGATAACGGTGGGAATTTTTATTTTTATTTAACTATTTTTATTTATCTCCAACTTGCACACTGATTCCAAATGGAAGGTCTACATGGATAATCTGCCTAGATTTCTCTCCTCAGGAGTATAGCTGACCAATACAAGAAAAGCCTTATGTAATGGACAGTGGAAATGCTCTTAAGCTTATGATTGCTTACAAAGGAGTCAGGGGTTATTTAACCTCCTGTTTACTCTCTAGTATTTTGACAGCTTGTTCCTAATTTTCCATTTATCATTTTTTTACATGTGCATCTGAAATTCTGTTTGTAGTGAAGACTCCATATAAATAAATTTATCCTTGTACGTTTCTGTATCAAGTGTATAAATGGGAACCCCAGTGTTCTGAGATGCTCTTCTACAGCTTCTGTCCTGGATAATTATGCACAGAGAAATATCCACTCACATAGTTTATAATCAACAAACCTTATAACCTCTGTAAGTGTTGCTAGGGTAGACCTACAGTGGCAAGAGAAATCTTAATCATTCAGCTACAGATATTTGACTAAACTCCCTGGTTGCATGTAATTTAAAACAAACAAACAAACAAACAAAAAAACCCATATGCATAGTTTCCACTACATTAGGTTTCTGCCTTAAGCTGCATTCTGTCTCTTCTCTGTTATAAGTGGGGCCCAGGGAAAGACTGTGCCATTAGATTCATGGGTTATGCTCCTCCAGCCTCTTTTGCGAGGAAAAAAATTGCAAGAACAGACACGGGGACACCCTTGAGTTAAGGGGAGAGGGAAAATGAATAGAAAGAAAGAACAGAGACAGATCTATCTGCTGCTTATTATCTTCTTCGCAGAAATAAATGCTACCTTGTAAGTATGTCTATAATCCCCAATCCTTCCTTGCAGAAGCACGCTCATATGACAGACATGACAGCACATCCTATCTTTATCAGAAAAAACAAACAAACAAAAACCCCACAACTAAAACACACAACTAAAAACTCAAAAGGCTGCTCATAAAGAAGTGTTCTCTTTCTTACAGAGAAAAGGAAATTATCAGGACAAGTTTTCTGTACGCAGAAAACTAGCTTCCATAACTGTACCAGTTGTCCCAGCTTGTGCTGTGCAATAATTAAGCACAACCATAATTCTACTACTGCAGTCCAAGATAAATCTTGTAGATCAGGTTAGTTGGATTACAGTACCAAATATCCCACACTCAAATTTAACCGATGATTCTATTTTGCAACATTCTATCAAATACAATGCATTCAAACTGCACTCACTGCAGAAAATCTACTGAATCCTTTGAATGTGCTAGTCAGGAATCAAACAAATTCAGCTCACTGCTAGAAATACGGATAAAACTGTATTTTAAACCGATGCTGCAATCTGATTGCTGAAAGCAAAAGTCAGAGAGCATGCACAACAATGTATTTCCTGCTTATTCCAAGGCAGGCATCGCCCACAGGGAATGGTAAGGGGGTGGTTTTCCTACAGTTCAGCCAACATATTCAGTAATTACAAAATAAATAAATAAAAATCAATAACTGACATGTGTATGAAACAGTAACTGGTTAAAATTTCTGTTCTGTTACTGATATTTCTGTACTATTTGACAGTGAACTAGTCTTGGTTCTTCATTCCTGCAAATTTTTTTTTTGCAACAGATTTATTTTCTACACCATTTTGTAGTTTCAGTGAATACTTCTTTGTCTTCAAAATGTTATCCTCTTCAGTATGAGATACCAATGCGTATCAACAGTTTCAACTCTAGCCATACTAAAGCATTCATCTTTTCCTGATATATGTCAGGAAGGAGACGTCTTTGCTCTTTTTCATTTTCTTAAACCACAACATAACAGTGCAATTAGATCAGGAAGGGGTTGTTGTTACACAAAAGAAAAAACAAACTTCAAAAGTACAGTGACATATGCTGTGTCCCAGAAATTTTAACCTTAAATAATGGACAAGGAGCTTCTGTCTGAACACATTAGATAGAGAGATCAGGTCAGCTATAATATGCAGAACGCTAGCTGACTGTTCCCTACTTTACAAGGCCCCAGAGTTCTAACATTTCGTGGAGATGGACATCCAACTGAGAGTTAGAGACCACATCATTTCCTTAATGCCTCTATTCAAAGTGGATAGGAGGGCCTTATGCAGGATGATACAGCCCACCTTATCACTGTTCTAAAACGTACAATGACACAGGCATTTAATTTAAGCCTAATTCTTCTACTAGACTGGCTCCTTTGTGTGCTTCATAATACTGAGAGCATAATATGGTTGACCATTGTACCATGCAGTTTTGGAAGCAGAAAGCAACCATGCTTAGCAGCAAGAATATACTTTGTCTCATTATCCCCACTTGCGAGGTACTGAGTTAACCCAATAAACATTTTTCACATGCTTCTTAAAATATTAAGGAGAATTAAATTAAGGAGGCACACAAAAGTATGCTGCCTACATTTAAAAACTAGTGACAAACCAATAGAAGCTTACAGACTAAAAATGCTCCTGTGAGCAAGGCTATGAATGACTGACACATGAACAGCTGAAGAACTAAACTACTGTTTGCATACACATAAAGAAGAGCAGCTGATGAAGTATGGAAGTACCTTTATGGTTACAAATTGGGAGTTAAAAGAAATATTCAAAATATTTAATATTATTAATGGTTGGGGAAATAGAATATGAAAAGCTATACAAAAAGCTGTAGCATACTCTTGTTTGAATCAAGAAAAATAATCGGTCTTTGTTTCTTATTTACATGGAAATACAAAAAGCAAGAAGGAATATCATCAATGAACTGAAATTTGAGATGATGTTTATCTGGATTTCAGTCACATACTGAAGTCTGACTGAATAATTGCCTGGTCTGTTATATTCACATCTGCTAAGATTTAGGACCTGCTACATTAGTAGATGACTGAGAAAAAATCTTCCTCGAGCTCACCACAAGAGCTACAAAAGCTGCACTATTTTAAATCAACTGATATCCTATTACAGTGCACAGTTCTCAGATCCTTCTCCAAACTTCACACCTAAGATTTTAATATTCCTTAGAAATAACATAAAATTGTGCTAGGGAAAAGTTAAAACTTGTTAGCAGCTGTTCACCTGCGCAGTTCCACACACTACTTTGAAAAGCTAACTTAAATTAATTGCTGTTGCTGTAATAAGTGTAGAACAAATACAGTGTTTTGTTGGGTTTTTTTTTGTTTGTTTGTTTTTTTTTTTTAAGGAACCATGTCTTTCATTCTTACAGTCTACCACTATATCCTCATCAACATTCCCAAATTTTTTTTTTCTGGTAACCCTGTTAGACAAATCATTCTAGAGTGCAGACATGTGTTTACTGTCCAGGCAGAAGGAACCACACTGACAAGCTTACTGACAACATATATGCAGCAATACTCTTCATCCTCTCGTCAGGCAGCACTCGCCTCTGCCTCTCCCCTCTGTTCAGCCCAACATTGATAAGCCTGTAAGCACGAAAGCATTTCACAGCTGCAGCCCTTTCCCAGATGTTCAGAAGGGCTCTTGAGAGGCCAGAAAAACAACAACAGAAGTGTTTACAGCAAACTCCATCAAACAGGAAAAAAATAAATAAATCAGAAAAATCAGGCAAGAAATGGCAACTCAGAAAAGTATGTGTGAGCAAATCCAGCCACAAACAAGATGAATACCTATTGTGTATTAGGCGAAATATGGGGAATATCTATTGGGCTTACGTGGAAGGCCCTTCCCCATTTCTGGAAGGATCGGTGACGTGTAATGCAGTAGGCGTACACGAAGGGCATAGTTGATATAAGTGTGTGTTTGCTTTAATAAATCGCCATTTTCCTGCTCACCACCTTGGTGTTACTTTGGTAATTGGCCTAGCTGCGAACTTCTAGGGAGTTAGGGTCGTAAAGTCATCAGCGGCTGTAAAGTCTTCAAATACCCACACATGAAACTATGCTTTTCAGGTTTTATACCAAAGCACTACAAAGCTTTACCAGTGTAAATTCTGTTCACTGTAAGAGAAAGTACTTGAATACCAAATAATACAAATGACTTAGCAAATAGGCTGTGGTTGAAAAGCACGCTGACTACAAACAATGCACACATGTATCACTTCCTCACACAAACACACATCAGTTCCTCTCCTAAGACTCATTTGCTGTGCAAAGCTGCAAAGTAAAATGAAATAACATTTTGCCATTTCTATTTAAATCAATTGGTTACTAATCTGTTATTTTTTGCACTTGTTTCTCAGAGATTTTTTTTTTTAGTAAAGTTATTTTCACACTTCATAGTAAAAAAACCACAAAACTTTCACTCATATTTCTGTGTTTTTCAAATGTTAATTTAAACATGAAGTTTATTTTAATATTATTTCTTTTAAATTACTGAAACAGACTTAGAAATTCAAAATGTTTTCTTCACTCAAATGTGCAGAGCTACATCAATATAAAAAAGTGAAAAAAAACTATCCTAAATTCAATACATGATGAAGCAACATCTTAAACTAAAAAAAAGCTTTTATTAAAACACAATACTGTATTAAGAACTAAAATACAGATTTGTTGAGAAGCAAAGTAAGTAAAATACCTTTAACCTCCAGTTATCTCCTACTTCAGTTTTGATCCTGTTTAACCAGTTTTCGTCAAAGTACACTGGATCTCTGAAATACAAAAAGTAGAGTATCTGTTAAAAACAGTTTTGAGAAACTAGGAAGATACCTTAGCAATTAGGCTCCTATCTTATGCTGATGTTACCTAAATGCCTGTCTACCTCTGTATTCTATATATGGCCTATACACAACAGCACAAATTACCCCTGCACCCCACGGCACAGCCCTGTTTGTGCACCATGAGTAGGTCATGCTTTGGAAGACGCAGCTGGACTTGGAGTGTGCTTCTTCAGTTCTTCCTGTCTGTAAGTTCTTCCTTTAATTTTCAGTTGGCACTGGAGTAGTGTTTGTTTGCAGTGCTTGAAAGTATGGAAAAATACTTAATTTTTCACATATTACAGATCCCTACTGCTATATTCTGATTGTAAATATACTCTTTCTACATGGAAAGCCTGAAAACGAACAACGTATGCTCTACGCATACTGTGAGAACAGTTAAAAAGCATCTCTAGAGTGAACATCAAGAACACACTTCTCTATTATTTAATTTACCACATACGATCAGTTTTTGCAAAATCTCATCCCACAGTGCCCTTGGCCAATAGTTTTGTGAATGCCTTTGTTAAAAATCAGTCTTTCTACTGTCTGTACTCTTGACAATGCAGTCTAGATACAGACAGAGAAAAGAAGAATGCCAACTGCTTGTAAAGTATATTTTCCAGTATATTTCCATAAACTTCCTTCCTCCTCTACAGGCACTTTGGATTAGCTGTATGTTCAAGACCATTTGTAGGAGCCTCCTGCCCCAGTAAGGAAAGGCTCATGTCTCAAACAAAAAATAAAAAATGAAGCAGTCAAGGAAGACTTTTTTTTTTTTTTTTTTTTTAAATTGAATAAAGCTCTTAAGAGTCAGAGTGGTAGGCAAGATTAGAGTCCCACAGCAACTATTCTAACTTATGGAATTACAGGACTGCATTTCCTGTACTACTAGATTTACAGCTCTGAAGATAAAAAGGTTCTACAACTGAGCCCTTCCCTATTTGTTTTTTTTCTTTTTAGGGGCAAGATGAGACAAAAGCTCAAAAAAAAAGAAAAGGAAAAAGGAAAAAGGAAAAAGGAAAAAGGAAAAAGGAAAAGGGAAAAGGGAAAAGGGAAAAGGGAAAAGGGAAAAGGGAAAAGGGAAAAAGGGAAAGGGAAAAAGGGAAAGGGAAAAAGGGAAAGGGAAAAAGGGAAAGGGAAAAAGGGAAAGGGAAAAAGGGAAAGGGAAAAAGGGAAAGGGAAAAAGGGAAAGGGAAAAAGGGAAAGGGAAAAAGGAAAGGGAAAAAGGAAAGGGAAAAAGGAAAGGGAAAAAGGAAAGGGAAAAAGGAAAGGGAAAAAGGAAAGGGAAAAAAGAAAGGGAAAAAGGAAAGGGAAAAAGGAAAGGGAAAAAGGAAAGGGAAAAAGGAAAGGGAAAAAGGAAAGGGAAAAGGGAAAGGGAAAAGGGAAAGGGAAAAGGGAAAGGGAAAAGGGAAAGGGAAAAGGGAAAGGGAAAAGGGAAAGGGAAAAGGGAAAGGGAAAAGGGAAAGGGAAAAGGGAAAGGGAAAAGGGAAAGGGAAAAGGGAAAGGGAAAAGGGAAAGGGAAAAGGGAAAGGGAAAAGGGAAAGGGAAAAGGGAAAGGGAAAAGGGAAAGGGAAAAGGGAAAGGGAAAAGGGAAAGGGAAAAGGGAAAGGGAAAAGGGAAAGGGAAAAGGAAAAGGGAAAAGGGAAAGGGAAAAGGGAAAGGGAAAAGGAAAAGGGAAAAGGGAAAAGGGAAAAGGGAAAAGGAAAATGGAAAAGGGAAAAGGGAAAAGGGAAAAGGGAAAAGGGAAACGGGAAAAGGGAAAAGGGAAAGGGAAAGGGAAAGGGAAAGGGAAAGGGAAAGGGAAAGGAAAAGGAAAAGGAAAAGGAAAAGGAAAAGGAAAAGGAAAAGGAAAAGGAAAAGGAAAAGGAAAAGGAAAAGGAAAAGGAAAAGGAAAAGGAAAAGGAAAAGGAAAAGGAAAAGGAAAAGGAAAAGGAAAAGGAAAAGGAAAAGGAAAAAGAAAAGGAAAAAGAAAAAGAAAAAGAAAAGGAAAAAGAAAAGGAAAAAGAAAAAGAAAAAGAAAAAGAAAAAGAAAAAAAGAAAAAGAAAAAGAAAAAGAAAAAAAAGGTGAGTCTGGAGATTCGAGCACCATCTCTGCGATCACATATATAGCAGATCTGCAAACTGTATCAGTGATTATATTAGGACACAGTCTTTGAAGACATATCTTGGTCCTGATTCATCACCTCTCCTGTATTCCATTTTCTGCACAATGTCTTCTTCACAGTGTACCAAGGTCTTCAAGCATTTCATCAACATACACCAGTGGAGTGAGATCATAAACAGCAACATTTCTCTACTGACACATTTCAACTACTATTTTTACATTCTGTTACAGACTCTGGTGAAGATCATGACACATTTCCTCTGACATACCATCTGCAAACATATAGCTGGAAGAAAGGAATTAATTACTGGTTAAACCAATGACTCCAAATTGCTCCCATTCAAAAACTGTGCAGTTCTAGCACAGACAACAAAACCCAAAAGTATGAAACAGGAAAAACAATGTCTTGTCCAGAGTTTCATCTGGGTTTGAAGTAGACATTTTCCAAACAGCTTTTGAATGGCCTTTCTGCCCTCAGAGGTGAGTAAGTCTAAGCACAAAATTAATTCAGTACATACTGGATAAAGCAGAGATGAGAAAAGTTCACATTTTATGTTTAATAAATGTATCTCTTTATAAAAGGTCTGTATTTGCTCAACTTTCCAATTACAACAAGATCATTTGGAAAAAAAAAAAAAAAAAAAAAAACAACCACCAAAAAACACCTTGAACTGCTTCAATTGGAGCTCTGATGTTCAAAAAGGTTGCTAGTGTATTTTGGATGGATACTCTGCTAATCACAAGCAGGCTGTGCTCAGAGACCCACAGCTAGCAAACGCTTACCAGCTCAATAAGAAAGCAGGTATCTGTGCCTCACCAGCAAAATATAACAACAACAACAAAAAAGAAATACAAATAAATAAAACCACTGGGTCCTTCTTAAGGACTTAACCATTTTATTAATTATAGTTGGTCACAAAGTTCAGCTGCTTCCAGACCACAGTGTCATGAATATACCAAATTCTTGATTTACCATTTTAACTGTAAATAATTATTCTTACTCTACTACTATACTGCTCTGGCAGGGTGATGCTACATACTCCATCTTCAACAATAACGACATAACAGAAGAATCACAATATTTCATGATCACCTACAGCTCTGGATGTCTTTACATCAATAGTAAATTTAAAAATGTTGTCGGTTACTACTGCAATTAAAGTAACACATGCAAATGTGCTCACTTTATTGATGAAGTTTTGTGCTGCCTACACCCTTATATCATAAGACAAAAAAGATCCCTGGGAATTACATCTAGTGTAAGCATGGTTGTCATTTTCCCCAGATCTCTTTGTTTTTTAATTTTATTGTATACAATTCTCATGGAGAACTAAGGGCTCATGGAGAACTCAAGGTCAAGAACCTAGTAAGCAATCCACTCTAAATCACAACAGCAGTACGAACAGTGTCACCAATTCCCTTCAGGAGCATTTCAATCCATGTCACAAGACAATCAGCAGCATACTTCAAAAATCTTTTGCCAGGTTGGCATCAACAATCAAGCAAATTTATAATGATCACCTCCTTTCTTCATATTTAAATCACCTCAGAATCATTCCAAGTGTGTTGTTATTTAGTTCTGCCCTACTAAGGTTCAGAATCAACATTAACAGCAGCACTTTTTCCTCCATATTGAGCCAACAGAATTAAAAACCTGTAACCAAAAGTTTTCCATTAGAATTTCTAGAAATGCTTTTTTATAAAAGGGTTTCCAGACACTCTTCCCAAAGCTTTGCTAGTTCATTCACCACTTTTGATGAAAACAAGCCTCCCTCTGCTGAAACTTTGGTAATCACAAGTCAATCACAACCAGAGCTCTTGAACTCCCTTTGTCCACATCATAAGGAAAGGTGCTGTCATTTCTTACAGCAATGTTTGGAAAAACATTACCTAAGCAAATACATATATTTATAGCAGAGAACTGAGCAGCCAACGTAAGAAAATGTACCAGTTCTATCTGAAGATATACTCCACTAAACAAGAAGCCAGAAAACACAACGGAGTACCACTGTTACTTTGAGGTTATTTGTATCCAGTATTTTGAATGGAGGAGGTTCTTAAATCTATACCCAAAGTTGGGGATTCTACTGCTCTAGATAACTTGCCAAGTTTATAAAAGCACTTATGTATCAGTTGATTGCTCTCAATAGAACTGCAAGTAACTGGGACTTTTCTTTAGAGTACAAGATACTTCCGCTGTTGTCAACAGTGTTATCACTTTATGTGATGCCACTTATCCAACTTATTTTGTATGCAAATTTCCCTTTCTTTAAGCAACCATTTCTCCAAATCATAGATGCCAAGAGACAGAAATATTCTTTGAAGGAAAACCAGCCCACTGCACATAACACCTGATTATTACTCATTTTAACAGCGGTGTGGCAAGCTGCTTTGAGATATATCTGTTTACTAAAAAGATCCCTCTAGAAGGAACACATGAAAGCATGGCTTTTGTATTTTGCAGGTGTCAAAACATACACAGTACACTGCAATGCGCAATATCACAAATGAATAATTCAGTAAGAGGGGTGCAACACACAGGCTACAAACAAAATATTAAAAGAAGAGGAACACTGAACAGTTTCCAGAATGGGATAAAAGGAAAACTTTGCTTTTCTGGGAATATCAACGGACAGTAGGAAAGAGATGAATTCTTCTCCATTAGCTCTGGAGAACTCCTTTCAATCACACTCTAACCTGAAATTCAAAAATAAAGGTTTTATGATAATACAGAGAAGGTGTCTTTCACTATTTTCACCAAGACCTGTTTATTAACATCAGAATCTGTAAGTAAAACACTCATGCTTGCTTACATAAATCACAGTTCTGTCATATGATATTGCACAGTTCGTTTCTGAATGGCTTCTGAAGGTATAATTCCTTCTATAAAGAAAATTCTGCTATATGAACTGATATTTCTGCAGAACGGCCTCTTACTCACACTTACAAGCACAGGCGAATACCTCGAGGGTAAAAATATATAAAATAATTTTTTTAAGACAAATTATTTATAGGAAAAGTATTAAAATTTGTTAAAATTCCTTATGCGTTATTGGAGAACTCTAAATAAGGGGTAGTCATGCCAAGGATACACAAATTTCAAGGAACATGCTTTTTAAGAACAGTAGTCTACTGCTCTTAATGGATTAAGAAAGACGGAGTTTAAGAGGGTTTGTGCCTTCTTATCTAGATAATAAATTTGTCTTTTTGCAATTAACTTGATGAGGGATTTTCATATTGAAGGCTAAGTTTTCAAGTTTTCACTGAAAATGGAATCTGTTTCTTATGACATGGCCCAGTTCGCTCCTATTTAACTTCAATGCCAGATTTCTCCAAATGATCTTTATCAACCATCTGTCTTGCTCATACACACTTCTACACCTGAAAAAAATTTCTTCTGTGTACTTACTGTGACAGCAAGGTAACCAGTACTGGTAAAGAAGGGTAGGCTAGAAAAGCTTGTTTTACACCTGCTTTGTATGTTTAAACATGACTCTGAACTAAGTACTTTTCCTCTTACATCTGTTTGATTATGACTTCATTAAGATTAGCAACATTTCACCACTAGTGCCAAGTTTGAAGAAGTTTTGTTTCTGTAAAAGTAGGCAGTTGTGGATATAGGTTGGCTACACTTCAGATGACTACCTGCAGTCCCCATCTTCGATTAGTCTGAATTAATGCATTTCAACCTATTTGACCTTAGAGTTCAAAGAGACAAAGCCATTACCTAGTGCAACACCTATTATTCCCCCATTTATTCTCAAGAATTTATTACCTCTGGAAACAATGAAACCAACAGCTTCAATTCATCACTGGATTTTATCACTCGAAACTAATTCTACCATTCCCAGTAACTTGGGACCTTAGTTATAACCCTATTCACTCTTCAGTGAGATTACGGTTGAATAAATGCCTTCACAGCTTCCTAAAATAAAGGCCAAAAAAGAAGTTTTAAGATAGTTATTTGAAAGCTATGGAGAAGAAGTATATTTGTCACGTCCCAGGTTAAAGTACTGTCTAAATGAAGGATTAGTCATGCCTTTACAGAATACCAGCCAAGTCTGAATCAAAATACATATCCATCAGACACATTCATAAATAATAAATCTGTATGCATGTAAATAATTAAATAATTTCTTACATTTTTTGAAGAACCTGGGCCATCACAACCCCACTCGTTAGATCTTCCACAGTGTGGCATGGTGCCTCAACATTAAATGTTTGGATCTGGGAGAGAATGAAAAAGGTTATGTACTTTCAGTTCAATGTCAATCAATTTTTAAACATTAAAAAAAAAAAAAAAAAAGAAGCTACCTACTAGCAAATGGAACAGAGTAAAACCAACACACTTCTTTCAGGCGCTAAGAAGAAAGAAGCTTAAATTTAATTGCAAAATAAGATATTAACCACAATTATAGGTTAGTATCTTGATTTTTGGAAGTACAAACACTGTAAGTTTAACTACAAATGATGACAGCACATTTGCCAAAAAATAATTTTTTCCACCACATTTTATTTGGCATTTCTCTCTCTTAAATACTTCCGGAGCACCTAGTCAAGTATGTTCAGGTACATCCTCCCACCCCCAGTGAACATATAAAAGAAATTCTGGTATTAGAAGTTAACACTAAATAACCAAAACTCTTATAAGTTTCCCAAAATCCTAAGACTTAACTGTTCCCTAATATTAGACATAGGAGCAAAGCATAACGCTGCTAAACCCTAGCAGATCCATATAGTATCAGTGTTCTAGTTATTTTGGTCTGCTTAGTTAACAAAGTGACAGGCATCAATTGCAAGTCCATAGTGTGACAAACTCTGGCCTTCAGATGGAAACTAACATATATAACTGCTGTTATTCAGAACTGCAGAAGAGGAATAGCAAGATCCACATGACAGAGCAATTTGATGACAGAACTACTACACCTAAGAAATGAGCTAGGTCACAATTTTCCCTCTATAGACTGTGCTCTGAAAACACCAACACAAACCTAATTTTCTGAGGATGCCAGGTAACATCTTAGAAGAATTATGTAGGAGTAAGAATCTCTTTTTAAAAAATACAACAACAAAACACAAGTCAATATATACAATTTCTGTATGGTTCTGTTCTAATCCGTTTTCATGCTTACAACCTTCAGGCTATTCTGCAACCCTCCCCCCACCACCACAGGAGCAAAGCACAAAAACACAAGGGAGAGCTCTTCATTTCTCTTTTGATGTGGAAAAGAGCCTTCTGCATCAGCAATGTCTTTTCAACTGGTCTAAGGTACCCAATCATTCAAAATAAAATAAACATTGGTTTTAAGGAATGTAGATGAGTTTTCCTAAAATATTTTTGATTACATGACATTTAGAGAATATCTGCCCACTTCTCTCTGCTGTTATTCTCCTTTCACGGAAGACTAGGCTTCATAGTATGAAACATTACTTGTACGCAGTAGAGATAAGAAAGCCTACAGGACAGCTTGCAACTTCAGGCTACATAAATATCAGATAACATCAACTGTTGTTTTTTTTGTGAACATAATGTACAATTCTCCTGCTTTACTGAAATCTGAAATACTAATGTTAATGTAAGCCATTTCCCAGTAAACATCCTCTAGGTGCGTATCTTACAGTTCAAGGCAATTCACATAACAAAAAATCATGTAGGTTCTTTCTTCCATGGAAAAGACACTCATATCAATGTCCAAATTCTCAGTTACTTGGTAAAGTCAAATAAGCACTCTAGCAATATCACCATTTAAAATTTCAAGAGCAAGCATCTCAAGTGAATGTTCCTTTCTTCCATTTACCCAGGAAGAAACAAAACCTAGTGCTTGATTTGTTAAGGCAATAATGGCGCTCTTGAAAAGACAAAAAAAGATGAGCTCTCTGAGTCCATCCACCGAGCAAACCAAACAGCCATCCATAAAAAGTCGTGAATGATGCATACAGTCCAAGAACAAAAAAAACGACTGTGTGGCATGCAAAACAGACAAAACTGATTTATATGCCCTAAATAAAATAGATAAATAGATTTTCTTACAGCTTCAATTGAAATACTACCAAAAAATTCCTCTCTTACCATAGAATCTGGGTACCGTAACAGATGAACTAGACACTCAACTAAACAAACAACAAAAACACACACAGCAGAAAAAAAGAAAAAAAGAAAAAAAGAAAAAAAAAATGGAAAAAAAACACATAACAGGATATAAAATAAATTGCTATGTTGCCAGAAACTTCCATTTACCTAGAATCTCTGAATTATGGTAATACTATCAAAGGAATATCAAGCAATTCTGTGACAATTCAGCAACACTTCAGACAGAAAACAATGATTTCTCTCTCATGAAAGAGTTTGCAATGACATTGAAGATGCTTATGCTTAAACTTCAAATATAACAACATTAAAATTTTCAAGTACAAACATGAAAACTTTCAAATTTTGCATACTACCCCTTTAAATTATCAAAGCTTTAATTGCTGTCTGTTGCACAACAGCCAAACCAAAAAAAAATCACCCAAGAGCTTTACTCTGTTGTTTTCAAGTACAGTCAAAGCAAAATGATATTTCCAAATGCACAATACTGACAATTAAGGTCATTACCCATACTGCAAAGTAATCTAAAGTCTTGAAATTCATTTTGCATATGGATATATGAAACACCTCCTTGACTAAGTAAAAGTGAAATTAACAGACACTACTATGTCAAGGCAGGGAGGGAGTTTGCTTACTGTTTTCCAATGACAGAAAAACAAGGTACAAGCTCTGCTGTTTTCTGATTTTATCATAATACTTATAAACAAAAAAAGGTCAAAACTGCCAGTAAAGGCCAGAATACGGCAAGTTACCCATCTGAACTACTTATTCCACACTCACACGTGCAAGACCACCACTGAAGACAGCTGTGCTTTTTATTAGATGAGACAGATCAGAGAAAAATTACCATTAGTTGCACAGCTTGCTCCTTGGCATACATACCTTTGTAAGAAATACTATGCGTTTTTTTCCTTTCCTTTGCAAGCAAAGACACTTCAACTGAGATGTTTTTAACAGCTTTTATTCAGCTCATAAAAAAAGAAAAAAAAAGAGAAAAAAAAAAGTACAGTATCTTCTTTATATCCTTCAGGCACAGGAAAATAAAAAAATTATGTCAAGCTTAAACTGTGAGTTTGTTCTCGGATCATTCCACAAAAAGCCAGCCCACTCTAAGAGAAAGCAGAATTCATTTTCCAGAAAGGAGAAGAATGGTGAGAATGTGGCAATACTAAAGCACAGTCCAACTGTAGAGACAGAACAGGTTTTTTTGGTTTGGTTTTCTTTTTTTTTTTTTTCCTCTGAAAATGCTGAAATGCTTTTCAGCAAGACTTGCCCTCATATGCTGCCCTTCCTGTGCACTGCAATCTCCTGCCCCAAAGACTTCTCCTTCATCCTGCTGGAACTGTTCCTGCTTCTTGAGTCTGCAATACCACAGTTCCCCAAAGTTTTAAATTCTTTCTCTGTTATGATCCCTTTTTCTGCTTCTTGGACCTCTATATGGAACCTTGACAATAAGATGGATGCACTAATTGACGAGGCAGGCTGAGGAAATAGGGAAAAAAAACAAACAAAAGATCAGCCACTGCCCCACTACACCTTCCTACTTTCCATCAATTTCCACGTAAGAACGCAAAAAGGTATTGTTAATTTATTTGTCCAAGCACTAATTCAGAGCACTGGTATACAAGGCCATAAACATAAGCAGTCAATTTTTACACAGAACTTTAAAAAAAAAAAAAAAAAAAAAAGTATTGCAAGTGATTGTTTCAATGCAAAGGGGCTCTATTACTGGGAAATGAATCGCTGCAAGAACTCAGGTCCATGGCAAATCTGAACTACAGTTCTAAATTACATCATGTGACTAACCGGGATTTGTCAGATACTGGGGAAAAAAGGAAGCTACGAATTTCATGGAAAAATATTCATGATATGAAGGTGAGAACTGGACAAACTCAGTGCCCAAAATACACTAACTCAAGTTCAGGATGTGGTTGTGGTGGAGTATCTAGCACACCAGGAAGCTGGAGGAAGAAAGGCACAAAAAATAAAGGACAAAAAACAAAACAAAACAAACCCTCCAAAATTCCTCCCTTCTTAACACCAAGAATGAAAGCTCTGTTTTTTGTATAGTGATTATATCCACAGCTTGCTTTTTTACTGATGGAACAATTGCATAATAATAACTATTTATTATCTTCTCTATAATATCTAAAATCTCTTCAGAGGATTTAGGTAATAAATATACTAAGTTAATTTACACATAAAGGCAACAAGAGGTAATGATCAGTTTCCAGACAGATACTGTCAAGGGTAGAGTACCTTCCAACACTTCCTGATGCTTTAGAATTATTTGTCCATTAACTATACTTTTGCAACTGGCTATGCAGGATGACAACTCGCTGTTCTGTAGAGCCCACATCAGCAAAATCACCACAAATGAAACAAAGCACACACGGCTGAGATGAAAAAGGCAGCTAAAACATGCAAAAGAAAGGAAGGAACCAGCCTCAGTGGCATGCATGCAAATTGCAACAGGCCGCTCGCAATTATACTTGAAAGAGTAGAACCTTCAGTAAGGTTTCATCACTTTCTTCACCCATTTTTCTCTACCTGGCTGGCAGCGCTGCTATCTTCTCCTTGGATAACCATGCCGTAAGTTATTTCACATTCATTCCAAGACTTCAGTAGGCCATATACAGCAAACAAACAGGATTCAGGCACTCAGACAACCAGCAGTTTCCTTCACGAATTCAGATTTAGGAATATTTTTATTTGGTTGGAGACTCTCTTCATTAAAATCTCAAGCAACTTTTTTAGGTGCTGCAACGACTGAATAAGGAAATGACAAGGCCTTTACATTACTGGCTGTGGTGTTTCACACCAATTGCAAGCTCAGCCCCACCACACTGCTCTAACTTCTCAAAAGAGCCGGGGGAAACAACACAATGAAGAACAGATAAACAGGTTGAAATAAAAGCCAGGAAGACACCATTTACCATTACAGGCCAAACTTTCAGTGTAAGGAAGTTGATATAACTTATTGTCAATTAATAATAGAGCAGAGCTGTGGGAACAAAAATCAAATTAAAACCACCCTCCCCAAAACCATCCCCTTCTACCTGCTCCCCCAGGCAGCACACAGGAACATTCAGTGGGCACTGTGCTCAGTCCATAGAGCTCCCTCCATCTGTGTCACTCTTGCCCTGTCCCTCTGTGCTCCAACATGGCTCCATACCACAGGGCACCTCCTCCCTTTGAGCAGCAGTGGGTCCCCAGGCCATTCCACCCCTCCACAGGCCGCTCCCCAAGGACATATGATTAAGACAATGAACAGATAAATGTGCTGATGAAAAAACAATACTACAGAGCATTTGTGATAAACCTAATGTTCAACATGTAAAATGAAGGCCCAATGTAGTTAAGCCTAAACCAACAGTTTTTTTGAGTTTTCACCGACCTAATCATTCTTTATTTAAAAGTAATGCTTACCACTGATGCTTTATATTATGTTCTCAAAATACAAGCTATCAGTCAGTGCAAAACTGCTAGAGCATGACTTTAACACATTCTAATTTATAGGATACATGCAGTCCATTAAGAACCAAACAACTCCTAGGTCTAAAAACAGCTTCTCATGGAAAAGAAAACAGATAGCACAGCTTATAGGAGAACAATTTCCTCCACTGAGCAGAGTGTAAAAATTTACACAGTATCTTGAGTTGATCAACTAACACCATTTCAGCAGTGTAACACTAACCACCAAGCACAGGAAGTGTGTCAGTTTCAGTACTCAACTTACAGAAGCCAATATGGCAGTATGAATATGGGGTGCATTTTCACTAGAGGAGGAAAACAGGACTGTTCTCTGAAGGTAGATGTCAACTACAAGAAGTCAAACAGGGCTCAGTGAACAAAAGAGATTGCTAGACAACTTGAAACCAGAATAGCACCAGGCAAACATGCCCAAATGGATCCCTGTTTCAGTAAAGTACGGGAAAGCAAAGTTTGTTAGTTTCTTGAATAGCACTCTGAACAAGCCTAGCATTCTACTAGTCCAAGTTTAAATGTAATTCTACCATTACTATAAATATATAAATAAAAATGGATGAACACAGCTGACAGCCCTCTGCTTTGGAAAATACAGAGAGAGAGGAAAAAAAAAAAAAAATAGTTAAAATCTACAACTCCACCCTCTTGCAACTATAATTTAGATGAAAAATGCTGTCTCTGTTGATGGGTGGAATAAAGAATTCTCCTCCAAAGCCACCAGAGATGAAGCCAGCAACACCAAGCTGGACTGAAATGTCATCCGCACAAATCTTCTGATCAGTGTAGAAACTGTCTTCACAAGAATACAAGAGACCAAGAGACTTATTACCTAAAAAATGGGATTCAGAAGGAGATTGCAGTAAGTTTTTATCAATCTAAAATTTCAGCTTTAACAGATTCTACAACGGGTAACACAGATGTAGTACACCACTAAATTTAGCCTATCATGCAGTTCAAGCCTCCTCCACTTCTAGGACTTCTATTCCAGTAAACATTTTTCTGGGCTTCACCTATGCAGAACATGCCTTGTCAGAAGATGACAAGTCTCATGATTCCTTAAGAAAGGAAAAAGACATGATGGAACAGGCTGCCATCTTTTAGTACTGTCTGTACATTAAGATGAGCTAAACCACAGTGTAGAGGTCCTGTTTGGTTTTGTTTTCCTCCCGGTCACTGAAGTGGCACTAGAATTGACAAAACATCCATAATCTCTCCTGCAGTTACACAGAATCACAGAATGACCCAGGATGGAAGAGACCTCAAGGATCATGAAGTTCCAAGCCCCCTGCCTGGCAGGGCCCCATCCAGCCTGGCCTTGAACACCTCCAGGGATGGGGCATCCACAACCTCCCTCCCTGGGCAGCCTGTTCCAGGACCTCACCACTCTCCTAGTAAAGAACTTCTCCCTAACATCCAATCTAAATCTTCCCTCTTTCAACTTAAAACCATTTCCCCTTGTCCTACTATTATCGGCTCTTGCAAAGAGTTTACTCCCCTCCTGATTATAGGTTCCCTTTAGGTACTGAAAGGCTGCAATGAGGTCACCCCGCAGCCTTCTTTTCTCCAGGCTGAACAAGCCCAGCTCCCTCAGCCTGTCTTCACAGGGGAGGTGCTCCAGCCTCCTGATCATCTTCGTGGCCCTCCTCTGGACCTCTCCAACAGCTCTATGTCTTTCTTGTACTGAGTTAAACACAAACATACTTCTACTTATTTTACCCTGAAATTAAACTATGGATACCTTGCTGCCATGGCAACCAAGGCCATGCAAAGGATTGTCTTATCAAACTTCAGAATAGAAGGAAGGCCCACTTAACATTTTGCAGCTCTGGAATCAACAAAATACCCTCATCTCCCAGATCTTCTAGTGCCCATCGCAAATGCTACAGATGTGTGTTTGGCTTCTAGTTTAGGTACCTAACATAGCTATCCTAAGGGATGTAGCTCAAAACAGACAAGACTTTCACTGACAAAAGAAAGCAGTGCAAAGAAGCTTGTAGCTAATGGTATGAAAGAGCCAAAGAGCCCTACCATTTCCAGGGCCTTACAAGCCCATTTATAATGCACTTCCTTGTGCAGTACTTGTTCCACTACACACAGCACTCCAAAACTCCTGCACACCCCTGTGAAAAAGCCACAACCCTTTATGGCTCAAGGTAGCTCACTCAAACAGCCCCAGCCATGCTTTCACCTAGATACTTTTGCCTGCCACAAACAAGAGTGCTGGGGGCTAGACCACCCCCTCTGACATTACAGAACTTTTCCTTCCATCAAAGGCTTCTCTTCCTTTCCACGTTTCCTCTTGTTCATTGGCCTGAATGAGAAGCACTGGTAAGTGACATGAATGATACTATGACACCAGGCAAAGGCAGTCGGCAAGCCACTATCAGTAGTCTGGGGAAGGTGGTATCCCCTAATCCCCTTCCCTGGGTGGCAGGACATACCAGGCTGTGAGCAACACAGGCTACAGAAAGTACACCAACTTCTCTGCACTTCCAGCAACACATTCCTGTCTTATGCTAGCGTTAGTGGTCAACAAACTTTTTTTTAATTTAATTTTTAATTAAAGACTTGGACTTGAAAATTGAACTGATTAAGCAACACCGAACTTTGGAGCTGGAGAAAGCCAAAGTTAGTTAATTCTTTGAAGTAGAAGAAAAACCTCAGTTAGTAAAGTCTTTCTGAACTGTGATAATACCGAGCCCTTAGCTCACCTAAAAGAGTAGACAGCAGCAGAAGAAACAGTCTCTCGTGTCCTTTTTCTTTCCAACCTCTCCCACCCCCCCCTACTGATTAAAAGTGCATGCTCTACTGATGCCAAATGCGCTGCAACAAAGACTTGCCAGCCCAGGAAGAACAGAGCATCAGAACATCTGATATCCAGTTCAAAAAAATCAAACAGTAATGACAAATGAGCCAAATATGCAATTCAGATATTTTTCAATTGACCAATTAACTATCTCAAAAAGATGGAAACGGGTTCATCTCCTCACCTCCCACTTCAAGATGAGCAAACTAACAGTTGTTTCCTCATTTCCCTAGTACTGTTTAAGGTTCATGGTTCTCAGCAGATAAACATGGTTCTTCTCCTGGCAGCATCTCATAATTCACATGGAAAAGTGAATGGGCAGAACTGAGACAGAGCACATACTGAATCACATTGCAATGTCTTTTTTTCTTCAGAGATCACTACCCAGCAGCTCTTCAGAAAGGAGCGAAAAAGGAAAAGGAAAAGGAAAAGGAAAAGGAAAAGGAAAAGGAAAAGGAAAAGGAAAAGGAAAAGGAAAAGGAAAAGGAAAAGGAAAAGGAAAAGGAAAAGGAAAAGGAAAAGGAAAAGGAAAAGGAAAAGAAAAAGAAAAAGAAAAAGAAAAAGAAAAAGAAAAAGAAAAAGAAAAAGAAAAAGAAAAAGAAAAAGAAAAAGAAAAAGAAAAAGAAAAAGAAAAAGAAAAAGAGAAAGAAAAAGAAAAAGAAAAAGAGAAAGAAAAAGAGAAAGAAAAAGAGAAAGAAAAAAAGAAAGAAAAAAAGAAAGAAAAAAAAGAAAGAAAAAAAAGAAAGAAAAAAGAAAGGAAAAAAGAAAGAAAAAAGAAAAAAAGAAAGAAAAAAAGAAAGAAAAAAGAAAAAAAAAGAAAGAAAAAAAGAAAGAAAAAAAAAAGAAAAAAAAAAAGAAAGAAAAAAAGAAAGAAAAAAAGGGCATAAACTTGGGACAAGGTCATGACAAACTAAAATCTAACAAAGAGTAAAAAAGCAAACTTGAAGAATATTGTCCAGAACTAACAAATCCTGTTTTCATCCTTTTCCCAGTCTTGACATATTTGAGATACACATGAAGGGGAAAGATGAGGAATACATACAAGATGTGCCTTATTATCTTTAGTTACTATTTGTATATTGTCATTCTTCTATCACTTGTTTACAGTCTTTAAGAGAAGTTCTGCCTCTGTCTTATCCCCCAACAACAGGTAAAAAATCCCTATTGTCAAATAATGGTATGAGATACCCCAGCTCCTCCAAACACAGTGAATGAAATGCTCATAATATCAGCCTTTCAGATAACAGTGCCTAAAAGAGTGGAACAGCAAACTCTGTCATCCTACTTAGAGGCCACTAAAAATAATAAAGGCACTTAATCTACTGGTCTCTTGCAGCAGATGCAGGCACTGTGCCATATACCTTCACCTACGTTCCACAAATGCTGGCAAACTCAGTGTTTTCTTCTCTCTGAACACTAACATATTCCAATTACTTTCTTCACCTGCTGTCATCACCAGCACAATCAGCCACTACGGAAATCTGATGATTTTTCTTCAACAGGTAAGAATTGCTGATGTAATAGTATCATCACAGGGAAATGAAACCCTAGAACTTTTTGGTCAGTGATTAAGGATTGAAAGAATTCACACAGGCTTAACTAGTTTCCTACAATCTTTGTAGCCACAAGAAATCAGATGAGTTCTTAAAAGCATAAATAAGCAAGGATCGAGAACAGCATATTTCAAAAAGGAGACATAATTGAACAGGAATGGAAAACACATTTTCACTAGCAAATTCTGGTAGCACTGGTCCTCTTTGTAAAAAGGGCCCAAACAACATTTACAAGCAGCCTTCTTGAAGAGTAAAAATCTCTAATTCAGGACTTGCAGACGCTTCCAGCTGGAGATAAGGCACTGCACAGAAGACAGATACACAGTACTGAGAAGACTGTCCAGACAAAACAGGGAAAGATCAGAGAACAGACACCATGTAAATGGCCAGATGTATTTTTAAGTGTGAGAAAGCCAAACCAATGGTCCCGTACAGCATTTACAAAATTCAAGCATCATAATGCTTTAACATATTTACCAGGAACACTATGCTTGGCCCTGAGGGTTGGAAGAGAAAGCAAAAGCAGGCAAGACAGAAAGCTGGCAACTTGGTGAAGGCAGCATATGGCAAAATAAGTTACCTAAGAACATGAAAGAAAGAAAATTCACAGCAATGACCTCCTCGAAGAATGGTGCTGTGGTGCTGTTTGTACACCAATGCTAAGCGGCCTTTCCAATATCAGACCTTATTCCTATGTTAAAAAGGAAAATTTATCAAATTACATGCCAGAAAGCCCGTAGACACCACAATGATTTCAGACACTGGCGCATCACAGTGCAACCGCCACACACTCATTTGACAGCTCTCCATGTTTCAAGACATGACTCAGTGATGCATCTGAGTGAAAAGGATTCCTAGCACTGAACACAAAGCAAAACAATCCAGATAGTCATCTGTGAACTAGTCACAAGTTTTAAAGAGGGAAAAAAAAAAAAATAATGTTGTGAATCTGCATTAAGATATGCTGAAACAATCTTAAACTCACTTTAGGCTTACTACGCTGCCATGTTTTTCTAAACATCACTGGCTGCACTACTGCCTGGATAACTATACCACAGAGCCTAGAATAGTCTCGGGAGAGGCTTCTGGGAGATTTTTGGTCGGGTAACAGTTCTGCAATTACAGCAGCCTGCAAACACCACTCAAGCATAAATATCAGCTTTGAGATGTCAGTAGTGGGGCTCCTGTCCTTCACTCATCTTCGCCTGAGGTACTACTGCCCTAGCTGCCTCATCATGGTCATCTGCTGAAATGGAAGGAAGCAAAAGCCCTCTCAGCTTAACGTCCTGCACAAAAATTATCCAGGAACCCATGCCACAAAGCTCGTGGAGAGGTAAAAGGCAGTGGGGTGAAATAGTAAAGAACAAAGCACACTCACAGGTAAGCAGTTTGTTCTAGCTTAAAGATACCAGAAAAGGAACATCAGCCGTGCATGGGGGAAGACTTGAGGGACACTCTCAGTTATTAAAATCATGAGTTGGCAGAGGGAGGAGCAGTTTCAACTCACCTGTGCCTAAGCCACCGAACAGTCAGTGTTGGCTGAACAGGTTCTTAGACCTGTGGAAAGCCTTATCTGCTCTACTTAAAAAACAGACCAACCAGTTCAAGTACCTCTGCACAAATGCAATGTGAAGCAAGCAATCCGGGAGGTTAAACCAGTTCTTAACAACAGCCACCTTCTCTGGCACAATGGAGGAGAGTGGCCACCTGAGGTATGCATAAACTGTAATTAAAACAACTCTGTTTTCCCTTCTAAATGAGCAGTTTCCTGAGAATCATTATGGGACCTGGGAGAAAAGCCAGGCAAAAAACAAACAAACAAACAAAAAAAAAAAAAAAAAAAAAAAAAAAAAAAAAAAAAAAAAAAAAAAAGGAAGAAACGCAGACGGACAGAAAGCCGTAGGCCGGGCGAGCGCGCCGGGCTCTGCACAGAGCCGAGCACCTGCCCGCCGTAGGCCCTGCTCCCTCCGCCGTGCGGTGGCGACGCCGCGGGGCGCCGGCTCCTTTGTTAGCGCGGTGCGGAGGCAGAGCCCAGAGGCGGGGCCGTGGCTATCGGGCCGGGGCGCGGCCGGCGGAGGAGAGCGGCGGCCGGGGCCAGGTCCGGGGCGGGAGCCGGAGCTGCGGCCCAGGCTCGGGTGCGTCGGGCACTCACCCAGGTGAGGAAGCTCTCGCCGAGCTCGGCCCGCTCCAGGCTCTCCACGTTTGACATGTCGGGGCGGCGGCCGGCGGGCAGCGCGGCGCTGAGCCCGGAGCTGAGGTATCGCCGCCGCGACCCCGCGGCCGGGAGGGTGCCAGCGCTGGGGACTGGGTGGGTGAGCGAGCGCAGCCGAGCGGAACGCCGCAACGGCCACGCTGGGCCTGGCAACGGCCGCGCGGGACCCGGCGGCGGCGCTCAGTTCAACGGCTGGGCGCTAACGGTGGCGGAGGGCCGCGGCCTGCGGCGGGCTGAGGTGGGGCTGCGGCCGGTGGCGCGCGGCGTTCGCAGTTCGCTTCCCCTCTCCGTGTCGGGGATAACGAGAAGTGCCGGGCTTTGCTGGTGGAAGGACACGTAGCGGGGCTTCTCGTCTTGGTGTCCGCTGCAGGTGTGAATTGCTAAGCAGCAACCTCAAACACAGCAAATTAAAAATTGCTTGCTGGTTCTACTGGTTTCCAGAATAATCCAAGACAAACCAGCATTAGCTTTACTGACATGCAGCAGACCTGCATCCCATTTTTGTCTGGAATACAGTGTACTTCGGATTTAAGATGAGAATTATGTCGATAGCGCACCAACACTCCAGCTGTTGCACAGCAGAGCTTACACTCAGCCACTCTCCAGCAAGGAGGGGCACAGGGAGCTGGGAGGGGACAGCACCCAGACAGCAGCCCCACACTGGCCAAAGGGATGTCCCATAACACACGGTGTTGTGCTGAACAGTAAAATCAAGGGGAGTTGGCTGATGGGCAGCCACTGCTCAGGGACTGGGTGGACCCTGGTTGGCAAGTGGTGAGCAACTGCACTGCACATCATTCTTCTATCATAGTTAAAGTATTTTTCCCTCTGTTTTCTGTCCTATTTAACTGTCTTTACATCAATCCATGAGTCGTGGGTTGTTTGTTTTTTCTTTTTCCCCCAATTCTCTTTCCTATCACACTGGTAGGGAGCAAACACAAACCTGTGTGATGCTGAGCAGCCTGGTAGGTTAAACCCCCCAGCTGTCCTCCTGTTCTTTGCAGACAAGAACTGCTAACTCTGGTTTATATCAAGAGTAACCCAGACTCCACTGGATCTGAATGCAGGGAAGTGTTGACAAGGCAGGCCTTCAAAATATATATATATACACCACTGGTTTACACCATGTTTGTCTGTAGAAAAATTTATTGTAGGGGGGAGGAAAGCAGCCAATGCCTTATTTATGTGTTTTATGTTCTCCCTTGCTGGCATTTTCTCAAGTCTATTTTGCCAGCCTATGACTGGGTAACAGATAGGATCAACACTCCACATTACTCCTAGTAGACCAACAAGACAATATTCTAACACCGACAAAAAATTCTGCAGCAGCTCACATGGTTAAGTGCAACAGCCTCATTCTTAGAAGTAAAGATCTCATCTGCTAGTTACCTGGAAATCTGGGGAGTTAGAAAGTCACTGGGAATGCGGGCACCTGCTAAGCGTGCATCTAAACTTTTGTTTTTCTCAGAGGCATGGGTGCTTTATTGACAGAGAGAACCAGAAACACGTATCTGATAGCTCAAATGAAAGCAGACGTTGGCAACACACGCCAACAGATCTTCTCCCATGAACTCAAAAGACCTTCACCATCCTCCTGGTGCTGAGTCTTTCTCTGCCAGGACTCGCACACACCTGCTTCCTCAAATCCTACCAGCAAGAGGACTTCCACTGCCAGCACTTCCACTCCCAGCACCTGAGAAAGAGAGTAAGGGAAGCCAAAAGCAGGACATGACCAACCCCTGCAAAAACACAAAGACTGGCAAGGATACAAAGGAAGGAAACCAAAACTGAGATACTTCTGACCATGTACAGCAGCGAGCAGCACAGCCAGGTATTGCGCATACACCCTTCCCCAAATCCTCAGCTTCTTGCTCTTTCCAGTCCAACTGCTCATTCCTAGCAACTGCGCTTCCATTGCTCTTCTAACTTCAGAGACATGTAACCTATTGTTTCCCAAGTAACCTGTCACCATCGTAGCCACATTCATCTCTGACCTCACACAATCTAAACATAAAGCAGATTCCAACCGTCGCCTCTAACAGCTTCACAAAGAGGGTACTCCCGCGGCAGTGCAGGGAGGAAACCCACTGACCCCAGTGCTCCCCAACCACAGAAATACAGCATCATAAGCACGCTGCAGCCACAGTCTGTACAGCTGCAGACTCAGGGCCAACATCCCCTACGATCACACGGAAAAAGGCAATCCTTAGGATGAGTCCGTTATCCCTGACCTCCCGAATTTCTGCTACTGGGACTTAAAGCATTAGTTAGGGTTACAGGAAGAAACGCAGACGCACAGAAAGCCGTAGGCCGGGCGAGCGCGCCGGGCTCCGCACAGAGCCGAGCACCTGCCCGTCGCAGGCCCAGCTCCCTCCGCCGTGCGGTGGCGACGCCGCGGGTCGCCGGCTCCTTTGTTAGCGCGGTGCGGAGGCAGAGCCCAGAGGCGGGGCCGTGGCTATCGGGCCGGGGCGCGGCCGGCGGAGGAGAGCGGCGGCCGGGGCCAGGTCCGGGGCGGGAGCCGGAGCTGCGGCCCAGGCTCGGGTGCGTCGGGCACTCACCCAGGTGAGGAGGCTCTCGCCGAGCTCGGCCCGCTCCAGGCTCTCCACGTTTAACATGTCGGGGCGCTGCCCGGCAGGCTGCTGCCGGCGCTCGCTCCCTGCCGCCCAGCGCTGGGGACTGGGTGGGTGAGCGTGCGCAGCCGAGCGGAACGCCGCAACGGCCACGCTGGGCCTGGCAACGGCCGCGCGGGACCCGGCGGCGGCGCTCAGTTCAACGGCTGGGCGCTAACGGCGGCGGAGGGCCGCGGCCTGCGGCGGGCTGAGGTGGGGCTGCGGCCGGTGACGCGCGGCGTTCGCAGTTCGCTTCCCCTCTCCGTGTCGGGGATAACGAGAAGTGCCGGGCTTTGCTGGTGGAAGGACACGTAGCGGGGCTTCTCGTCTTGGTGTCCGCTGCAGGTGAGAACTTGCATGCGGGAACGCTGCTTACTACAGTAATGAGTTCTTGGGCGGTTTTTCTAGGAAAGTAGAGGAAAAAAAAAAAAAATAAAAGCCCTTTTGGCCTCATTCTGAGTATTACCATATTTCACCATGCATTATTATACTGGAGTGACATTGTTTCACTTCCCTTCCTACCTGCCCAGAAGTCACCAAGCTGAAGGCGGTGACTGGCCTTTTCACATGGTCCTGCCTGCACACAGTCTTAGGGGTGGATGGGACCTCTGGAGATCATCCAGTCCATCACCTGCTCAAGCAGGTTCCTTGCAGCAGGATGCACGGGAAAGTGTCCAAATGAGTCTTGAATATCTCCAGAGGACACTCCACTGCTCTATGTGCAGCCTGTTCTGCTGCTCTGTCACTTTGAAATTAAGGGAGTGCTTAGTCTGCGCATTTCTTCAGTCCTACACTCCGTATCTTTATAACCCTGTTCCTTTATAAGCCTTGAACGTCTGTCTGTTCAAACCTTGTGGTTCAAGACTCATTCAGGGCCTGTTTTACATAGGCCGTGCACCATCCATTGAGATACCCCAAACTGGAATACTGTACATATCACTGCCTTTGTCTTTTTCTTCAAGCCATCAACAGTTGCTGGCTGACGAAAAAATGAAACATAGTCAAGGGAGTATTTTGCCCTGTGGAATGTGCTTTTGAAGGTTTAATCTCTAGTGATTCTAACGTGATTACATTCAGCCCGGAGAAGGCTGCGAGGTGACCTGATAGAGGCCTTTCAATTTATAAAGGGGAGCTACAGGAAAGAAAAGGACAGACTGTTTCTCTGGTCTGTTGTGTTAGAACAAGGGGAAATGGTTTCAAGCTCAAATAGGGTAAATTTAGGTTAGGTATAAGGAAAACTTCTTTCCCAGTGAGAGTAGTGAGGCACTGGAACAGGATACCTGGCATTGTGATTGATGCCCCACCCATGGAGACCTTCAGGGCAAGGCTGGATCAGGCCCTGGGCAACCTGATCTAGTTGTGGTGTCCCTGTTCATTGTAGGGGAGTTGGTCTAGATGGCCTTCAGAGGACCCTTCCAACTCTAGGGATTCTATGATTCTGTTCTATGATGAGAAGAAGCGGAGTACCTATTTTCTTTCTGTTGCTTTTTTAATTAGGTAAATGTCATGCAGAGGCTGCTGACCTCCAGCCCTGCAGAGAGCTGCTCTGTCAGACAAGCATGCTGGTGAGGCAGATCTTTATACTGAAGAAATGTTATCCCCTGCTGAAATGGCCCTGTGCTGATATGGCTTTGCAGTGAATCTAGCAGGACTGTTTACCTTTTTATTTTTCTCTTCTGCAGTGAATATGTATGCACATGAATGTATTTGGCTACTATTTGCTTAGTCAGCTGTTCTGATTTCTGACTTGAAGTAGCTGTTAACTCATAATAAAACTAAATGAATAGACTGCTTGAAGTCCTAGAAAAATGTTGTCAAATCTGCTTTATTATTCTCACAGTTAGTATCTTGTCAATTTGTATGTGCTTTATTTTGTTTTTTATTTCCCATATTACATGGTTTGTTTCCTCCTTGTATTAAAACTGATGGAGACACATAGTACTGGAGGCTGTGTGCTTTATGCAAATAAGAACTCAGTCACAAAAATGAAGTAAATCCTGCTTTGCCAAAAAAAGACTTGTTCTAAGTATACCCATTGCCATTACCCATTTTTCTGCTAAAAGGTTATGTATGTGTGCACTGCTGCCTCAAAGCCCAGCTTTAGCACTCTAACTCAAATACCTTCAGTACTGTTTGTGCATTCTCTCTTGCTCATCATATGTGCTGAAAGCGTACTGTTATTATGGTCTCTGACCATAGGCATACTCTAGGCATACACTTCGATCCTGCATGAAGCAGAGTGAAAGTAACTGTGGAATCCATTAGCAAAATTTCCATTCTGAACCACACAGTGGTGTCACGTCCCACCAGTAAGTCCTTCACAAGTGATCAGGACACACAAATAATCACAAAGTGGAAAACAGGGAGCTTCTAACAAGAAAGGTCTCCGTTATTTCTCAGCATTTAATAGCTTTTCCTTTTTGGAGGTATCTGTTTTTCTCTTCAGTAAAATGAAAGCTCTGAAGTCATGCCTTAAGTATTTCAATATAAGTGAATATGCATCTGGAGAGGGGCTGCTACAGAATAAATGTGCTCCTTTTTAGTGTACTTAAGTTGATTTCTGTTACCTAAACAGGTCAGTTAGGAGAAACCTGCTGTCACAAATGAAACCAATTTATACTTGTTCCTTCTGTCTTGGAAGAAAATTCTGAGGACTTAGTTTAGGACTTAGGATGTGAGGACAAGTCTTTTTGGTGTTTAAAAAAATAATAATTGAATTGCAGGCGTAACCTGTACATATGAATATTACAGTTTTGTAAGCCTGCCTTTCTCAGTATTTTTCTGGTTAGGATTTAGTTTGTCCTAGAGAACTCATAGCCTCTCCAAAGTGAGAAACACCTTTTTGGAAAAGGAGTTAATGGTTGTACTTGTAAAAGACATCAGACAAAATGTTTTATTAGCTCCAGCTTACTTACAGCTTACCCATACCACTGTCTTCATCTTTCAGTTTTTCATATTTTGAGCACTGGCGGTGGCTGTCAGTACTGCAACAGAAGGAAGGAGCAGAAATAGAACTGATGTAGAAAGGTTATTCTTACTCAGCCCATCCTTGAAAAGACACATTGTTATCAAATGTATTTTTCAGATACTGAGGAAATTGCAGCTTTCTCTCGAAGTCAGTATTGCTCTTGGTTACCGATCAGTATTTCACAGCAGTATTGCATCTATGTTATCTTATTGTTTACTTCTCTGAGGTTTATGTCCTCCTTTGGTGGTGGATCCTAAGATCTCTGTCTTTTCAAGAGTGTATCAACATGTGATGCCTCCCTGTTAAAACAGGAAAATTCAAGTCTTGTAGATAGCTGTGGGGATATTCTGACTTCAGGTAGCTAGCAGCAAGTACTTAATAAATCATGGCAAAGTTGGTTTTCATTTGTAAGTTATGGCATGGCTATTGCTCTTACTGTGCTGTATGTAGTACATTAGAAATCTTAATAATACTTTTCAAATCTCGTAAGGAAATGATATATCCACAGCAGTGTGGGGTCTTCATGCCCTCATATTTCACTACTGTCCATATGAGTTTTCAAGAATAAGTGCCATAAATGTAATGTTACTTCTGGCAGTCCTCTTTTTTTTTTTTTTTTTTTTTTTTTTTCCCTCTTTTTTTAACATGAAGTTGTGTCTATTGCTCAACTTAACCATGAAGTGGGAAGATTTCTATTTGAAGTGTAAACAAAACAGTTTTGCTTTCTGTCTGTAATCTGTGTCAGTAAAACTCAGGAAAAGCAAAGCTATTATGTGTTCAGGTGGGTAGTACGAAATGTTTCTTGCCAGCATAAATTCCATCCCTTTCTACTTTGAAGTGTTCTGTGACCAGCTGAATCTGTTTTAGGTTGTTTGCATTCAGTAGCCATACAGAATCCTGAGTCAAGTAAATCTGATCACTGTGCCGCAAAGTTCAGCTGTTATTTAGCTAGGCCAAGGAACAGAGCAGTTACTGCTTGTCCTTTTTCCTAACTAGGCAGTTGAGCTATTTTGCCTTGTGCAAGCGCGAGTAGTTTGAAGACGATCTGAAAATTAACAGGTTTTGTTGTTTTTGTCTTTTTCTGCATTGAAAGTTTTTGTTCTTTTTTTAAACTTTGCAACCTATGCTGCTGTTTTTCTGAAGTCGATGGTACAAATCCCAATTTAGATGGGGGTTTGTTGTTTTTTCTTTAATTGGAAGGCAGGGTGGGGTTATGCTTTCCTTTCAGAAAGCCACCTTCCTGCTGGATGGTTGAAAGGAGAAAAAAAGAAAAAATCATTAATCTAAGGGAAGTTCAACTGTTAGAATTTAATCTGTTTCCTACTACTCGCTTCTCTAACTGAAGTCATTCTGTTGTTGTGGAACTTTTCTTAAAAAGCTAGTATGGACTAGAACTAATTTTTTGTGTGAAAGAATAGAAGCATGCTATCAAAACTTTGACATTTTCTTTGCAATTATGAAACAAAAGTTGGTAGAAATCTACAGAGACAAATAAACAACTTTAGAATTATTTAATGTTTGTGGTCTCAAAGGCCAATCTGAAAAAGCTGAGAAAATACAGTTATTTTTGCATAATCATCCATATGGGATAGATCAAGTTAAACAGGGTGAAGGAAATGATTTTATAAACATCGCATAAAGTTTCTTATGTATGATGTTTGATTATTAATGCTTTATATTTTATGAAAGGTTAGATATCTTTGCTTCTGTCTGGTTCTACAAATCTTCCCTTAGATACACTTAGTCCTTGTCAGTGCTGGTTGTCACTGAGGACAACTTCATTACATCACTTAATGCTAAGTCTTAATGAGCTAAGGTTGTTCAGCTCTTTAGTTGTGCAGGCTGAAAGACCATGCTGCTGCTAGACTCTAGCACTGGAAGGCCAGATTCTGTAGCAGCAGTTGGAGGACTGTAAGCATTCAGAGCACCATGAGTATGTTTGTGTGCCATTGTGGTTGCACTTAAGGAAATGTAAACTGCAAGCTTGCAGTTCTGTATATTTTGTTGGAAAATGTTATAAACAGACTTGACATCAGAAAATTCCTTCCTCCTGCAGTCAGACAATTTTCAAATAGTTTGTTTCAGTAGTGTTCTCTTTGGGACCATTGTTGAGTCTTTGTTTTGTTTTCTTTTTTGCATACTCACCCAGCCAATTGAAGCCAAGCTGTGAAAGCATCTGCGTGTCTCACTGTCACAGTGTGCATTTCTGAAAAATTGCTTGGAAATCAATAGGATGCAGCTATTGTTAGCATGCTGGTCTGTTCTGACAAAGCTGTTTTAGGACTGTGGACCAATTAATCACCATTTATTTCTGTAGGTGCATGGAGCAATCAACCCAGGAATGACAGTGTGACATAAGTTCAGGTTAGTGCAGAGATGGTGGTTCTTAAGGAGAGACAATGCAGGAGGTGAAAATAGCAGCGCTCTGCCTGAGATGCAGTTGTGAAAAATGAATGTCCCAGAATGAGGTATTGTAAGAGTGAGAAACTTCAAGGCTGATGATGAGAAGTGCACAGTTTAGAAGTGTTGAGCTGGGGAGGCATCACCCCTTGCCAAGAACTTATGCTCAGATTTTCACAGCAGCTTAGCCTTGTAGCTTTAACAAAAGCTATATAATTGTGTAACAAGCTGTGCAGCACCATGCTGTAGCTTATTGTGTAGACTGTTGTTCCAGTGTAAAACCTTTCCACAAATATCTGGTCTTTTGTTCAATAGTATGTATGAAATCTGTGTCAATATTGACTTAATTCAGACATGACTCTTCATGAGTCTGTGGTATTCTATGTTTAGGAAAGCCTGCTCTTTCCAAATGTGAATTGGCCTTTCAGCAGTTAGGCTGTGACAATTGCATGCGAGAAGCTGTGTGTGTAGCAGTTCAGACTGAGGCACACATCAGGAAAATAAAGTTTATTGTTTCACTTCATATATGCTTCATTATTTTGTTTTGCTTTTCACAGTGGAAGTCCGAAAATAAAAGAACAATGAAAGGAGTCTACCCTTGGTTCTCCGTATTTTCTCTGCTCTTATGGTACTTACCCCTTTTGTAATAATGTTAGAATATACAGTTTCTCTTGCCTTACTGCTGCAGAGGTGGTTCCCACAAATGTAACAAAGCTTGGAGAAAGCTCCACGACTCGTACAAGAATAGATCTGGACAGCAGAAGCAGTCATCTTATGGAAAAGATGACATTTTGTGTTAGCTGTGGACTGGCATGTTGAAATTTTGTCAGGGTTGCATATTACAACTGTAAATACATATACAACTGTAACTGCTGAAATCCCCATAGCTTGTGTTCTTTCCCATTTTTGCACTTAATTCAGAGCTAGGTAATGTCTAACAAATGCCACTACAAAAGACAGCAAGGTTCAAATTTGACAGTAACATATGAGCTGTGAACTAGTGAGATACTCTAATAAAAGCTTGCAGACTTAGGGCACCCACACAGGAACAGAAAGTGAAGTAAATGATACTAATCTTCCATGACCTCATAAACCAATGCTGAGATTTTATGCCAGTTCCATATGGAAATACTCCAACTGCCTATGGACGCAACTTAAATACAACATTTTTTGTTATTTTTCCCAGACTTAGCTTCATTCTGATTTCATAGTATTCACAGCTGCAGTTCATTTCACTTCCTGATTGAAGCAGGACTGATTTAGAAGTAAGCTGCAAACTGGTTTATGTTGCTTGTGTCTCCAGCTTTAGGTTAATGAATGTTAGTGCTGGCAAGTCATTCTGATTTTTGCATGTCCAAAATGAATATTAAACAAACAAGTCTGACCAGAGAAGCCTGAAAATACCCTTTTGTTTTCAAGCTTTCACCATGTTTCTCTCTGAGGCATGGTAAGGCATAGAAAAAGTAGATAAAATACAGAACCCATCAGATTTTTTATGTGTGTACGGGTGGACATTTAATACCGTACTACACTGTCTTACCTTAGCAGCAGTTATGTGTTATGCAACAGCAAAAATTCTTGATGATGTAGAATCATACTTTTTATAAACAGGTTGTTCTTAGAGTATGTCAAATGCAGAAGGATATCCTGTCCTTAATACGTTTTTTTAAAGGTTTGCAGGTAAGGTATTTGAGTTATGTTTTTAAAACAGTCTTTTGATTGCAGTGCAGTCTTTTTTTTTTTTTTTTTTTTTTTTTTTTTTTTTTTTTTTTCTTTTCTTTTCTTTAAAAAAAAAAAACAAACATTTTTCCCCAGGAGTTGATTGTTTTCTTCAAGAATTTGTGTGTAAATAGATATATGCATATGTATTACTTGTAACTGTTTAATAATGTATGTGTGTATGCGTATGTGTATCTCTAGATATTCAGTATACGTATATATTTCTTTTTGCATTTTAGAGCTGTGATGGACAGTCACCAGGCAGAAGTTCAGAGTTTGAAGCTAGATAATGATTCAGTTATAGAAGGAATAAGTGACCAGGTACTGGTGGCAGTTGTGCTCAGTTTCACTTTCATTGCTGCTCTGATATATACACTTTTAAGGTGAGAATATGTTGATAGGAATTGATCAACATGCTTGGGTTTGTCAAATTCTAACTTTCTCAACAAATTGATAAATATACAGCACTTATTTTGTGACATGAAGGAAATGATTATTTGATCATTTACTCTGTTAAACTAGTTGCTTAGCTGAGTTCATAATTCAAAGTTAAAATTAAATGATGAATTTCTCAATACTCAAGTCTAACATTTCCACATGTTCATCATTCTTTATTACTGAAAATAACTAAATTCATAAACTGGTTGGTGCGTTGTATTTTATTACTAAGCAGAGAATTATCAATAATGATTCCACAATTAAAGTTGAATATAATCCTTCAATGCACATTCTAGTTGAATTCTCATAAATAAATAGGCTGATTTATTTATTTATGACAATATTTGGAAAACAGTGGATTTTAATATGCTTTCTGTGAAAGGAAAGGCTAAGTACAGAATGAGAGAACTTTAAATGTCAAGTAATCAAACCTTATTTGTAGTTCCAGTTTTTCCTTACAACCTAACAAATATTTTAGCCTGTGTGTTTTTAGGAAAATAAATCTGAGCTTTTGACTGGCTTTTTATTGATTTCATTCTGTTTTTAATGCATGTCTGTAGAGTTATGAATACAGAGGTGGTTTTAACAGCTAAGAGAACTGAATGTTAGTAATGCATTGGCATTATGAAACTTAACAAGGAGGACCTGTCTGTATGAGAAGTATTGCTAAGATAGGGTGTGTTTGAGAGCTTGCCATGAAAGACACAAGGAGCTGAAAAGCTTTGTTAGCATGCAGGGCAGTGCTGCAGTTCGCAACCAGGAACTTTAGAGAAATTAATACACATCAGTGGCTTTTCCTGCTGAGGCTGTTTCAGTTATTTAAATGACATAACAATGCTTCTCTTCCCCCAGGAGTCCTCTTCTCTCTTGTGCTTTTGTTATCCCTTATGTTATTCTTAGCACATGTGACTTGAACTGAAAGTTTTTAGTTAATGTTCAAAACCAAAATGTTCTCTGTTTATAATGGAAGGTAAGTTAAAAACACACACAAAAAAAGAAAGTCAGCAAAATAAGGTTAATCAGCTGTGGACAAGGGCAATGGAAGTTTTCTTAGGGTTAGTTAAATTCGGGAAGATACATTGATGATGGAGGGTTGGTTACTTTCTACCTGTGTATCAGATTGTCTGTGCATCCTGTAAGTGCCCTGCTGGTTTATTTTCTAGAATGGCGAACAAATTTGAGCAAAAAGTTCCCACAGTTTAAAAGTCTGGTAACTAGTTTATTTCTGCATAATATAACTGACCATTGAAGGTCTTGTCAGCATCCTATTAGATGTACACTTTGCCTTCTATAACCTTGAAAGTTACCTGTATTAAGTAGTGTTTTACCCCACAGTTCTTTGTGTTGTCTCCATTAAAATCTGTGCATTATAAAATGTAAACAGTACATGAAGTACAGTAATATTTGGCCATGGAGGAGAGAGATGGGAGAGAAAAGGAGGATTTTTTTATTTTTTTTTTTATTTGTCCCTGGTTATCTTTGTGTTTTCTATACTGTGTTCATTGCCCCATTGTCTTTGCCACCAATGTTAAGTTGGGTAGAAATAGGTCCTGAGCACATATATGGGAAGGAAGGCTTGGGAGAGCGAATATAGTTGCAGGAACTAAATAAAAAATACTGGAGAAGGGAAAGCAGGCAACATGGAGTCATAAAACCACAGAATATTTTGGATTTGAAGAGACCTTGAAGATGACCTAGTTCCAGTCCCCTGCTGTGGGCAGGGCTGCCTCCCACCAGCTCAGCTGCCCAGGGCCCCTTCCAATCTGGCCTTGAGCACCTCCAGGGATGGGACACCACAGCTTCCCTGGGCAGCTGTACCAGGGCCTCACTGCCCTCTGTGTATAGAATTTCCTCCCAGCATTAATCTGAAATCTCCCCTATTGAAGTTTAAAGCCACTACACCTTGTCCTGTCACTACATGCCTTGCAGAAAGGGCCTGTTCCAGTAAACCTAGGGGGAGGCAAAAGTGAAATATGGAAAGAATTTTTAGGGGGTGTTGCTACTATCCTTTTTGATAATGCAGAATTCTAAGAAGGATGACATCAGGGCAGGAGCTGAAAGTCTCTGTGCTTTTGGTTTTGAAACTTAGTTACTAACATGTACCAAGTTGTGGATGTTTGGGTCTGTTTCTGTAAGGAACTTTTGTTGACCCTGTATGTTTCAGAGTTGTTCACTTAGATAAAATGCAGCCAGATTTTTACTATCATCTTTTAAGTATGTGGAGATGATCACATTGCAGATGAGTACTTAAGGTTTTATATAAAATGAGGATATTACTTTCAGGTCTTGATCTCAGAATTCAGGTCTTGATCTTTGGAGGAAAAAAACAACAACAATGACAGAAAACAATGATGGTGCCAGTCTGAATGTGTCCTGTCTCTCACTTCCCCTTCATGACAGCTCACACTAGATGAACAGGCAGCCTTACTCCTGGTGATAATAGTTTTGTGGGGCTCTTTGTGAGACACTGTACAATCTTGCCATCTTATAAGATTTCTTTCCTGAAGTTATGTGGTATGAAAACTCAGAAACAAGGAAAGTTGTTTACTTCTGACCTTATTTCTTTTTGGCTTGTGTTTAGCTAGTTGGATGTCTGTAGTTACATAGCACTATACAGTTTCTTATTCATTCCAATTTATTTTCTCACACTAACAGCACAACAGAAGCTATGATAGCTATGATTGGGATGTTTCTTGAATGCTGCCTGTCCCCTTCTGGACTTTGTGCAGTGTTCTGCTACTGAAACATCTTATGCATAAGCAACAGATGCTCAACCCCCGTGCCTCTACAAACAGTCTCACATGTTAAAGATAGTATGTAATACCAGACTGAAGTCATGTATGTAAATTATTTGCACCGAGATGAAATGCTAGATATGCAATGGTAACTTCAGTTTGTCTTTTTTAGATAACACTGGTAACAAACTTGCAATTAGTTGTTTATGAGGGAGTCAAGATGAACTGGCTTGTAATTCATGCTACCCAGTTACATGTGGTTTGCTTTGAGTTTCAATATGTATCAAACATCTGACAAAACAAAGGTGTAAAACATGCTAATTTGTGGAGTCTAAATGGGGAAATACTGTTAAACAGGTAACTTAGATTACAGACAACTTCCACAAGGTCAGATTTGTTGAGTGTAAGCCTCTCGTATACTTCTCATTTTTCACTCACATTACTGCTAAATAAATGCACTTTTTGCAAATGATCACATTATTGTTAGCCTGAAAATACAGTTTTATTTCTGTTCTTCCTTGAAGAAAGAATGGAGGAGAAAATGTTGCAGCAGTAATGCAGTGTTGTGCTTTCTTTCTTCAAATGAAGGAAATATTGCAGATGGGGCCTAGAGCTAACGGGGAATTTACATGAATGGATTCAGAAAAAGTTAGGACAATCCAACCAGTTTAACCTTCAGCTCTGAAGCAGAATCAGGCTGCCTGGCTCACTTCTGGAATCAGTATAACACATTCTTCAATTTAACTTTTAGCCAGACATGGCTCACAGTACCCTGAGGTAATCTTGTCTGATTTGGTACACTTGGTAGTTTGAAATGGTTTACCATCAACTTTCAGATAACTGTGGAGAATAATTACTCATATTTATTAGGTTGAAAGATTTACTTTGTCTCCTTTCCATAAACAGTCTCCCATACAGGGTCCTGTTCCTTCTGTTTTTCTCTAATATTTTACAGATGTCAGCAGTATCGGTCTTATCATTCTCTTCTGAACTTCCTCTAACTTTCCTACATCATTTTATGCATTTTGCTCAAAGTGGAAGCTGCAACCCGTCGAGACATCTGCAGTGCTCAGCAGAGTGTATCACTAGTTAAATCCATGTGGATAAATAAAACATAAAGAGTACAGTTTTTAACGTGTTGTTGGCTCATATTAATTGTAACTCAACACCTCTTAATGTTGTCAGCACCACGACTAATTCCAATCCCGTTCCTGTTGTGCTTTTGAATTCAGATATATCCAGCCCCCTTTCTTCAGTGTCTTCCCTCAAATTCCTCTTTATCTTGATGTTTCTAACCTGTAGTTTTCTTGCCAGTAGAGTCTGCAGAGATTTCTTTTTATATCCGATCTGCTGATAGTTACATAAAGTCAACATTCTAAAGCAAATTTGCCTACCCTTCTTATGTAAATGTGGATTAATCTTTCATGTAGCAGATAAATCTAAAGTAGTTCAGATTTTTCAGTATGTGATAACTTATGTAGTTAGTGAGGGAGGAAAATAAGGAATTTACAAGTAATCCAACAACACAAAGATGAGGAATCAAGACACATTCTTTTCTGCATGGCGAATATTAAATCTTTCGAGCAGTTTGATTTGTTTTTTTTTTATTTTATTTTTTTATTTTTTTGCAGGCTGATGGATTAATATTTTTTTTCAGATCAAAACTGAGTTTTAATATGGTTTAGAAATTGATTATGGAAAATTAGGAAAATTTTGCTGCTGCACAGCTTGCTGGCCAGAGTTACCTTAGAATCTACAGTAATTGTCCTGTTTCCTTAATTATTTGTGTACTTCCTTTAGAATGCTTTATTGCAGGAAATAATTATTTTTTCCCCTTTGTTCAAGTTTCATTTTTTTCAGTCAGTTATTTTTCACTGTTGGTTCACAGTGTTCATTTTTCTTACTGCTTATATTTCCTTTCACAGAAATGAACATCAGAACATACATCCAGAAAATCAAGAGCTAGTACGAGCTCTTCGGCAGCAGCTTCAAACTGAGCAGGTGCTTTGCTGAGCGTTGGAGTCATTCTCAGTCTGGTCTGGGGTAGTGTAGGCTTCTCTCATGGTTCTGGAAAAAGCTAGTCTTGAGGGTCTTTGTACCTTACTTACTGTACAGAGGCAACCTTAAAATTGATCAAACGATGAGTAGGAGTTTTTTTATGGGTAAGTCAAGTCATTACTAGATGTAACTGGTTATTTTTTCAAACCAGCTTTTTCCACAAGGTGGAGTGTGTTGGATTATGTTGTGTGCTTCCTGCAGTGTTCCTGGGAATTTGGTGGTAAAAAAAAAAAAAAAGGAAATCTGGAGATCAGCTTGCTGCCACAGGACAATGTTTAGATGTTTAAAATGATAACTTGTGTAGCAGAATAATGGTACAGCAGCCAGAGCCAGGCAACAGGTTTGCACGCAATTCTGGCATGTAGGTGAGACACTAATGTGTAGCCACATCAAAAGTTGAGTCCCAAACCTAAAATGAGAGAAGCCATACTTACTGGAGAGTGTTCAGGAGAGTCTTTAATCATTCTTGAAATAGTGTCAGAATTTTTTACAAGAATACATATTTAAGTAGAGGAAACATGACAAATTGGGGTGGAAAAAACATAGCAGTGATGTACATAAGCTGATGTCTCTGTTTGAGGTTGAGAACCCTAAATTGTGGAGTTGGTAAGCGATGCAATTCAGGTGTCTGATTTGGGACAAAGCCACTTAGAAAAATAGTGTTGACCTGAGTTTTTAGTTGTGCTTCAGCATGCCTTACCAAATGTATTCTACTTAGTGTGAAGGACCTGAGGGGTTCTACCTTTCAGGTCTTTAACTGGATTGAAGCTCATACTCATGTAACAGATGAAGGGGAAAGTAATGTGCTTGTCATCAGAACAACATGCTTAGTGAGGCAGTTTATGCATTTAAGTATGTTTGATTTTTTAAAATTTAAATTTAGTTGTATTTTATCTAGTTTTGCGTTTGAATATTCAACTTACAGGGGTTTTTTTATTGCTTTTTTGTTTTGTTTTGTTTTTAATTTAACTTCAGTAGAATTCTTATATAAAAAATAGAGTCTCTAGCATTTTCTATTTCTCTTCTGTCCCAGCAGGATGCTTCTTCTGGTGACAGGCATCGCTTCTATACGGACATGTCTTGTCCAGTCTGTTTGCAGCAAGCTACATTTCCTATAGAAACAAACTGTGGGCATCTCTTCTGTGGTAAGCTGGAAAACCTCCGACTGTCAAAGATAAAACCAGAAGAGAAGCAGAAACGTTTGGCAGTAGTACTGTCAGGAATAGCTTTGCTGAACTTTAACTTCTTATCTGCACATCTGTGTTAAAAATAATTTTTATATAATTTGTTCATAAAATGCATATTTATAAATGGTTACTTCCAGAATTTGCTGGAATTTTTTCTATGCTCTCAGAGTTAAAAATGCATTTAACAGCATTATGGAGAAAGAGTGTATTTTATTTCCTGCTATTGAAAATCAGCAGAGGTTGAAGTGCACTTGGGAAAGTACCATTTTAAAAGCTAGCTTAGAAAAAAAATAAATAAATCTGCTTGATGTTACCATCACAGAGGAGTTTGTTTGTTTTGTAGAAGGTCCTGTCGAATTACTACTAGCTTAAAATGCTTAAAATATTTGTCTTTGATGCCCAGTTGTTTGAACTGAGAAATGCACACATGAAAGTTCTATGTAGCATTTTGCTTCCTTTCCCTCCCAGTGGGATTATATAATCAGTGGGATTATTTCACTGCAGTTGTGTAGTTTTATCGTGTGTATAATGCTTGGTTGTAGGGAAAAAAAAAAAATTACAAATATGGAAAACAATAAGAGAAAATAGGTTTTTGTATATATATATATATTTTTCTTTCACCCATTAAAGCTCTGATATTAAAGCCAGGTTTTCAGAATGAATTTTACATCTCTTGATATTTTTATCATTTCTAACATTTGAACTCTTAACATTTTTAATTATTTGCGTTCTGAATTAAAGGTTAAGGCATTTTCTGTTTTTTTTCCAGGAAATAATATCTTAAAATTAATGACACTGTTGAATTTGTTCGGGATTTTTCTGATTAGTAGTGGTGAATTTGAATACATCTATTCTTGGTATCTTCATTGAGTGCTCTATATAAAATCACACATCTTTGTTTTTCTGCTGATGCTTAACGTATTATTTCATGCAATATTGTTTAACTCAGAATTGTCAATATCTGTGATTTGTGTTTGTCAGGTTCCTGCATTATTGCATACTGGAGGTATGGATCATGGCTTGGTGCCATCCGTTGTCCGATTTGCAGACAAACGGTAATATTTTAAGTAATCATGGGCCTTATGCAGCCTAGTACAGTTTACCAAAGAAATGCATTATACTTACATTTGAGCTGCCTTATTAAGACTGGGATCTTAATAAAAGGGATCTGAGATGCTGGAAGTGTATAGATATGTGAGATGTAGATGGTGAACATTCTTTTTTAAATTTTCTTGCTTTAAATATTTAAATGAGCAGCACTGGTTACTCAACCATTTTTCTCTAAAGGAGTATAGAAAAACAGAAAAATATAAGATCTTAGCTATGATTCTTCACTGCTTTGTGTTGGGGATGTTAAACAACTTCTTAAACCAGGACTTGTATCTGAGGGACCTGGCTGGTCTGGAAGGCACCCAGTAGGTAAAATACTACTGGTTTCTGAGAAGTATCCTCTCCCTTCTTGTTGTCCCTGCGAAACAAAACAGACACAAAACTATGTCAATTTCTTATTTTGGTCATACTTTTAGTTTTTAATTGATTTGAACTTTGTAGAGGGAGCATATTAACTTATTCCCAGCACACTTTACCTACACTGTTAGTTTGAGATATGTCCTTGTAATTCTCTAAGATTCTTTGAGCCACATTGTGACACCACTCGGGTGACAGAGAATGGCCTCAGTGGATGCTCTACTTCATTTTGAGTTAAAGAAACAAAACTAGGTTCATTTGTGCAATTAACTGTATTCTCCGAATCATCTATCCTTCTTGTTCTACAAAAAACTATTCTTAGAGGGAAGGTTCTTATGCACATTTTTAAAGATCTTTTGAAAATGTGTTAATATTCTTCAAAGAGTTGTAGGCAAATAATTTGTTTAAGTGTAAAAGCTGTATCCATGTAAATTTTAGTAGTCTTTGTTTTAGTTTGGTACTAAATAGTTAACTAGCACAGAGTTTATTCTGTGTAACTAACTGAAGATATGCTGTAATATATTGTAATTCCCAATATCTGCATTTAAGAGATGGATGAACATGTACCAAAATCTTGCTGTGCCTAGGTGACGTTGTTTTTACCACTCTTCAGTGAAGACCAGCAGGGTGCAACACAAGTATTACAGGATGTTAATGATTACAATCGGAGATTCTCAGGACAACCCAGATCTGTAAGTTTGGGGTAAATCTGGGTGGAGGTTACACACAACATTGTGTAGGTTACATACAACGTTGGGCAGCTTGTAATGCAGCCTCACAAGATCGTAACATTTTGATATTTATTGCATGACTGTGGGCAGTGTTCTTCATGAGTCTGTTGTGAATAGCTTCAGTGTGGAGTGCAGAGGTGACAACAGAATGCTGTGCAGGGCTGGGCACGGGGCAGTATTAACTCTGTCTCCCCTGCACACCCACGTACTCAGTCAAATTAAAACCTATGTGTATTCCACATTACACATGGTTGTGCAGCCTAGGGAGAAAAAAAAGCAGCAATTGCTGATAATACTACTGCAACCTACCAACACATGTGCCCGTGAAGACACACATTTTGTTTATTAAGCTGACATATAAGTTGTCTTTGTTATATTATTAAACTTGGCTTGTGTTATTTCATAAAATAAATTGGTATGTTAACACTTTCTCTATGGAAGAAATATCCAGAATACTCCTGCAGTGCTGACAAATCTTGTAATTTTTAACATCTCAGAAGTCTCACAAAAAGTCTGTAATACTTCATGACTTTTTTTTTTTTTTTTAATTAGTTTTGCAATATGTATTTGATCAGTGTTTCTGCTGTTCTGACCACGTGGGGGCAGTGTACAAGTAATAATCACCTTGTGTCAGTGTACTAATCCAGGCATGCTAAAGGCAGGTTTACAGAGGACACTCATTGTAGCTGCATTTATCCATGTAAATATATATGTACATATATATTCACATATATATTTATTTGTAGATTGATGGAATCATGTTTTTAGCAGCCTTTTTTTTTTTTTTTATTTCACGGAAATAACACAATAAGTTAAAAGATTTATGATAAAATCTAAAATACAGATAAAAGGAAAGTGCAATAGAAAAAAAAACCAACTATTTCAAAATATTATCATTAATGTATGTTAAAAAATTGTTACATATGTGCATTAACTATATTATACATTTCATATGTTGTCCAAGACAATTATGCTTCATTCAGTGTGGTGCTGGAAAATCAAAAGGCTGGGCACCCATGCCTAAGGAAATCCATGCTTATATGGTTATTAGAGTCACAGAACCATTGAATATTTTTGACTGGGAGAGACTTTAATTTCCATTCAGTTCCATTCCTCCTGAGTTGGGACATGCACCAGATCAGGCTGCCCAGGGCTCTATCCAATCTGGCCTTGAATACCTCCAGGGACAGAGTGATTAAGTTAGTTAAATTATGACAGGCCTACAAACTTGAAATACACTTACTTGTAATATCTTTGTAGAAACGTCTATTTCTGTTCTGCACAAGAATTGCTAATAGGCCTCGGATTCCCTTTTCCTATGTTAACCTACTTCTTGAAATATATATCCTTACTTTGAAAGGCTTAATAGCTAGTAAAAATGCTTAAAGAAAAATGAGCTGTAAGAAAGAATGCTCCCTTGATTAATCTCTTTAAATTGATTAGGAGAATCTGAAGTTCTACTCTGTACCTTTCTTCAGATTTCAAGTTGTATGCTGTTTTGATTTTATTTCTCCCCTCCCCCCCAGCTATATATCTATATATAATATATGTAAATAGCTAAGAGACATGCTGGAAGTTCTACAAATTTGAGAAACTCAACCTTTAACTTGAGGAAGTCAGCCTGTCTTCTGTGTGCATGTCTTGACTCATGTAATGAAATGCATGCATGTGGATGCCAATAACTTTGATATACTGCTTGTCTTCAGCTGTTCATTGGATTTGGATGTGCATAGGAAATGGTTGTTCAACCTTTTGGCTCGTCTGGGCTGCACTGAGTAAAGAGAAATTGTCTTGGGCAGCATATTACTCTGAAAGTTACTCTGAAAGTAATTGCTCCTATTTACTTCCATGGAAACTACAGTAGATACAAAGAGCACAGCAATATTATTTGATAGAGCATGTTCTCAGCTATGAAGCACTGTTTTTCAACACAGTCACCTCCACTAGCTGTGCATTTCCATCAGCAATGAAGAAGAGGTTGCATACCATGCTCATAACAGTCTACACCAGCAGAGGTGACCCACTGTTGCTGTCACCACTGCTGAAATGCACCCCTTGCTGCCTCAGTGAGCTTACATCCACTGTTTGGTCTCCGTAATCCTTCACAAGTGCTGATGAATGTCAGTGGGTGCCCCTTTTTTCTGCATGGAGGGATTCAGTGACACACCCTTGCTTCACACACACTCTGCCATGTCAAATGACATTGTGTCTGAGTGCCTTTCTGCGGCTGTCTGTCACACGCAACATGTAATGGGATGTTGGTGGGAAGGTTCACCCTCTACCACCATACTGCCAGTGTCTGCCTCTGATGTCGTGAGTCAGTGTAATAAAAAGGAGGCATTACTTTTGGTGCAGCTGTCAGAGTAACAAAACAGTGCTAAGGGAAGAATTGCAGTCCAAAGAGACTAGAGAGATAGAAACTAATTTTCAGACTTTAGCAGACTTCTCTGTGGGCTGTATGTCTACCAGCCAATAAACTGTGCTGGGTCATCCTAGAATTGAGGTCCCACTGAGGCCCTAACCTGGGTTTGATAATTTGTTTTCTAATTGCACGTAGTGTGTTGCCTTAACCACATGTAGCACCCCTTTCATGAGAACTTTTTCAGCACTGGAAGTAACTCCTTTTGATATCATAGCTCTGTGTACAGTAGAAATTGGTTCAGTGCAAAAAATACCTGTTTTCTCTTGTGCAGTCTCTCACTTAAGATGACAGAACTATAGTGAAGAATAAAAAGGGAAGGATCCAGGGGTGGATTCATTTAAAGGTTCTTTAGTTTACTTGAAAGCTTGATCCTCTGGTAGCTTTTGAGAATTGCTATGTGTCATGAGAAAAGAGGTGTCATGTTTTCTGAAGGAATGCAATCTCCTCTACTTTAACTACTTTTTTTTTTTTTTTTTTTTCTAGGAATCCATAGTTTGCTTCCCTTCTGATCAAAACTTCAGTTGCTCTGTTTGCTTATTTCTCTGTAGTTTGTTTTCCTCCACTGTTTTCCCTTCTAAAATATATGTTTTGCTCTGAGCAATACAGTTTATGACTGCTGCTCGAAAGCATCAGTATTCTAACAGCGACTTGTAGCCCAGCAAAGTTAAATCTAGAGAGTTTTGTCATTGTTCTCGTAAACGAACAGATACCAAAGCTGTAATGCAGTAATAGAAACATCACGCTGAAAATAAAAATTAAAAAAAAAAAAAAAAAAAAAAAAAAAAAAAAAAAAAAAAAGATGAAAACATTAACTCTTGGCTTGTTCCTTCATAGATTATGGAAAGAATTATGGATCTGCCCACTCTACTGCGGCATGCATTCAGGGAGATGTTTTCTGTTGGAGGCCTCTTCTGGATGTTTCGCATCAGAATATTCCTCTGCTTGTTTGGAGCCTTCCTCTACCTGGCGTCACCTCTGGATTTTCTTCCTGAAGCTCTTTTTGGAATTCTGGGGTTCTTGGATGATTTCTTTGTCATTTTTCTTCTGCTGATATATATTTCCATCATGTACCGAGAAGTGGTAACCCAGCGGCTGAATAGGTGAAATGGCTGAAAGTCACCCAGCCACAGAGATGGAATGTTTCAAAAGGAGAACCATAAGTTTGGAGTAGCAGGGTGCCAGTGTACAGTTTCAGTAGTTGTAATTCCATAGCTTCTAGTTGATTATCTTATACCAATATGGAAGGTTGGTGTGTGGTGATGCTTAACTGGAATCTTTAACTTTTGTATTCCATACGCTTCATAACGATGAGGTCAGTTTTACAGTGTAATGAACTACCTTCATCTACTTAAACCTAACAAACAATTGTATGTGATCAAAGCATAAAACACCTCCTTTGGAGTGATTTGTGAAAAAGGGGTTCTAGTAAAGGACTTAAAGGAAAAATATATATATATGTTTGGTACTCTAGACGTGAGGAAAGAAATTCAAAACTTCTTTGCAGGACAGTCATCAATATGTTTAATGTCTCACTGTTGTGAGCTTTTAAATAAAAGTAGCTTTGTGTATCTCTGTGGAAGAAATCAAATGACCGCAGTACCATTTCCACCCTGCAGTTTGCTGCTGTCCACTTGCTTCACAGAAACAAGGGGGAACACCTCAGTATTGCTCGGACTGCACTATGTACGGTTGCATGCAATTCGTACAGTTTTATTTTTATACTTTATAATAATGCACTCACCATATGATCTAAAAGGAGAAACCTACATTATGCACGCCAGACTGGCTAGTGCTCTGTTTTGTAATGGGAGCATGGGTTGTTGGTTGTTTTTTTTTTTTCCTCTGAAGGTTGTTTATTTAGCAGGTATGTACCTTGAAGGTGGGGTTTTTTTATGCAGCTTTAGGTCAGTGTAGTGTCTCTTCGTTGGACATTTGCATGCCTTTAGCTGCATCAAGTATTTAGGCAATAGAAAGAACCCTCAGATTTTAGACAGTGATTATAGAAGTCAGAACTGGATGTTTACACTACAGAACTTTACCAGATTGTTCATTTTCAACATGAATATTAAACAACTTAGATATGAGGGCGTTTGATTTTCCCTTGGGGTTTTCTTGTTTGATTGACTGATTGATTTTGATGTGGGTAGAGGGTATTTTGAACTAACTTGAAAAAGGCCTTTGAGGAGGGACCAGAAACAAAAAAAAACTCCTGAAAATGTTTTCAAAGTGGCTGGACTATTGATGATCCCTAAAGGTTTTTGTTGTGGGTTTTTTTTGAGGGGGCAAGAAGGGTGAAGGGGGAATAGAGAGAGGTTTTGTTGGTGGTGTTTTTTTGCTTTAATTTTTTTTTTTTTTTTTTTTTTTTTTGGAGGGGGGGTGTTTTTTTCTTGTTTGCTTGGTTTTGCTTTTTGCTGTTGAATTTCAGTCTAGGCTGTCAGAGCTACAGAATTCATTTGAAAATATTTTCATTTTATGAAAGGGAATGCCACTAGAAAGCTCAAGAATGTTTTATTTCTATGTAGATTTTAGTTAGAAAACTTAGGACAAATAATTAGTTAGGAAAGATAATTTGTCATTTTACTTTAACTTCCTGAGTACTTGAAAGACTGTGACGAGACAGGTGATTCCTTGCATGTTTACATAATGTTCTATGAGACTTAAAATGAAAGGGACCTTTTCACAGCTTCTCTGTGCTGGCCATGGCACATGTTTTCATGTGTTGCCACCTTTCCACAGCTTCTAGTACGTAGGCTGAAGGAGCTGGGGCTGTTCATCATGGAGAAGGCTCCAGGGAGACCCTTTAAAGTATCCAAAGCTTTTCAGTATCCAAAGGGGCCTGTAAGAAAGAAGGGGGCAGACTCTTCAGCAGAGTCTGCTGTGATAGCACGAGGGGAAATGGTTTCAAACTAAAAGAGGGGAGATTTAGACTGGGCATAAGGAAGAAGTTTTTTACAATAAGGGTGATGAGGCACTGGCACAGGCTGCCCAGAGAGGTGGTTCAAAGCCCCATTCCTTGAGACACTCAAGGTCAGGCTGGATGGGACTCTGAGCACCTGATGTAGCTGTAGGTGTCCTCGCTCACTGCAGAGGCGTTGGATCAGATGGCCTTAAGGGCCCTTCCAACTCAAGAAGCTGACAAAACTGACATCTGAAGTATCATTCTGTGGCTGATACTGGAGATGATCCCTCAGTATTTTTTGAAAGTAAATTCACTAATTATTCACTTGAAAATTTGTTGTTGAAAGTCCAACAATATTTTAGAAATGAACTGGAAGGCTGAATTTTTCCCTGTCACTGTGTTTATTGCAGAAGGGCAGGAAGAGAAACAGGAAGTGAAACAAGGGTAGGAGGAGGAGAGCAGGACAGAAAATGACATTTTCGTAAGCAATGACTGTTGGTTTTGGCAGACCAGCAGTTCTTGAGCATCCTAGCTGAGCTTTTCTCTCTGTTTGGTGTTAGTGTATGGTGATGGTTTAGTGGCTACCTCAGTTAAATCTTCAAGGTATTACTGAGTAAGCATGGGATATTTGTAAACTTAGGTAAAGCAAGGTAATAAATTAGAATGTTAGATAAGGCAGGATTTTGTAGTTTTGCTATAAGCAATAATTATGTTGTTGTTGTTTTCCTCAAGAGATCCAGCTGAGTGCAAACTCCAGAAAGTATTTTTAATCAAGTTAATATAGCACCTCTGGAGTTTAGCTTGTGGGTCTACCTAGAGAATAAGTGAGCTGCTGCTGTAGGACAACTGGAGTCTGTTCATAGAATCTGTCAATCTGGTACCTCCCACACGTGTTTATCCTTTGATTGTGGTTATACTTTTTGCCATGACTCTCTAAATCTTAGAGTGGATAAAGATACGTGTGAAACTGCTTACTGATTTGTTTTCATTGAGCTCCCTAGTCCCACCTGATACTGTGAAGAAGTTCATGCTTAAATAACCTAAGGAACCTGCTCCTGAAGAGCAGACCTTTTGTACCTGAAGGCACGTACGTGCCACATCCACAACGCTGCATAAAGTTTACCTGTATTCTGCTAGCCAGAATGATTTCACTTGGAGTCCTCTGCTTACTTTTGAGTGTTGAGTAACATCGTAAGCTTTAACCCAGCATAGTCAACACTTGACAGAATTAAGATCATCCTGTCTTTTCACCAATGTGTGCTTTTTTTTTTGGTTCTCCAAGACACTTTGGGAACAGTATTATGACTCGCTCAGGCTTTTCTTTTTTTGAACAGCTGCAATGTGAAGATGCAGCTGACCAGCAGTGCATGGCTGCTGCTCCTCCTGAAGGAGGCAAATCTGAACTAGCTCTAGGTTAACTATCTTGGGTGCTGCTATCACTTTGAGCTTAATCGAAGCTGTAGAGCTCCCAAGAAGTTGGAGGTAAAAACGTGGCTGTTTAATATTCCTTAAGTATATACTGCCAAGTTACTCTGGTAGTAATGTTCAGCATGAGTACTAGCTTCAGAAAGTGAAAGAAATACATGATGCTTTGAGGGGAGCAAATATTGCTGCAGTTTTGTTGTGTGGAACGGGAAAACCATGTCACTAAGTAAGAGGAGGAAAAAGGCTTTGGTAGAAAAGAAGCAATATGGGGGGAAATGGAGTTCTTAAAAGATTCTTAAGGCTTCACCAAAATCTGGGAAATCTTATTTCAGCAGTATTAACAAAGAGGAAAAGTTGTGTCTCAGAATTCTTGCAGAATAACTTGTAGCATCTCGAGGCCTAATGATAACTCTTATCACAAGCACTGTATAATGCAGTCTGTTTCTATGTCATTTGTGACTCGCACCATTGATGCCTATGAGGATAGGGCAGAGTGGTGTATTTTGGGGATGCGATTTTGCAATAGGTTTCGTAGAACTGTAACAGAAACCTGTGTGGTACACTAGATTTTTAAGACAAAAAGATTTAAACCTACTTCTTGTTACTTTTAATGATAATAAATTGCTATTAAAGTAAGAGATTTTCTTGATTTGTTTTACTGGCTTTCTGTCTGTGAATGTCTTTATTCCTCCTTTTCCCCTTCACCAGCCTAAAGCTGTTGACAGCTCTGCTACAGTCTTGATTGATTTTTATGTTATGCCTGGACATATCCTGTCCATGGGCTCTCTTTCCAGCTTTATTGTTACCATTATGGGACTTATGATCTCAGAGGTCTTAGTCCCAAAGTTATATTGGTGCATTAAATGTCTTTTCCCTGAACAATACAACTGATGTCTTCAGGTCCTCCTGATCCCTTCCAGGTGGGTTTTTCTCCAGCCTCTCATCCCTCAGTCTCCACTTACAGCTAGAGCAGTGTTGTACCTACCATTGATGAGAGTACAGTTTGCAACAATTTCTTTAGCTTGCTTTGGTACACATTTCTATGATTATGGAAACACAATGTTTATGGGGAAAATAAATAAATAAATAAATAAATCCAGGATGATGTTATTAAACAAGGTAGGAAGTTTGGAGTAGACACTTGTCCTTTTGTCTGCTGCCTCTATGTTTGCATTGGGAAGATCAGGCATATGCAAGTGAGATTTTCTTGGACAAGGCTGCCAGGGTAGATAGTTACTTAAGAAGGGTTTGTCCCATTTGTATGCCCTTGCTCCCTATCACAGTGAAAGTCTATCAAACATAGCTACATTTTCTTCTTGCTTCGGTAACTCCATATTTTGTCTTGGTAATTTCTGCTGTAACTCTTTTTGGTTGTTAGGGCTACACTGTTGGGTGGAAAAGGGCCCCCAAAATACCTACTTTTGTGATAATTGTTTTTTGTGCTTTGTGGCCCACCATGGGAACATCTCAATATCTTGTTGCTCTTTGTTTATGTTAATACTAGGGGAAAAAAGCACATGGATTATGAAAAATGTACAAAATATAACATTGAAGGGACCGGCATTTTGTCTAGAAGGTAGGCTGATGAAGAGAGAATAACTGTCTTTAAATACATTAGAAAGGAATGCTTCTCTATACGTCTGATTTAATTGGGAGGAGTGACAGTGAGCTTGAATTGTAGCAAGTGAAGCTTAGATTAGAAGAAAGTTGCTACAGAGAACCATCAGAAGGTAACTGTCTGGGACAATGGTGGAACCCCTTTACAAGAGGCTTCTAATGGAAGATTGCATCTGACAGGACTGCCTTCTGTACTGTTACTTCATCTTGGAATGGGTAGATGAGTGAAAAGATGTCTCTGTTTCCAAGGCTGCCAACTCTGGGCCTTACGAGACATGAGACTGGTTGAGTATTGATCTAACCAAGTCTGTCTTGGGTTCTAACTAAGCTATATGCATCAACCAGCAGACCTGATCACTGTGCCCCGGGAGTCTTGCTTAAAATCCCTGAGTTAATGATATGGGTCTACCTTATTCCAAAACACGTTTATGACTATTTACAATATTTTTTTTGATTAAAAAAAAAAAAAAAGAAAAAAAAAAGAAAAAAAAAAAAAGAAAAAAACTCCAAGAAACAACAACAACAAAGACAAAAAAAACCAAAAAACAACAACAACAACAACAAAAAAAAAACAAAAAAAAAAACCCACACGCATTGTTTGTCCCATATCTTCCAGGAATACATGACTAACAGTAACAGATTAATTGGTGGGAGGGAAGGGGAAAAGAGCAGAGTGAAGTCAATAATGCAATATTAACACAATATTAAGTCAATTGCTCATTGCTGGCAGGTAACTAATGAAGAGCCATGGGTATGTCAGGTGTTACTAATAAATTGGCTAGAATATGCTGCATGGAAAGCTGTTCAGCTTCACACTAGCATATGTTGTGCTTCACAGTCAAAAATATATTTCTTCCTCCTCCCTGTTTCTGTCTTCATTCCGGAGTCTGTTTTCCTAAAATCAAGCAAAACAAGAAAATAACCTGTGCCATATTGTATACAGCACAAGCACCTATAGGAAAAACATCTTTTTGTGAGAGAGACTTGGGAAACATCATACTCTCTAAGGTGCAAGGTCATCTTTGCATCTTTCTTGCTTTCTTCAACATTGCGGTAGCTGGGTGCCAGGGACTGCGTTACCTTCGTGTCTGGACTCATCTCAGAAATTCATGGGATCCTGTTTAATGCAAGCTGACTCAAACTACCTATTAGTACGTGCCTCATTGCTGAGCTAGTTTAAGTCAAGATGGCGTTTTGATTCTCTCTGCAGTCTTCAGAGTTCAACATACAAACCTGAAGTTGCTCTAGGCTCACTTCTCTCTTCCCTGTTGGTTTTTATGTCTTTCCCATCCCACTTTTTTTATTTTGGTGCACAGTAAATACTGCAAAGCAAGTTTTGATGAACCAGTCCTACCTCACAATAACGCCTTGCCTCTGTATGTCACTTCCAGCCTACCTCTCAACTCATTGGCCATCCATCAGTAATGAAGGTGAGAAAGGAACCCAGTTAAAAAGTCAAGCATAGCTACTTGAGGAAGACAGTTCAGGACAGCCTCATCCATCTGTTTTCTCTTTGCTCAAGAAGTTGGGCATCCTTGATCTGCTGTCTTCCCACAGAAAGGATGAAGAACCTTTTCCAGGTTCTTCCTCCAGCTGCTTTTTGGTTTAGGTTTCTTGACAATGGCCCTGGTTTGATTACTGCAAGAGAAGAGAATACTGGAAAAATCACAGCAGTGTAGTGGATGTGCAGTTAGCCACAGCTCTGTTTCCACCTGGGAGGCTGGAGAAAAGCACCTGTACTGAGGAGCTACTGCATACAGTTTCAGTCACGTCTGGAGAGACTGGTTTTCTCTGTCCTTGTGGTTGTTTAGCTCAAGTCTTTTCTTGAAGAACAGCAAGGCATTGCTTTGAAGATTATCTCTGTGGTATTGACCTTTATTTACACATAGGTACTTTTTGAGTCCCCAGGGTTCTTGTTCTCTTGGTTTTGTTCACAGCTCCCATAAGAAAAATAAAAATAAAAATAAATTGCTCAGTATGAGCAGAAAAGAAGGAGAACTCAGTAATCATACTGCAACTACCAGGCACTCAGAAAAAGGAAAAAAGAAAAATCAACAAGTATAACAACAATCAAAACCTAAAATATGTAAGACACATGACTAAGGTCATGGGGACTGTCAGCACCATGTCACCAAATCCATTTAGCTGTAAATTCCACTAACCGCCCATTCTGTCTGCTAGGGAAACCCTTTCCTAGATTCAGGTCTGTGCTGTTGATTCAATTCATCATGCTTGGAAGAAGTAGGTGATCAATAACAGCAAGTTTAGTTGTTAGATCACCTGCAGAGACAGACATGTGGGCCTCAAAGCAGCAGATATTTTTCCATTTTGCCTTGTACTCCACTTTATCTTTCACAGAGCCTCTCACTGATTCACACTGCAGATGCCACAGTAGATTTGGGGGCAGAAGGACATAGGGAATAGCTGAAATGTTTCCCAGGAGATTGCACAACAGGAGTTTCATTGCCAAAGAACAGGAGAAGGAGGCAAATAAATAGATCCTTACCCTTTGGAGGAGGAGGAGAGGCAGGAGAACACTAGACCATGACAAAATGGCTGAAAGAATAGCCCTGGGTAAGGTATGCTTCCTTGCTGGGGAGATCAGAGCATAGCAGAGGCCTCTGGTGATCCCACGAGTACAGTGAGACTGCCAGAAAACAAAGACAGATAGTGCACAGCAGCAGCCTGGGCAATGGGTGCCAATGTCAGTGAGTAGATGTGGGGAGCTACAACTAGACAAGACCAGCCCCACTGCACCCTTAGTGCTGCAGAGGCACTTCACCTTGTGACAGAGAGACAAGCTGATCCCTGGGCCTAGGGCTAAGCTAGCCCAGAACCACTGTGAGCTGGTGAGGTTGTTAGAATCATAGAATCATTAAGACTGGAAAAGGCTGCTAAGACCATCTAGTCCAAACATCCACCTACCACCAGGAGAGTGAGTCTTCTCACTCTGTGCTCCTGGATGGATCTGCAGAGGTCTCCAGCCTTCCTGCAGACCATCTGGCTTTTTTAAGGGTCCTGAGGCATGGATCACAGAGTGCTGAGGAGTTACCGCCTTTCTTTGAGCTGCTGTGGACTGACCTAAGCCCAGCAGGACTTAGTTACACAACTCTTCACAGATTAGTACAGCTTTGGTTTGCTTGTGTCCTCCTGGCTTCTGTCCAGAGTGATGAGTCCTGGTAACACTTCCTGGAAAAGATGACAGTTGGTAAGCAGAGGCTGCAGGGCCCAAGCAACCCCTGTCATTACGGGAACATTCTTGAACAGAGCCAGAATGGGTGGGCTTCTCTAGTTTTGGTTACTTGCTGACTTCTTGTAAGCATTTGCCATAGTTTATTTTCCAGTTTGCTTTTTCTGTGCCTTCTCCTTCAAGTACTTTTTTTGTTTTTTTCTTTCTGGGGGCTTTGTGTCTTATTATTTCAATTGCCTTTGCTTTTATCTCAGTCTTGGGATTTAATCCTTTACATTTAAGTAGCACTGGGGTAGTGCCTTAGAGCCAGCCTTACAGTACTCAAAAAATCATAATAGGTAGAGCCTAAATGGTTAAACTCTTCTAAATACCAAAATCTAGTGAAAATAAAATAATCCGAATGGGAAAGGGGAATCAACTTGTGGATTAGTCACTACTGAGTAGGATTTACAGAGGAGTAAAACTAGCGTAAAAATGTAAACCAGCTTTGCATCCACCCACCATACCATGTTTGCTTGCTAAGAAACACCAAGCAAGAAACAGTGGGAGCATCATCTGATTTACTGCAGAGAAGGTCCATGGGTCAAAATAGTCTAGCAAAAGAGAGGCATCTCACCCAGCAGGTGCACATGCTCAAGCCATGAGAGACTTATTTATAAATACAGTGCACCATTTATCCAGTGGACACCAAGAGGTCTTGCAGCCTTTGCCCAGGCTCTGCATGCACATCTTGGCATTCCCCACATGCTCCTTCCATGAGAGATGTTACATGAGGATTATCACAACAACAACAACAAAAAAAATTAAATAAAAATAAAAATAAATTGCCTAAAACTGCATTCTGCAGTCATTTCTGTTAGCCTATCAGCACATGACAGATCAGATACTTGTCTACTCATAGTACTACAACCCTGTTGAGGTTGTGGGCAGTTGTGCTACCTCATGGAGAGCTTCCTTCTCTCAGATACAGTCCTTTGTCACAAGGATGCAGGTTAAATCCCATGTGTCCATACAGGGTTCTCATGTTGCACTCTGACAGTCCTGTCACACCAAGCCCTAACCACCGCCCAACAGATGGCAGCAACCTTGCACAGTGTTCAGATGCAAGGCTTGACTTTGTGCACAAGGATGATGCTCATATCTGTCAACTCTGTTGATTACTTTCATCCCTAACTTCTCAAAAACTTTTTGCTTTCCAGGCAAATGTAGTTGATAAGGCTACCTCAGTACTGTGGCTGCTCATGGACTGTCATGTATAGCTCCTCTTCTTTCTTCTGACAGCAAGAACACTCCTAGCTGGCAACATGCTTACACTGCCAACTCTGGGAATCACATGAGTGTGTGGAAGTCCTGATTTACAGTAACTCTCCTCCTCCTTCCCAAATCTTATTTTTCCAGAGAAAACATGATATCATCCTGAACGCTGAAAGAGGAACAAGAAACCAACTGTTGAACTCATGCTTTGTTAAATTTTGTATTTATAAAGTAATCTCATGCTTTCATGGGACATGAATCAAACCAGCTTCTGAGCATAGTATTTGTCAGCACTACCACTTCTCATCTTTTCCTGCCCTCCTGTTATTGCCCATAGGCCTGTTCTGTCTCACCTTCATCTTTTTTTTTATTCGCTGCTGCCTTCTCCTATCTCCCTTGCAAGTTTTTGCTTTCTTGCTATTGTCCCCCCTCCCCTCATATTTAGCATGACCCCTCTCCATGTAAGTCACTGGGTAGGTGAGGGAGGTCCTTTTGCTGAAAACCACAGCATTGGTGCTGTAACAGTAAACCCCATAGGCTCCAAAAAAAATGTGCTTTTAGATATATTTTCCTCTTAATTTAAAAAAAAATAAAAAATGATGCCAAGCCATCTGTTGCAAATGTAAAAAGAGATGTAAATAGATGATACATAGTGTGCAGTGTCATATGAGTGCTCCATCTGCTGTGGGGAAAGTCAGCATTCCCAAGAAACAACACTGGGTACTAAAGCCCAATCCCAGGTTTGGAACTGCCTTAGGCTTCCCAAAGGCAGGACCTGTTCTGAAGGCTGCTCTAAGAGCAAAACAAGTCAGATAGATAGGAGTGGACTGAGCAGACCTCTGCATATCAGTGATTATGTTGTGGGCAGGGTAAACTATACCTTTATGCTTTTGTTTCAGGCTCTTTGAAACTCAGGGACTTTTCTTCTTCTCTTACACTGTCAAGGTTTATGTGGCAGTCAGGAGTCTAGCAAACTCTTTTCACTGAATGGCAGCACAAGCTTTCTTCACTGTCAGAGTAACAGAGCAATTAAGTGACAGATGAAACCCAGCGTTGATGAATGCAGAATAGAGTACACAAGGCAAAAGCAACCCTTGCCATGGCTGCATACAGACAGACCCCAGGCCTGTCACCACTAAGTCACCCAGGAAGTGCCATGAATGGTTTGGTGTGCTCAGGGGGGGTCAGAAGAGGAAACCAAGGGTTGAGAACTACAAGGAATGGAATGAAGAACCAAAAATAAAACTGTTCACATAATTCCCTGTTGTGTCTGTACTGTGAGCCGTCTCTGTAGCTCTGGTCTCCCCGCCCGCAAATGGGTGTAGTGGAACCAGGAAGGACTCTGAGGAGCAGGATGTCTGGGACAGCTCTGTACAGGGACATAGCAAAGACAGTAGGGCTCTTCACCTGCAGAGCAGAGGAGGTGTAAGAAACCAGGGCTAGAATGGAAAATGGGAATGAACAGGGAGCCACTACTCCACACTTCTCACCACGAGGCCTTGGAGTTACCTCATGGCATTAGCAGAGAATAGGTCTTAACCCAGCAGATGAGTGGACTATTTCATAAGGTGAACCACTAACTTTTAGTTGATGAGGTCAGGACTGTGTGTGGTTGGTTTCCAGAAGTTTCTAAACAAATCTGTGGCATTTCCATAGGAATTATTAAATGTGGAGTTCCAGAGCAAGCCCTTCCTCCAGAGCTTCCACATGCTTATTGATAGCAGCAAGGTGAGGGTGAAGGAGTAAGACCCTTTATCTTGTCATATATATATAAACTCTTTGCCACAGATATATATATATATTATATATATATATATATATATATTATTTTTTTTTCCTGAACTCCTAATACCATCTGCTAGAGGAACTGCATCAAATGGCCCCATCTCATCAGCTTGGATATGTGCCTTCCCATATTTCCAGCTAACACCAGGCTTGTGAAGTGACACAGACCAGTCCAGTTGAATGGTGTAGCAGCCCTTCACCCCCACAGCAACAACAGTCTGTCCTCCCACTGATGTGAGTCCATTTACACACTCCAGGCATGGCTGGAGACCAGGCCCAGAGTGTCTTGGCACAGCAGGTACCACTTGCAGCTGGCCTGGTGCTACATGAGGGCTATCTGGTGGAAGTCAGCATGGAGAAGACACTGTTCCTGGGCAGTTCCCACAGCTGTAGCAAGAAGACTGTGGATCAGGGCAGACTTTGGTCCTTCCCTAGTTCCAGCGGCTGCTGCAGGAAGGTGACGTTCCAGGGTAGTAGGTGAACCGTTCCTCAGGGGTGTGCATGAACATTTCTTCTGCTATTCAGACACTGAGGTGCACAGTCTTGCACTTTCTTGCCGCCAGAGTGGCATGGGGGCTTTCTGCCAGGGCTGAAGCTGCAGATTAGAAACTTTTAAACCATGAACAATGCTGGTAAGATGTTTGGGCACATGTGTCTCCTTTCCCGCTCCCTCCCTATCTTTCACCTTCTGTGAATGCCTGAGAGGCCTGGGTGACCCAGACTTTGCATTCAAGTTCTCTGCATGGACAAGCAAACAAGCAGCGCCTTGTCTACTCTGGACTTCTCCGCCCTGTGCTGGCTGCCTCTCAGCTATCTGCCAAAGTGCACTGCAGACCAATGTTTGCTCCGCAGTCCCAGACACTACCTCACTCCTGTTTGCCCAGGTTCTTACTTCACCGTGCCTTCAGTATCATGCTCACACTATCCATAACCTGAGGTGCTCAAACAGACATCAGATTACAAGGACATGGGCTTTTGCATCCCTCCTGCATGCCTCATAGCTGGGTGATGAAGAGAAAGGGGCAACCCAGTGGTACGTAGCCCAACTGGAGACTTGCAGCTCTGCAGCCATGTTGGTGAGAATGCTGATGGGGAGCCACATGACGTGGAGTACCAGCCACTTCTCGAAAGCAGCAATGAGTCATACCCACCCAGTGTCTCTTCTGAAGTAAACTGAAAGGACTAACGGGTAAGAGTGGGGAGAGTCTCCCCACCAGCCACCCACAGCAGTCATTGTTACACAGGTGTTTGGGAACACAAACTGTCACCCATAGGAAAGTGTCCTGTGACACTGCCAGAACAGGTGGTGAGTGGGGCCTCGTTGCTTCTGAAATGAACACTGTGATCCTAAGGGGGTAGCAGGGGTTAAAGGTGCGCAGGGGCTGAAAGAGCTCTGTCCTTCCCACAGGACATGCTGTTGGGATGTCTGGAAACACATTTCAGAGCAGTCAACAACAGAGCAGTCAAGGAGAGCTCTCTCAGTCCTGAGATCACCCAGCTGGCTAGCACCTGCATCTGCAATTAAAACCCTAGAACTCTTCATAAACCTTCAGGGAGGAGAAAGCCAACTGGAAGACCTTCTTTCCTGCAACTTGTATTCAGTCTCCAAGACTGGAGAGCCTTGCCCTGTGGCAAGACAGTGGAGGTAATCCAGCACTTTTATTACATGTTACTTTTTACCTGGAGGTTATTGGTTTTCTAATACGTATTACAGGGAATAGCTGCAAGAATTCCCATGTTATTTGCTTACTTTATTTTATTTTTATTTTTTTACCTCTAAGTAAGTGTATCTATTACTCTTCCTTGTGTAATTCTCTCTCTGTACTCTCCCCACTTAAATTATGCTTACTAAAATTCCCAGTGCATACTGCAGTCTAGGAGCTCCTCAGAAATGAGAGCCAAACCTGCAAAGTCCACCCAGATCTTAGGGTCTTTTTCTTGCTGTGGCTGTGCCTCAGTCTTACCCAACACAGTCAGCAAGGCACTGCTGATTGCATTCTCACAGCACTGATGCAGTGCCTTCTCCTCTGCAATGCAGCTCACTGAATGGAAATCTGTGGGGTTTTTTTTGTTTTGTTTTGTTTTGTTTTTTTGTTTGTTTGTTTTTTTCCCTTTCCAATCAACAGACAAAAATGTGGAGGTGAGCAACAAGGCAGAGCAATATCCTGCACAGCTGTGAATGAGGTCAGCCCCAGAGATGGTGAGGGGGGTGGAGCAGAAAAGGATGCAACCTTGGGGTGCAGCGCACAGATGAAGATAGGGACAACAAAAGGGAGAGCTGGCATGGAGAAAGGGTGGAAGAGGGCTGGAAAGGGTGGCAAAGAGTTTCTCTTCTGTATGAGCATCAAGGACTGCAGACCATCATCTAGATTTGTGTTTAGGTCTTCACTGAGAATACTGGAAAATTCTGGCAGGGAGTCTGCTCTGCTGGGTCCCAAAGGAAAAACAACTTGATGAGTAAAAAGAACAAAACCAAGGCTGAGGCTTAAACCCAGGGCTGTGCAGCACAGGCAGTGCAGCTCATTCAGAGAAGAGGTACCAATGGCTAACACAGAGGAGCCACTGGGCTTGAGCAGGCCAGTAGTCACACAGTACCACAGGGCTGCTCTGGGAATGGCAGACGCCTGGTGCAGCTATAAATTAGCGAGAGCTGTAAGAACGTGGCAAAATGAAACAATGTGGCTGCCCTTTTCCTCCCCTCCTGGTCTGTGGCCTGCTTCATTCCTGAACGTAAGGCAGTACGGTGCCCTGGAGCCCAAAGGACCAGCCATACTGTGAGGTGCAGCAGGCCCAGAGCTCCCACGATGCGAGGGGTAGGGCTGCCCCCTCTGCTCTATGCTCTGCGGCCTCACCTCCAGCACTGGGTGCTACGTTACAAAGAGGACCTTAGCTTGTAAGAAAGTGTACAAAGGAAGGCTACAAAGGTGATGAAGGGCCTAGAGGGCAGGATATATGACGAGCAGCTTCGGTTCGTAGGTGTGCCCAGCACAGAGCAGAGGAGTTGGGGGGAGCCCTCATGGCGGCTGCAGCTCCTCACAGGGAGCAGAGGGCAGCGCTGAGCTCTGCTCTGTGTGACAGCGACAGGGACCGAGGGAACGGCATGGAGCTGTCAGGGGAGGGGAAGCTGGGGGTTAGGATAAGGGGCTGCACCAGGAGGTGAGCACAGAGCAGACAGCAGGCCAGCGTCGGGGAGCAGCTGCCATTGAACTGCTGCACGAATGAAAGGCCTCATCAGGGCATCAGTGGGCTGACATTTGAGAGTAATAGAGAGGAAGGCGGGAATTTCAGATGTGTCAGGGTGGCTCATATAAGGTGGCATTTGCCCAAATGTGATGAAAGCTTGCCGTTTACACTTCCTGATCTCATTTTCTGTTGGTGGGGGGAAACCCAACACAGCTTCTGTGTCATAACTCAAACATTGCTACATCACACCTAAGAACATGGAAAGTTTGGAAAATTACAGTAATGCGGGGAAGGCTGTTATCTATCTGCAGGTGGAGCATAGAATTATCAGCTCACATCGGATCACCAAGAGATGCCCCTGCTTTTGTGCATCACCTGCCATTTAACTTCTGGCAACTGACACAATTGCCAGATCCACCCAGAGGACATGAAGAGGGAGAAACTTGGTCTAGAAGCAGGCAACACCCCTAAGTCTGTCTGGTGATGGGCTGAGTGGGACACTGTGTTTGTGACCTTAGGACACCGTGTTTGGAAGCCCTACGAGGGCTGTGTCTGCTCTTTTCTTGCAAGGCCCTTGTGACAGGGGGGTGAAGGGAAAAGGGGCCAAAAAAAGATGAATGTGGTCCTGCAGGCTAGCATTCAACAAACACGAAGTGGGTAACAGCACAAACAATTGAGACTGTGTCCTTGATGAGCAGCACTTCTAGTTCTGAAGGCACCTCTGAGACACTCCAACAGAACTGTGAGCTTTAAGGGAACAAATAGCTTGGTTTCTACATTACACTTAAAAACACTTTCTATGTAAGTGGGCTCTGTAACTCAAATTAACATCCAAAATTAGAAACAATACCCTCAAGTACCTATCAAAGCACTTAAGACTCACCATCATGTTGCTCTCCTTCTTGTCTGTATTTAGTTTAGAAAGTGTGAAGAGTATTGCAAGAGTACAGTGGGTTCTCTGAGGAAGAAATCTGCACTGGTGTGGAGTGGAAATCTGTGTGGAGCAGTCTGGCTAGCATGTGTGAAATAGAGCCTGTAGTCATGCACAAAATAAAGATTAAAAAGCATTAAATAACTCCCAGTGCACCAAAGGAGGCATGGTTCCAATTTAGAAGTCGCAGTAATCCCACACTAAATGGATTACGTGGTCATAAACTATAAGTGTGTATGTACAACCACTTGAATTACAGCACACTCAAGGCTTCTTTTTCTTCCCCTCCAACTTTTGCACACCAGATTCTGTCATATTAAAATGCACAGTTTAAACCAGAGGTCAGCCACTCTGCCATCTCTTCCGTGCCAGAGCACCTGTGTACTTCTGCAGAGCTAGTTAGGATCTGGCTTTAATGCAGAACGCAGACTGGCCTTGCAGCCTCCGCAGCTGAGCTCCTCAGATTTAGCTAGAACTTGGCATCTTCTGAGTATTCCTGCTCAGGCTTGGCACTGTGCCACTTCCCAAGTGACTGGCTGGGAAGGATGTATTTGGGAGGCAGGGTAGCCTTCCCACAGCAAAGTTTTTAAGTAGAACCTCTGGGGTGTTTCCAGTATGCAGCAGTGCTTGCTGAGCAGCCCTCCCGTGGGAATATGTTGAAATGCAGTTACAGACATGAGGACGATCACGAGAGGGGAAAAAAAAGTGCTGCCTTATTCAACAGATTTGTTGCAGATGTGACTTCAAGAACAAGTTCTTACCAGCCCTGCATCCCTGGTTCTGCTACAACACAACCAACCTGAACCCATCCAGCCGTGCTGCGTTAGGAACAGATGGGGATCTGATGGCACGATAGCCAGGCTTTTTCCTCTTTGCCTCTGCTAATGTATAGGGAAGTTATCATGAAGAGCAGCATCGTTACCAGCAGAAATCCGTCCTTGAACTTCAAAATGCTGACACAGTTGAAAGGAGCGGGGAGTGGCACAGTAAGCATAAGAAGATAGTACAGGGAAAACCCAGATGAACTAGTTTTTAGATTTTCCAGCAAAATGACAACTACGACTTGAGGTGAAATAATAATTTGAAAAAAAAAAAAAAATAAAATCAGCCAAAAATATGAATATAAAGCAACTTTAATTTTCCTCTAGATATTTATATCAAAGAAATAATACTCATGTCCAAGTATTGTACATACAATATCTTCCTTATAAACTCTTTAGTTTAAAACACGTGTACAAAATTGCACATTGCATTTTGCAAAAAATCATAAATACCTTTTTGCATGTAAACAATTCCAGCACAAGGATAAATGTTATACATTCCAAAATGTCTAAGTCTCTGATCATAAACAAACAAAAACAAACAAACAAAAATCCCACTGTGATCCCCATAAAGGTCCTAGTGTTACAAATCAACCATTAACAGATTTCTAACTGATGTACTGCACACAGGAATACATAAATGAGCACAAGGCAAGTCGCCTTTTAGTCATAAGCACTTAAGACAGAGACTTGGAATACAATTCTGCTGCCGTTTAAACCCATGGTATCCATCCCACAGTATCTAGTGGTAGCAGGATTGCATTAATTTCTCCAAGATTGACAGCTGCAGTATGCCTTACTTTTAATTCTTAAACAAGTTGGCTACTGCTGAACAGTAGGAATTGTAAAGTTATTGTAAACACAGTCATCACCGTTGTATATTCAGTTACAGTATTCTCCTAAACACATCACTAAATTAAGAAAATGTTTTACATTTAATCAAGTGCAAGTCGCCAAACAATATTGTCCACTTTGTTTCAGAAATAAGCGTTTTAATTATAGTACTACATAGTTTGTTAAAGTAACATAAAAAAATACAATGGACATAATCCTCAGTTGTTTATTATTAAGCCCTATAGCTTCTATTTATGTAAAAAAAATAATCACATCAGAAAAAAAGCTGTCAGAGGCGTTCTTGATAAACCCTCTCCTGACCTAATCTGGCCAATCAGCAGCTACTGCATTTTATTTCACTATTACTACCTCGGTCTGTGTGCAATTTGCTTGCCAGCACACCTATCAGAAGAACTCCCCAAATAATCCAATTTAAAAGAAAAAGCAGAAGTATTTCTGAATCTATTCAAAGTAGGGTTTTGTGATTTTTATTTTATTTTATTTTTCACCTATTCAAACACCACAGTTGTCTTGAAATTGTTTATGAAGAAGAGAGTTTGGAAGGGTATTTCAGAGGATTCCTCTGTGCCAGCTAATTTAATAAGGCAGAATACAAAGGTGCACATAAGCCCAACTTGTAAGAATCCAGAAAAGCACGTAGGCAGACAACCACCCACTATCTGCACATTAGCTACTGCAAGAGAAGAGGCGAATCTGAGCTGCTCTGTCTCCACCTTTCGTTTTCAACAGCTATCCTGAACAAGTACGTTTCAGTGCTATGCCCAAGGGCCTAGGAAGAACCAGTTTGAACATCAGAGTTGTAGGAAGTGACATTTTGCTCATACTTCTCCTTTTGGACAGAAAAAGAGCTCAGGGATGCTGGTGGCTAACCAGTAGGGAGGGGTTGCTTCTCCTTTTCTAGAGGTCCCCTGGGTATGTTGACCATGCAAGAGAGGACCACACGACTTGAGCAGCCCCAGAAGCTACCCCAAGACACCATATTGCAAGGCTCACAGTACTGTGAATAAATATTTTCTACAAGGACACCAAGCAAGAAACAAGAAACAGTAGACATGGAGTGCTCCCAAAGCTGGGTCCAACTGTGCAGGAGCCCTGTCATTTCTAGCTGATGGAAGATCTCTATTCAGGTGACGCAGTCAGGTGGTCTGAAAGACATATTGCTCAAAGAATGATGGATTTCTGCTTTGCCAAGCCTGCACCCATCCAGAGCTTCTCCCTTCTCATGGGTATCTGAGTGACACAGCACGAGCCATCACAAACACCATTCTGTGAGGGCACACTGTGGGCCCCTAAACCTTCATTCTAGGCAGAAATTGCAGAAAGAAGAAGCAAGCCTCAGGTAAACAGCTCAAAAAAAAAAAAAACAAACAAACAAACAAAAAAAAAAACCAACAAAAAACTCTTCAACAAGAAGACTTGTTCACACACAGAGAGCCAGCTGTGTTTGCTGGTAGGAGCCTACTCAGGGATCCTAAGGTTTACCTCCAGACAGCATTAACTAGAGGTAATCTAACAGATAGACCTGTTTTCAGGAACCGCAGGCCCACTCTTTACTTTCACAGTAGAACATCCCTTAAGGTCTCTGCTCTTCTTTTGACCTTTAAAAAGCCCATAGACCCATTCCTAATTAAGAAGAGCGGGTGTGGTAAGGATCAGTGGCCAGATTTTGGTGGGTGAGAGGCCTATGTAGGCTTGCTCATCGTTTTCAGTTTGAAAGCCAGGAATTGCACAATACTATATTACAACACTTATTCCCTTCTCTTTGACCCCTACTGCAACCAAGGCAAAATTACTTGTGTAAATAAATGTTTACATTGAACATGGTGACACAACTACCCTAAGTGTCTCTGTAATCAATACATAGTAAATTGCAACAGGAGAAACAATTCTCCAAGATTTGCTTGTAATAGGTCTTTTGTTCTTAGTTTTATTTTTGGGCAGTGGACAGACAGAGGAAAGGAGAAAAAAAATTAATGAAGTGTGAATATCTAATCTGTAACATAGAGAGGAATGCTCAGGGGACTCGCAAGAACTTGTTTTGCTACATATTGAGCAACACCACGTGGGAAAGCCCTGAAATTAGAGCAAATGCTTGAAGCCAGGGCGTAACTGCCTTTTGGAACTCATCCTTCATGAGCCTCGTTTTATTAGAGAGCAGACCTTTGCATCATCAGCCAATGATCAGACCTGGACTGTAGCTGATGACATTTCAGTATGGTGGTTACCGTGGCTTTGAATAAATACGGCTAAGTGTGAAATTACTGCTCACCAGGCAAAACAGACAGGGAGGAACACAGCTTCCAAAGAGGACAACTTTAGAAGACATTTAAGCAGTAATACTAAAACAAGATAAAAGTATTCTGGAAAGCAATACTAATTCTCCCCACTTCTTTACTGCACAATAAATGTTACCATTAAATAATCATTATATTCCTTCCTTGGATTTTAACTGTTATTGGTTTCTCCACTTATCAGTATCTAACTATTTCCATGTATTCCCATGGAGAAAGGAATAAAAAAGGGACAATGAAGTGCTGCTGGGAGCACAGTACAATAGTGTATACCACAAACACACCACAGATCTACCAGATTGTGCTGTGATTTCAGTTACAGCATGCACAGGACTTTCAAACATCACAAAGAGTTGCTATGCCATTTTAGTAACAGGCAAAAAATGGTCTGACCTGGTAACAAGCTAATAATGGGGAAAACAACAACAACAACAACAACACAAGAGTTCTGCTCCTGATTCTGTTCATTACGAGAGGCAAGTTTTCTGTTTGTGTCATTCGAAGTTTCCAGGGAAGAAAGGAAAGATATCCTAAGTAGGCTGCCCTGAGCTGTCTTATTAACTTTAAACCACCATGCTGCTTGTGTCCAGCATCACAAGAAAATATGAAGGTTTATTATACAAAGGAGGAAAAAAAATCTCTGGAGCTCAACGTGTGATCTCTAGAACTGTGGGAGCCACAAGACATTCTTCATAAGCTTTTTCTTGAGGGCTATCCATCCTTAAAAGCCAACCTTTCTGTCAGACAGGAGGGCCATGCATTCCTGGTAGTGAGAAGTCTTCTGGAGAGGGCAGGAAAATGGTATCAAACAGTTCTGCAATTTTCAAGTTCCTGGTTAGGGTTTTTTGAATGACAGTCCACAGCCTAAGAAAGAGGATGCAAGAAGAAGTCTGACTTTAAATAGTTTCACTTTTCTCCACCTACTCCCCAGTGGAAGTCAGGGAGCATACCCTGCTGCAGTTGAAAAAGACACTTTAAGGGACCTAGCAGAAAGATTTTCAAATTGCTTAATTGATAAACAAAAAATAAATAAAGACCGCAATCCAAGATATTTTCTGTTATGGGATAGGGGGTTTGTTATGGATATGGCAAGACTCTATGGCCCTTATTTCAGTGGCTTACAATTCCACTCTGAACTAGGTTTTAATCAGTAATAGCAGTAGAAGTCTTTTCAGAAGCGTGCTAGATACCAGAACCCAGTAGTGTGCCAGCACATCTACTATATCTGTGCTAGCAAGGCTTTGTAGTCAAACACTGTTCCCAAGCATTCCTGCAGAAATCATAATTTCTCCAGAAAAATCAGCACATAGGTTTATTAATCTACTGCAGACGATGTTTGTTACCAGTACAGAACCCAGAGCAGAGCTGAACTCAAAACTAGCCGTGCTATGGATGCAGGCCTGCTGATGGCAGACAATGAAGCACATGGCAGGCAAGTAATTATGTAGGGCCACACCCCTGGAATCATTATTTATAGTAATCTTCCCTCCACTTCACAGAACAAATCCTTAGAGTTTGTCACACGTGGCCCCTCCGTGCAGAAGTTGCCCCTGTCCCACCTCAGAGCCACTGTCATCCACTATGAAGAGAGAAGCTTCACAGCACAAATAGCTGCAAGCCATTTCCTAAGCAGCCTGAAGAGAGAGAACATTAGAGGACAGGAGTAATTGAAAACTAATGAAACCCTTCATCTACCATGGTGTACCATAATGGCCTAAGTCTTTATACATTCAGATTAACCTCTCAACACCTTCTCAGTACTGTCACTTTTTTGTGACATGACTAAACAGTTTATAAGAAAGGTGAGGTTCTGCCTTTTTCCACACCAGGTAGTGTGTAGAATCCTGATACAGCACCACAGCAAGTGACTGTGGATTCCAAGAAGTCAGTCACCATTTGCAAGATTATTATGCACAGGTAAATCCTTCTGTGCAAGGCCTTTTCTGCTGATGCAGGTCCTCCAAAATATTCACAGGAGTGTGAAAGTGGTGAGTGTTACCATATGCTTGTGCTGGAATGCTCACTGCCACTACACATAACACTGACCAGATAAAACGGCCAAAAAGTGGCAAAACTGGCTCAGAAATGTCCCAGTGGTCTCCCCTGGTTACAGAAAAACTGCAAATAAAATACTTGAAAAACTGAAGTAGCTTTGTGCCAGTCAAATACGTACACAGAGATGTCATATTCCATTTTTTCTCCTTGCTAAACATAGAAAGTTAGAGAATCAGGTAAGGAAGAGGCAAAATCATTCAGCAGCAGTTATAGCTGCACACACATGCAAAAACGTTACTCCCTGCTTCTTCAGCTCAGAATCCAGAAGGCTGCATAAAACATATTGCAGGATGACATGCTACAGGCATGTTAATTTTTTCTTGTGTATTGATTTTGGGTATTGAGACGGTTTCTCCAAGAAGCTGACTGTATTCAAATAGTTAAGATTTACTTTGTAGCAGCCAAGTCCCTATTTTCAGCACAACAAGCAATTCAAATATACTATGCCTCTGCACTTCAAACAGCACTGAACAATACTATACAATAACTGATTAGAAATTAGTTGCCAAATAATATTTCCACCTTTAACAGCTGCATCCTGCAGAATGCCCAGGGGCTTAACCTGGGGAGACCGCTGCTTTCTCAGAAGTGAGATGGATACATACATTGAGATAACTAAAAGAAAATAACAGAGCTGCTCATGATTCCCGTGCCAGTAATGACATAAACAAACCAAGGTGATGGAAAATGCTTAGATGGTCACTCTTTGTTTTTTTTCAAGAGTGCAAAATATTCAACAGTGATTTATGATTTGCAGAGTCCAAACCCCCTGAGGTACCTATTTCTTGCAAGACTATCCACTGCTATTTACAAGAAACCAACCACCAGAGTCAGCCCTTTCACTAATGGAGATGCACCTACAGACCTAAAGCCCTGAGAGTGCAAACGGCATTTGTGTATGGAAATCTGCTCCTTAGGCAGGCCAAGCGGCTGCCCTGAGCCATGATGGAAGATGCAAGAACTACTTCACAATCACACTGACTGCCTGGACAGCCAGAGACACTGAGATGTCACTCCTGAGGCTCCGAGGAGCACATCCATTTCTTGTCATGGCATCACTTGAACTAGTGGCAGAGAGGGGGGCGGCACTGGTGGTGGCTTTCCCCTCTCTGTGCCCAAGGAAGGGTTAACAAAACCCTCCTTAACCACAGATACCCTTCTCCTCTCACTCAAGACAGAAAAGATCAGATAATAACTCAAAGAAACAAATATTATTTACAAGCCAAGCTGCTTTGCTGTAGCACCTAGGTAGGAAGACACATCTAGATCGAGACATCAGCTCAAGTGCCCTCCAAATCTGCTGACAGAAAGCTGCACTCACAGCAGAAAAACTTCCAGCAACCAGAACAGATAAAGGAAGGGACCTGCACCGCTTCCAGAGCAGAGACTAAACTGGAGCAAAGAAACAAGCAATGTCCATTTGTCATGGGTTTGTAACTAAAGTGTGAAACCACAGCAGAAGAACTTGAGAGCTCTATGGGAATCTTTGTAGAGACCGGCAACAGCACGCATAAATGCAACAAAACATGGCACAGCCTTGAAGGATGGAGAAAAAAGCACTGAGGCTCCAAGGAACTCGAACTGTTTTTTACAGTGACACTTAAGCACCCTACACACTTGCAGTTACGGGAAATGAACTACATGAAGTTGTGTATGTGGACCTAGTATCACTCTTTGAACATCTCAGTGACCAAAATTCATGCAAAAAATCAAAACAAAAGCTAACTGATACAGAGAGGAAAAACACTGCAATGAATTGACTTACTAACAGTAAGAATAAACTACAGAACCCGTAATTAAAGATATAGGGGCACTATAAGGAAAACAGAGTAGCGATCCACTTCAGAAGACAGAAATGGAAGCAGCAAACACCTGAAGCAAACCAAGCAGCACACCAAAGCCTTGCCATGTGTTTCAGACCATGAAGTGCTTAAGTCATCCGTTCACATACTGCTGTGGAGCAGCAGCCTCTTGCAATGCCAACAAATCCCAACCTCACATGGCAGCCAGAGCATAGGGCAGGCTGCTAAGGGAGTGTGTGTATGAGCTCTCAAAGAGGCCGACACGGTGTGCTGAAAGCTGGAAGGATAAAGGGATAACACAGGGTGTTTGTTGGCTTTAAAACAAACATAACAAAAAGGATCAGCTGGTTACAATCAATAGGGACAACAGGGATCGCCTGGATGCACCAGCTTCCTAAGCACTGCCAATATGTTCTGGCTGGAGCACTACCAAAGGTGAGGAGCAGGCAACATTGCACAGCCTTCCTCTGCCTTGCCACCAAGTCTTCACCCAACCCCGTGCTCATCTGCTAATCTAAGAACTGAAACAGTGCTGCCCACACACATAACTTCTATGTATTTTTCCAAGGTTCTTTAGCAAGAAGTACACTTGCTACATGTGCAGTGAAGGCAAGCACCTCACGTCAGTGGATTTCCCCAGGGCACGACCTCTCCCACTGGGGAAAGCACAGAGGCGTGGGGAAAAAAACAGCCTCTATGAACTTCTCAGTCTTGCAGCAACTTTGCAGATGGGCGATGCCTGCCACACAGTGAAAGCTGCCTTTTGCCTTGTGATCATACAGCAGGTGCTGCTACAGTCTGTAGCTACCCAGCTCAGAACGCCTGTAAAAAAGTCTTCAAACCCATGTAAAGATGGGAAATGTTTTGTTAGATAATCTGCTCATCGGTATTCCTAAAGCTACCCTAAAACCAGCAAAAGGTACCATTACACTCAAGCACTTAAAACCCCAGAACAGGCTCTGATGACGTGATTAAACAGTTACAAAATGATTGATATGGCTTCTACCTAATTTGCATATGCATTAAGAAAAAAAATACCCTCAGAGCATCCTGGCTTGCAACACCCCAATTCTGATGCACCGCTACATCACCTTACGCCTATGCTGTGACCATGCACCAAACACCTTTGGGAACACACAGCATTATGAGCACTAAGAGCAAAAGAAACATGAGTCCATCCCAGGCCCTTTTCTTGAATTTCAAAGTGCAGGCTCCAGGAGAGGTAACGCAGGTGTTCCACAGCTGCTGGTGAGGCAGAGCAGACCAGAAAGACGGCTGCATCGTGGGATGCCCATGGTCCCCACCACAGGATGCCCTTGTTGAGCTCCATGTCCCAGCCCCAGCAGCGTGATACTGGAGAGGTGTGGGCTCTGCTCCACAGTGAGACCGGCTCAGGAGCTCTGCTCTTACTGGTGGCCTCCACACTCCAACAGACGGCTCCAGGGCTGCGCGGGGATGCTCAAAGCACACAGGTGCACGGAAGCGAGGCAGGCAAAAGCACCGAGCAGGAGATATACAGCTTTCCAAACATTATTGAGGATTATGTCGAAGCAATCAGAAGAAAAAGTCCCTGTGCTGTTCCCTTCGGCTAGTTAAATCTTGACAAATAAATAAACTGCCTCAGTTCTTCCCAACCAGAAGCGTGTTCCACGTTCCAGCACTGACTCTTTCCGTCTCCGGAGTATTGCAGAAAGGTTCTTCAGAGCAAAGTAGATCAAGAGGAAATGTATATAGATCTCTACTGAAAAATAAATCTATATTTCCGTAGTAGTTCTGTGATTTATTCAAATAACATACAATAGAATGCCATTTTATAGCAAATTTGCCCCAAATCTGAGCCCTTTTCTGTATAGCACTTGTTACTATGCTATGTAAAGAGCAAACACTACTGGAATGTACACAGTGAAAGAAAAGGAGTAAAGCTCTTCTTGCCAAGGAACTGCTATCACTACTAACGCGTTATCTATAAAAATAAGGTCTAGGCAACATCCAAAAGTGTTCAAGTTTCAATAAATAACCATCAATGCCCCAGATTCGCACTGGCACAAGAAATACAGAGCTAAGAGCTGAGAAATGTCCTTTCCTACGGCCGAGCCGGCAACGTGTCCTGTCCTGCTTCGGACTTAACACTGCTCTCCTTCAGGTTCAGTCTCAGTGCGCAAGCACCCATCTGGATGACTGAGCTCTCAAAGGCAAATTAAAGCTCTAGAGTAAGACAGTAGTTAAAAAAAAAAAAATCTTTATCAATACCAAGAAAATATACAGAGCCATATTATGCTTTAAATATATCTATATACACGCACATCTTTTCCAAAGGGCACAATTCTGGCTTTTTTTTTTTTCTCCTCTTTTCCTTTTTCTCCAAACTCTGAGAAGCTTATCGATTGCTATACACTCCAGTACGGCGCGTTAGGAAACATATATATATATATATATTATTTTTTTTTATCCCCACGTGAAAGTAAAGTTCAGTCTTTCTGTAAACAGGAGTTACCTTAACCTCCGACACCTCCACAGGCCTCGCGCACTCCGCCCGGCGCACAGCCCCGGCTCGCACAGCGGCCGCGGAAATCAACGGGCGCGGCACAGCGCAGCGCGGCGCGGCGGCCCCGCTCCCTCTCTCCCGCTCCCTCGGCCACTCCTCAGCAGGCGCCGGCCTCGGGCGCGGTGGCGGCGGCCTCCGGGGGCGGCTCGCGGGGCGGCGGCCCGGAGGGAGCGGCGGCGTTGATGTGGCAGCCGGAGGAGAGGTGGCTGCGGACGCGGCCCTGCAGCTGAGTGACCTGTGCGCGCAGCAGGTTGGCGGTGGCGGCCAACTCGGCGTTCTGCCCCTTCAGCGCCTTCACCTTCTCCTCCAGCCGGGCGATGCGCTCCAGCTTCCTCCGGCGGCACTTGGAGGCCGCGATGCGGTTCCGAAGCCGCTTGCGCTCCGCCTTCAGGCGCTCCTGGCTCTCCGCGTCCAGCGGCGATAGCGACGGCGGCGTCGGGGCGCTGCCTCCTCCCTCCCCGCTCGCGGCGGGCGGAACGTCAGGCACAGTCTGCGGCTCCTCCAGGGCCCGCGGCGCCGGCAGCCGCCCCGCGCCCAGCCCCGCCGGCCCGAACGGCAGCCCCGGCGGCGGCGGAGGAGGGGGAGGTGGCGGCGGCGCGGAGGCGGCGGGATAGGCGCTGCCTGAGGGGCTGAGAGGCCCCGCAGGGGTGAAGCCGCTCAGGTTGGTGTAGACGGCGGGCGGCTCGGCGGCAGCCCCGGGGCGGGCCGGGCAGCAGGGCCCCGGCGGGGAGAGCGGCGGCGCGGTCAGCAGCTGGTTCTGCTTGTGCAGGTCGGCCAGGGCCTTAACGAAGCCGTCGGCAAAACCCTCCTGCTCCTGCGTCACCGGCTGTCGGTAGAGGAACGTTCCCGCCGCCGCCGGCCCGCCGGCCCCCCCGGCCGCTGCCGGGCCCGGGCTACCGGGCCCCAGCCCCGCGCCGCCCTGAATAAGCAGCTGCTCCAGGTCGGCGGCCGGCGGTAGCTTCAGCAACGGCAGCTCCGCCGCCGAGCCCAGCGCGGCCTCCGGTCCGCCGCGGTTCGCCGCCGCCCCGGCGCCGGCCCCCGCCGAGCCCTGCGCCGAACCCGGAGGCGGCGGCGGCGGGGGAGCGGCGGAGGGCGGCAGAAGGCGCAGGGCGGCCGCGCTGCCACGGGCGCTGCCAGGCGGGCGCAGGGCGAAGGGCCCGGGCAGCGGCGAGGGGGCGGCGGGCGGCAGGTCGCGCTTCTTCCCGGCGCCCAGCAGCAGCTTCGGGCCCGCCGCCGCCGCCTCGGCGCCGGGCCCTGCGGCGGCGGCGAAACCCGGCAGCGGTCCGAAGTCGGGTAGCAGCTCCAGCCCTTCCTCGGGGTAGAACGGCGCCTCCATCTTCACGGCAGCTCTCCCGCTCCGCCCGCCGCTCATGCTGCCGGCCGGCCGGGGCGCGGCGCGGCGCTCCCCGGTGCCCGCCCTGCGGCGGCGGCTGTGGGGCGCGGCGCGGCTTTGTTTGGCGGGGGCCCGCAACCCTCGGCTCTCGGAGGGGACTGAGCCGCCTCTCGGCGCCACCGGCCTGACGCCCCGCCCCGGGCCCGCCGTCTGCCCGCCCCAACGCCGCCGCCTCCCCCGAGCTCCCCGCGCCGGCCCCCGGCTCAGAGGCGCTGCGCGGGGCTCCGCGAGGGGCCGCGTTCGAAAATTCGGTACGCGGTTGTAGACCGTCTTATTGCCCTTCTCTTCATCCTCCATCTCTTAGGGGGTTCCGGACCCTATCCTGGAGCCGCCTCCCGCGGCTCCTGCCCGGACTTTGCTCCCACTCTGGGTGCGCCATGGAGCGCTGCCAGCACCCCTCGGCCCGCCTGCCTGCCATCAGCGCCTGCTTCCTGCCCCACACGGGGATATCGAGGTCGGGACAGGGTAGAGGCGGCTGGAGCCGGGCCCTGGGGCGCTCCGGGGGCCGCCCAGGGAGCAGCCCGCTGCAGTGGAGCGGTGTTAGTCACTGGTGTAATACAGGGAACGGGTACGGCGGAGCGCGCTTCACGTTAATTTTTTGTAACCCAACGCGTCGGTTTATTATCAGTTCACACGTAACATGTCAGGAGGAACCGCCTAGCCCACTCACACCCCCACCCCGATCCCGCCCTGGGGGCGCTCTGCCTCCGCGCCGCAGCAGCCCCTGAGGCAGTTCCGGAGCGAGGGGCGGGAACAAGGTACAGCGCCACTCCGATTGGACGATCTGCCTCCCAAGGCTCCGTCCCCCATGAAAGGACCCACCAATGGGCAAGGGCGGTGCGCCGTAGCACCGCGAGAGTTGCGCTGAAGCTGGTGCCGCCATCTTGGAGTTGGGAGAGGCCGCGTCCCGTTGCTGTCCCTCTCGGAGGGTCACTGGCGGGGGGGAGGGGGGAGAATGATGGCCCGACGGTGAGCGAGCGGCACCTGGGAGCCCCTCCTCGAGCCGCTGGGCGGCGGCGGCCGCGGGACCGGCGGGATGGTGCAGTCGTGTTCCGCCTACCGCTGCCGGAACCGATACGACAAAGAGAAGCCCATCTCCTTCCACAAGTGAGCGCGGGCGGCGGGGCGGTGTGGGGCGGGGCGGCGCCAGGGCGGGGCCAGGGCCGCGGGTGCGCGCCCTCCCGACGCAAGGGGGCGCTCGGCGGCGGGGGCGCGCGGGGCTGGCTCTGGTGGTCGGTGGGAGCGGCGGGTGAGGGCGGGCCGGGCGCGGCGCGTGGGTGTGCGACGCTGCGACCAGCGTGACGGAAAGAGAGTTTGAGAAACGCTGAAAATGGCTGTTGTTGTCAGGTTTCCTTTGACCAGGCCTGATCTGTGCAAGAAATGGGAAGCGGCGGTGAAAAGGAAAAACTTCAAGCCCACCAAGTACAGCAGCATCTGCTCGGAGCACTTCACACCCGACTGCTTCAAGCGGGAGTGCAACAACAAGTTGTTGAAAGAAAATGCTGTGCCCACTATATTCTGTTACACTGAGCCCAGTGAAAAGGTAAACGCACACTGCGCACAGCCCGAGGTGCCGGAGTGCACTGGGCGGCTGCTGATGGTGCTCCTGTCAGTCATCCATTTGTCATCACGGCAGTTGTGTTACTGGTGCTTTCGTGTTGTAACAGCTGCAGGCTGACATTTTACCTGGTTGTTTACTGCACTAGGTAGGGCTTTGATCGTACACAACCAGACCATCCCAAAAATATGACAGATAATCCAAGTCCCTGGGACTTTTGAGGACTGATGGCCCATTCTTTCTGCTGTAAATTAGAAGACAGAGCTTGCTGCATTCTTTATTGCAGACAGAGTTGCAGAAGCTAGTATAAGTCATCAGTTTAATGTTATGGCTTCACATCAGGTGTCGTTCTAGTAAGCCAGGTTCTGAGCTATTGAGCTGTGGCTACAGGTAGGACTATCCAGATGCCCCTGTAAAAGAACCCGAAAAATCCAGCCTTCTACAAAATAGCATTAATTGCAAAATTGTATTATAATTCAGAGCACCATCTGCTAGCCACTTTTCTTGATCTTCTAGAGCATACATTGGCCAGCACTGACAATATATAAAACTAGCGCCTGTCTGTTGAATATTGAACATATTAAGGCAGTTTATGTGTGTTCCAGAGCTAACATAAGCCCGTTCTCATGGGCTCGTCACCTGCTCAGGCCATCATCTGTATTTTTCCACACAGTATACATACAGTATTGGATTTGATGCAGAAATAAAGAAGGAACATCTAGAAAATGAAAAGTGGAAATAATAGGCAAGTGACCATACATAGCACAAGGTATAAAGTGAAACGTGGACAATTTTCAGGTCTGCTTTTTTGTGCTAAGTTCTGTTTGATAACACTTCCCCACAATCTTAGCAACACATTTCCTGTGTCACTTAAAATTGTTTGCAAAACTTCTTGCAGTGTGAAAGCTGAAGGTATTTGATATTGACATCAATGCAGCTGGGGCAGCGCTGATCCACATTCTCTCATTCATTGCAGTACCTGGCTATATGAGCGCACAGAAGAGTACTCCTTATGGAGAAGAAGTTGGTGCTGCTACTACTTATGTCACAGCAGCTTTCTGTGTTTCTTCAAGACATTGAATAGTAGTGAATAAGGACAGCATTTATTTTTTTTTAATTCATACTGATTTTGATATACAGCATTTTTTGCGTTATAATTCTTGAAATACTTTTTTAGTTATGTCTGAGGAGAACCATTTACTGGATGTAAGAGGGAATAAGAATTCACTTGTGATGTGTGAGCAGTATGAACGATGAGTTCTCTGTGACACACAGTGACAGCAGTAACACAGCATGTGCTGCGCAGCTCTTGAATAGATGCCTCTGAATGCAGCTGTCTGGCAACAGTGCAATTTTTGCTCGTGTTTCTGACATTGGAAGAATTCTCTTTGCACATTATGTCTTTGGTTTGTCATCTTAGCTGAAAAGTTTGAAAGTTGTAGGTCAGACTTTTTAGCATATTGGTATGTGATTTAGATGGACACACCTGGAACATCCACTTCTTATAACTGAGAACTGACACAGGCAGTGGGCTGGTTTTGTACTTTAAAGTGATCGGTAATACCTGAGCAATGTGAAACTTCCCCTCAGTACCAGATGTGGAATTGTGTTCTCGGTTCCTGTGGCTAATGTAGTCTGTACAAGGATGACATCTGGACTTCCCGATCTGGGAGTTGATTTGTTCTTTACGTTAAGGCAAGGAGCTTAATAATGTGATCTTCCAGTCTCATGGGGGGACGGTTGGTGGCTGTTAAAATCGATGATGTGATCGTTTTCATGCTTTTATTTGTAGTAATAATGTTGGGGACAGGGAATTAAAAAATTGGATTCAGTGTCTCTTTCACTGAGACTTTTTTAGGCTTTTTTCTTCTTCTTTTTTTTTTTTTTTTTTTTTTTTAAACTGGTAGTATGCATTATGTGTGCATTTCCGAATAAAGTATGTTCCTCTGGGGCAGAAATAATCAGAATTCTCTTTGACCTCCTCCCAAGTGATGAAAGGTATGCATTGTCCTGAACCGTGCAAGTGTCTGAACCTATCTAGAGCAGTATGGTGAAGTCTGCAGTATGATGTGGGGCTGAGCTCACTTAGTGTTCTGCTCTATCCCATCTGCCAGCCACCCAGTCCTATTTTCTTACTCCTTCCATATGCCATCTCTCACTGCATGACTTTGACTTTAATGCAGGACAGAACTTTATTGCAGTGCTGGTGGAAGTGTGAATAGCTTTCTGTCATCTTAGCAACTTCCTGTAGGGAAGGGTTAATAGCAGAGCTGGGAGAGCTGTTTATTTTGGCTCATCACATCACCAAACCCTTCTGCTGCAATCCCAAAACAATGTGATGGTCAGTCCTGGTTGTGAAGAGCAAGATCTTCCTGTGTCTACCTTCTCTGCTCTGCCAGCTTGTCCATCTCTGTTGGTGAAATGGTTCTTATTCTGCCCTAGCAGAGGATTCTCCAGTTCTTCTGTGCTCCTGGTTAGGTTAGCTGGCAAGTTCAAAGTGTATGTGGTAAGATGCAGTAGAAAGAAAGAGGGACAAAAGGGAATAGGATGGACTTGATGAGCTACCAGGTCAGCTGAGCTCTTTTTCACAGGACTGCATCCAGGATCCTCAGCTAATCTTGGATATCTATTCCACATGTCCTCAAAAGTGAGAATGACTTTTGGGCTCCTCAGTTTCAGGTTTGTTCTAGACATCAAGGATTTAAGTTTCAAAAGACATTGGAAACAAAGTTGCTTAAAATACCTCTGGTTTAGAAACCAGGCAAAATGAGCCAGTTTTGAAAACTGATGCTTTGAAATGTGTGGTGGGTATTTTTTAATTGCTTTTTTAAGTCCCAGTTGTTTATACTGTAGTTGACCATACTAATGGAGTTGTGTTGCAAAAATGCTACGCTTACAAATGTACTTTTTTTGTTTGTTTTAGCCTGAAGAATTTTCAGAGCAGCCAGAAGATCCACTTCCACCACCGCCACCACCGCCACCTCCACCGCCACCACCACCACCGCCACCACCTGCAGCTCCCATGCTACCACCGTCTCCATCAGCTCCTTCTTTTCATTTATCTCAGATAGATGCCAGATTTGTAGATCCAAGTATCGGATTATTGATGCCTCCTCTCCAGACCCCTAGCAATCTTGCTGTTTTTTGTGATCACAATTATACTGTAGAGGATACAGTTCATCAGCGAAAAAGAATTCAGCAGCTAGAGGAACAAGTTGAAAAACTGCGGAAGAAGCTCAAGACAGCGCAGCAGCGATGCCGGCGTCAGGAAAGACAGATTGAAAAACTGAGAGAGATTGTTCAGTTTCAGAAAGAAAAAGACATCCTGGCAGGAAAAGGCTATGTGATTCTGCCCAATGACTATTTCGAAGTTGTAGAAGTACCTGCGTAAAAGTCATGAGCATCCATGTCCACTTTGCTAGGCTAAGAAGTTTAGTTTTAAAATTAAATGCTCTGTAATTCTGTGTGTGAGACTCTTCCAGAATCTTAAACCAGCAAATAAGCTGTCATACATAAGAGATCACTTTTATTTTTTCTTTGTTTTCATTTAAGTTTGCTATGTTTTTTAATGTACTGAAATGTAAACATCTCAGAATTAGGATGCGCATTTATTTTTTGAAGTAGAAACTGCTTTACAGAAGGAAAGGATGCATGGTTAAATACACTTAAAATCTGTACTTTTTTTTTTCCTCTCTCTTTTTTAACAGTCTGTCTTATGCTTACACAGGATAGGAGCTGAATCTAGCCAAGAGTGAAGCTGAGGTTCTACACTTACTACAAAACTTTCTCAAGGCATTTAATGTTTGCTTAGGTGGTTCCTGCAAAATATGACTTTTTTAGGCCAGCTGAGTACCTGCAAGTGCTGCCTTGTATAGAGAAAGATAAGATACATATATATGTGTGTGTATATATATATATAAATATATATATACATATATGTATGTATATGTATATTTTAGACTGGGAAAACCTCTGACCACTAATTGTTATGTCTTCAAAGTACTGCAGAAAGTCTAAAGCCAGGATCCTTTTGGCATCTAAATGAGCCTTTTCTTTTGGAGTATCATGTGGAGACTGAGAAGGGGAGAATTCATTAGTATATCTGACTAGAGCTATAGGAATTTTTTGCTTTAAGGACACTTACAGACCCTGCTGAAATACAGTGCTTCTCTGAACATGCATGTTGTTAGATTACTGGCAGGATCAGGAAGGTGGTTCAAGGTGACTGCTTTCTAAACTGTCCAAATAATATGCAGGCGCTGGTATACTGGAATATGCCACTCTCATAAGCATTGTAATGGGTAGAATGTTGTCCTTGTCTTTGATTAACTCACATTTCAGCCAGCATGGGTTCGTGAAAGGCAGGTCTGCCTGACCAAACCTAATCTCTATGACCAGATGACCTGTTTGGTGGACAAGGGGAAGGCTGTTCATGTAGTGTACCTAGACTTCAGCAAAGCCTCTGATACTGTTTCCCACAGTGTTCACCTGGGGAAGCTGGCAGCCCGTGGCTTGGACAGATACACTCTTGGCTGGATAAAGAACTGGCTGGGTGACTGAGCTTTGAGAATGGTGGTGAATCTAACTGGTGACTGGTCAGGAGTGGTGTTCCCCAAGGGTTGGTACTGGGGCCTGTCCTGTTCAGTATCTTAATTGATGGCCTGGATGAGGGGGTTGAGAGCACCTTTGTAAATTTGCAGATGAACCCTAGCTGGGAGGAAGTGTCTAACTGCCTGGGGATAGGAAGGACCTTCAGAGTGAACTGGGTAGGCAGGATAGCAGGGCTGGGGACAATGGGATGAAGTTGAGCAAGTCCAAGTGCTGGGTCCTGCACTTTGGTCACAACAGCCCCAGGCAGTGCTACAGGCTTGGGGCAGAGTGGCTGGAAGACTGTGGAGAAAAAGGACCAGGGAGCGTTGGTCGGCACTTAGCAGAATGTGAGCCAGTAGTGTGTTCAGGTGGCCAAGAAAGTCAATGGCTTCCTGTCTTGTATCAGAAACAGTGCAGCTAGCAGGGGCAGGTAGGTGATTGTTTCCCTGTATTCGGTTTTAGACCTCTTAGTACAAGAAAAACATTGCCCTGGAGCGTGTTCAGAGGAGGGCAGCGAAGCTGTGAGAGGTCTGGAGCACAGCTTTTATGGGGAGTGGCTCAGGGAGCTGGGATTGTTCAGGCTGGAGAAGAGGAGGCTCAGAAGAGACCTCATTGCTCTCTAAAGCTACCTGAAAGGTGAGGCTCAGCCTCTTCTCCCAGGTATAGGAGAGAAGTGGGAATAGAAACCTAAGGCAATGGCCTTGAGTTCTGCCAGGAGAAATTCAGGTTGGATATTAGGAAAAACTTCTTTTTCAGAAAGACAGGTGCTGCAGTGGCACAGGCTGCCCAGGGAGGTGGTGCAGTCACTGTCCCTGGAGATGTTCAAGAACCGTGCGGATGTGGCACTGAAGGAAAGTGTAGTGGGCAACAGTGATGGTAAGTGGATGGTTGCACTAGGTGATCTTAGACACCTTTTCCAACTTTGGTGATTCTATGATTCTATTATCTTAAAATGTGCGTAGCTTCAGGAATGAATAATTATTGTTATTTTTTCCCTCTGGAGTGCTGGGTATTTGCTACTTTCATTACATACTACAGTTTTCTTTCTACCCACCTGTCCCTTTTTTTAATTCCCCCAAAGTCCACCACTGGGCAGCAGTGGAATTGGACTTTGGGAGTTGCTTGGTGCTAGACTGGTTTTTAATATCTCAAATACTGCTGTCTCTCCTTCAGCCTTATTAAGAGTCTTTCTAAAAATTAATCCAGCATGAGGAAGTAGTGCTGCAGTTTGCACTTACTGTCAAATAATTTACTGAGTCAATGCACTCATTCAAAATCAGAGACATCGTACTGACTGTTGTAGCTTTCACAGCTAAAATTCACAGATAGAAACAAACATGAGGAGAATGGGTTTTCTCTATCTGTGTCAGACTCTTGTGTGGTGTGAAATCTAGTTCCGATGTTAACTAAGCCCTTTTAATGATGGCTTTAAAAACTTACCTTAATATCTATTAGCATGACAATTTGAAATGATTAGAGCCAGTCTCAATACTTCTGACCTCACTCATGCTGTCTGTCTACTTTCCCTGCTATTTCACATACTAAAAATGAACAAATTGCTAACGCATCCTTTTGTGTACATTTATTAATTAAAAATAAAAAGCAAATGGCGTGTTAGATTTTTAACTGCTTTCTCTCCTCTTTTCCCAGGACTTTGCCAAAACCAGATTTATATATATATATTTTAAATCTTTTTATATAAAAGAGTAGTTTCCTTGTTTAGATGCTGATTATTTTTCCCCGTTAATGTTCATGACCCTTGCTGTTGTTACTCCTGATGCTTAAAATAAATTTGAAAAAGCTCAAATTCAGAAAGTGACAAGGAAAAGAAGTTTAGAGTACTCGCCACATGCTAGCACGTGTTTCCATTTAGCGGATCATTTCCACTTTCTCTGCAAAGTGTCCCTGCCTTTCACTCTCCAGCAATCCTGTGGTTGGGGTGCTCCTGCCACCCCTTTTCCAATCACAGTGGGCTGCGTACTCATATCATCAGCCTTTCTGTCCCCACCAGGTCTGGTACTGGCTGCAGCCTTCTGCTCTCACTAAGCAGCAGTCCTGGGTTGTGATAGGAAGACAGAGGAAGGTGTGCAACATCTAATCTGACACAAGAAGGGCTGGGAGCAGGGGATGGGGAGTGAGTGATTACCTCATTTCAGCTGCTTCTTCATGTATAAAGGTGACATCTTACTCTTAACTTTCAGCACTGCTGCTTCCATGATTTCCCCACACTTTTTGCTCTTGTTGCTGTGCTCTGTGAGCTTTTTCTTCAAATACTTTCTTTATAATTTCTTAAGAAGAGCAACCCAATAAAAGAAGTAGTAAGGTCACTTTAAGGCACACCGAGAGATGGCTGATCTCATGGATAGTAACACTGACCATGAAAGAGCTCAATGATCTTTCAGGTCCCTTCTGGACTATGCCATCCTATGCTATGGCTGGTGTGCAGAGTTCTTCGTTGATGAAGATGTCTAATAGCTGACTTAGGCCTCAAGTAAATGTTGCATTCACTGAGTGGTGATTACTAGTTGTTCAGTAGTGTGAGGCTGGAGAGGAGCATTTCTGTAAATTGAGGTATGGTCTGTTCTGGCAACAGGCTTAAATTTGTCTTGTAGTTGCTCTTTCCTCCCCCCACCCCCTCCCCCCACTCTCCACCCCCACCCCCCCTGGCCTTTTTTTCCCCCTTCTTTTCTACATTTTTTACTGTTTTTATTTCTCTCTCTCTCTCTCTCTCTTTCTCTCTCTCTCTCTTTTTAAGCACTTTGTGCTGCTGGAGGTAGGTATGAACTCTGCTAGGCCTACCGAACTATGAAAAAGTTGATGCTGGATGCTCCTGTTTTCTCCAGGAAGGAATAAGTGGGTTACCCTCTTCAACATGCATTTTGTGAGCTGTGTGGCTCTTCTATGAAAGCTGCTTAGGCAATCTGAGGACCCAGTGCCACAGCTGTGTACCTGAAACAAAGCTTGCCATCCAGTTCCCCTTGTGCTGAGATCTTTCCAGCTTTCCCTGCAAAAGTTTGTGGTTATTCTGCACGTTATTCCACGTGTTTGTCATTCCTGCTCATCTCCTCTGAGCCATCTTTTGCTGCCAGGGGTCTGTCAGTCAGTCACATAGTCTCACACCAGTGGCTTCAGGTGCTTCACAGTCTGGACCCACAGTTCAGAAAGGAAAGAATTTTCAGAGGTGATGCTTTTCTGTGAGAGAGGAAGTGACCTTGCTCTGGGCTTGAGAAATCCCAAGGCTTCTGCCTGCATCTCAGGTTTCTGGCGAAAACCACAGGAGCTGGTTATGAGAAGGAAGCTTCAGGATACCCACTGAGACAGCTCATAACAGTGCTCCGCTTCTTCCCTCACTCTCCTTCTGTCAGCTTGATCAGATCCCTCATTCACTGTCCCTGAGCTGTCATGTTGCTCTATGGAGTGATTTTGTGGTGTCTGTTTATCCAAGGGACTCTAGGAACAATTGCTCAAGCTGATGTGTCCAGCATGTTGGGGAAACTGAGCAGGTTCTGCTCCACAGCAGGAAAATTATCTGATTATAATAATAGTAATAGGACAAACGTTTGTTTCCCAAAGAAAGGTACTCACCTTGAGGAACTCCACATATTTATGAGTAGACTGTGAAACACAAGTACAAATCACTGTCGTAGTATCAGTGAAATTATCTTTCTTTGATTCTGCCATTAGCTGACAAAAACAGATTTCCTAGTGGTAACTGTTCATATACTTAAGTGTATACTTGTATGTGTATGTACATGTGTATGCATATCCATATGTATATATATATGAAGAATATTTTTAAACAGAAGTATCCGAGGAAGCTTATAATACAGTCATAATAAATCTTGCAGTGTCAACATTAAATGTCCATCAGTACTGACATTTACCTCCTGGCCTGTCTAGTCAGCTTGTTATTACTTAAAGTCTTTGATTAATGGTATGCCAGATCAGCAACTCTGACGTGTATCTTCAGTGGTAATATATAATTAAACTGCTGCCTACGAATGGTGCTTTCTGTGTTCTCAGTTCTGTATGACAAAACAGATTCCTGCACCAAATCAAAACTAGCCTCCACTGACATGTTTTATTCCCTGAGTCAGAGGCTTCTGCATGCAGTAGATGGCAGTGGTCGTGCTTTTTCACAGCACTGTCTCCACAAAGTCTTGTGAATACACTGCCTATTCAAGGCATTCAAGTCTCTGTGCTTTGTCTGTAGAAGTAAGACTTCTCTGCCCTCTAAAGAATTTCATCACTGAAAGACCTCTCCATTAGAGGATTTCCCTACTAAAAAGTTAGGAGCTTTTCATGATCATAAATCATAGAATCATAGAATCATTAAGGTTGAAAATGACCTCTAAGATCATCTAGTCCAACTGTCCACCCGCTACTGATGTTGCCCACCAACCATGTCCCTCAGTGCCACATGAACACAGCTCTTGAACACCCCTTGGGAATTCTGTGCCAATGCCTCACCACTCCTTCTGAGGAGTTCTTCCTAATACCCAACCTGGATCTCCCCTGACACAACACAAGGCCATTATCTCTTGTCCTAAATGTCAACTCCTTTTCACTGTCTTTTTCTTGTCTGCCTTGCCTTGCTCCTCTGCCAGACTGCTATCGTCTCCTACCAAGATTTGTTTCGTCTGCTTTATTAACAGTCAGAAGTGTGTTTATTACCACATCTGCCTTTCCTTTCTTTTTGCTCCTGAACATAGTAAGAAGAAGTGTGTCTGCTCAGTTACAGCTGCAGAGAACTACAGGATTTTTGGGATGTGAGACAATACACTCTCACTACACATTGTTAACTGATATTATTGCATTCTGCATAATGTGCAGGATGTGAAAATGTCTCAGCTGATAACTGCTTTGGGTAAATGGATGAGTTTTGGCCAAAGAATGAGGAAGATTAGTTATTATTGCAGTGGATTTTACTCTCCTTTCTCTCAGTTCATTTTGGTTTAGTTTTATTCTACTTTGGCTCATGTCCCACGTGTGACTGCCAGATCTGCAAACAATAACGTCTGTGGGCAGGAGGAGCAGTGAGCTCAGGTGCATCCCCTGGCCCTCAAAGGAGTTGAGAGCCTTCGGGGCATTATGTTCAGCAGGGGCATGACTTTCCTCATGCAAAAATCAATGCAGAAATGACAAAAGCCTGAATACGATCATCCAATGGGTCCAATGTACGCGTTACTATGAATTGTGCCATTGGAAACCCCTTTGTGGTTCTTTCCATGCAGTGTCGCTGAATATCCCACCACAGCTTTTCTCATCAGCTCATGTAGTAGATGAAGTACCAAGTGGCATCGCTGCCTGAAAAAGGCACAGCCACATCGTTCTGTGCTATCAAGATGCAGAGCCAGCTGTGACACGATGGGTGTTTGCTCATGATCTCACAAGGGGATGGGTTCCACCATAGTGTGAGGGCCAGCTGCAGGGAGATCAAGGTAAGGTAACATCCCCTCCAGCATTAAGGACTGTTTACCTGTGTCTGGCAGCATTTGCAGCCAGGAGCTCAACTTCACTGCCCACAGAGGAACTGAAATCTGAAGTGCCCCTGTGGAGAGCTCCTTTCCATGCTGCTGGTGGTCTCAGACAGGTGTGCCACCCTGAATGGTAGCACAGGGATTTGCCCCAGTGAGGACCAACATGGGTGATAAGTGCAGTCAGACAGTGCTGACAGCAGCCTGGTTTGTTTAGCTAGGGCTGAAGCAGTGAAAAGGCAGCCTGGGGCCCTGGCAGAGGTTAGGATGCATTTGTTCTGCAGACCCTCCAGGAGCCATGCAAGCTGTAGGTTGATACTTGTCTTGCCAGCCAGGGCCCGTCCCCTGCCTGCCACCCTTCCCTCACTGAGCTGGCCCAGTTCACAGCATGGCCCTCCCAGCAGTGTGCAGAGCGCTTGGCCATGGCCCAGGAGCGGCCTCCTCCCATGAGAGCACACAAGCACACCCTGTGCCCATTTGCACCCCACAGCTTTTATTTGCTAGGTGGAGCCAGGCATTAGATACCATATTGTTAATTAGGTTAACTGCCCTGGACAGTCACTGACACGTCAGTGAGGCTGCTTTTGTAAACAGAGAATTCTGATGTGAGAGAACAAACATCTCTTGTGTTTATGTACTTTGTAAGGAACTCTTTCTAGTAAGGTGCAATGGTAATAATTTGGTGCTCATATTCAGCTTCTTTGGCTGAATATGACAGAACGTTAGCATACTTCCAGGCTAATCATATTGCTCAGAACAGCTACTGTAGACACAGTCGCTCTTGTCCACTTATTTCTTCCATACTCGATACAATTGAACACCTTTTAGGAAAATCAAAGACAACTGAAAAAATAAAAGTTGCTGAAAATCTGTCCTTTCATCTGGGCCACTTGGGAGTTAAACTTGGTTTTGCTTTTATGCATTCACGAACACAACTGGGAAATGCTTTAATGTATTGAGCAAACACCCTATAATAGACTAGGCTGAATTTTGTGAGCATAGTCCCTTTTAAACGGGGACTAGTGGGTTTCTGTGATAAGTTATTGGAGGTAGGAAATTCTAGGTATTATTGTGAGTGAAAAATGGGTTCTGGATATGCATTTAACCTTCTAAGTTAGGAACCTGATAATGAATCAGCTAAAATTGGATGCTCAAACAGTTGCTCTTAATGATGGCTTTGCATATCCTGTCCCTTTGTTTCCTACCTATGGATATTTCCATTTAATCTCAAGGCATCCCTTGGTGGAATTTTATTTTTTATATAAATTTGACATTAATCCAAATCATACTGACTCATCATGGCAAGCAAGAGTGTTCCCATACCAGCTCAAACCATGAGATAGGCTTCAGAACAGCAATGGGCTGAACTGATGTCTGCTGTGAAATGACAGAAGCAAGTTAGAAGGAGGTTTTAAATAAACACCCACAAAGTCCTGCCACACAGTTTCCCATGGAAAAGCTGGATTTATGGTCCTGGCTTGGGTATAACACTGTAACAGAGATGAAGCCTGTTCAGTTGGTTTGACGCTGCTGGAAAAATTTCTGCATTTTAACCAGGAATTATTCAAAGAAAATTCATGCACTTCATAGGAGCTACCTCTTCTCAACAGAGTGTCCTGACTTTTATGTGGAAATTCCCACTTTACAAAATTCTTGACTGTAGATGAGTAGAATTTCAGCACGTAGGAGAAATTTGTTTTGCCACAGCCTGAAAAAATGAGTCCAGGCTATTATCAGTCCAGGGCCAAGACCTCCTTCTTACTTATCAAAAACTGTAAGCATTTGATATCATGCAGAAGATGGGTACTTCAGGCACCCATCAGGCACCCACCAAACACCAGGCACCTCTTGCTCACAAGACAACTGAACATCCTGTATCCTGGCCTGAAGTTTCTAGTCATTTCCAGTGACTTCAAATTTAAGTGGACCTGGTCGTTGGCCACTGGCCACTGTTTGGAATCAGTGTTGTTAGGTGGGGCAGGCCTCTTTTCCTTTTGCAGCACTTCAGAAGAAGGTATATTCTCATTCACTGGTCACCTAGAAAGTCAAGCGCATAAAATTTCAGCAATGCAGTGCCCAGGTATGGTGAGTGTACTGTGCAGGGTGTGCTGCTGCTGAGTGTTTGGAATGGGAAGCTTCTGAAGAGCTCCCAGCATGAAGGGAAATGGTCAGAACCAGAGAGCCAACACCTTTGCATCCAAGCAGGGATTCAACACTTGCTCATTTTTTGTATTTACTTCTCTTGGCCTTTCCATTCTGTTTCTGAAAGATAAAGGTGAAGGCACGGGCACCTGTCATGTTGCTCTGTGACACAAAATTCAGCCTCTGAGTTTTGTGAGGCTGAACATGGTGGAGACTTCTTGTGCTGATGCTGCTTAGTCTATGAAAATAGTAGCTTTAGAAAAATGAAAATGTTTTAGTGAATCTCTGGATGGTAGAACAAATCACAGTACACAAAAACTTGAGACTGAAGGCTTGTGTCCATGAAGTACAGTCTGATCAGGATATTGTGTGCTTGCGGACTTCAGTACAAAATGTTCAACTTCTTGTTTTCTTCACAGAAACATAAATCCTGATACACATGCTGAAAATGCACATTATGGGGAATTTGTAGACTATGGAAATAATAAAATCCAAGCAGCCAGCAAGAGGCATGCAGCAGGAGAGGAAAATGTGCAACAACTACATTTGTTTTTATTGAAAGATCAGGAAAATAAAAAGCCACAAGCTCCAGCACACCATCCAGTAACACAGTAAAGCAAGAGACAAAAGAACACGAGCCTCCAAGCATTTTTAGCAAACACTGCAGCTTCATCTTTTAGACGGCTGGAGAATTACTGTCTGACTTTATTGAGAGACATTTCTACAGCTAAGACAGAATCTCCTTGTGTATCACCTGTGCAGATGTGGATCTACAAAGCAGACATATCTCTTAACTCTGGAGATCGTCATGAGCAAATGTCCTCAAACACAGGCAGGAGCAGAGCTGTTGGACCTGTTCATATTCATCTCCACCAGGGCTTTCTACCTTCTGGTAAAGCACTTGGTTTCATTGTGTTGTCTTCAAGGGAACCTCCAGCTCTGCTGCACCACATACAGCAAAGCAAAGCACAGCAGCAGCTCCAAAACCAAGCTCAATCAGCTACCATCATTCAGGCAGCATGGAGAGGCTACCAAGTTCGAAGAGGGCTGGAAGAAATGAACAGAGCCTCTGTCAAGATTCAGGCAGCATGGAGAGGCTACCAAGTTCGAAGAGGGCTGGAAGAAAGGAACAGAGCCTCTGCCAAGATTCAAGCAGCATGGAGAGGCTACCAAGTTCGAAGGGAGCTGGATGAAATGAACAAAGCTGCTGTCAAGATTCAGGCAGCTTATCGAGGCCATAGGGTGCGGCAGGCATTGCCCCTTGGGTTTTACAATTGCCTAAGAGATAAAAGGGCTGCTCTGGATGGAAAGAAGAAAGAAGAAAAGGGAATGATGTCAGTGCTTGGAGTACCTGGCACCCTGGAGTGCAAGATGTGGTGTGAGGAAATCTCCCATGTGCCAGCTGCTACCTTCAAAACTGAGAGTACAGCAGGTCATTGCAGGAACGGACACAGTGCAGGCTCTGATGTTATTCTTGGGGCAAATGTGTACAGTCCAGAGGTTTATCTCACAGCCAGAAAAGCTGTGAACCATGAAGACAATTTATTTGCCTTTAAGATTCTCCCAGCTGTGACATCTAAACAGCAAGTCCAGAATGCTGCAGATAAAATTCAGGCTGCAGAAGGGCTTGATAAAATGGAAAGACCAACTGAGAAAAAATCAGAGCAGAACCTGGTCTTAGCCTACAGTTGTCAACTCAAACAAAACCTTTGTGAAAATGTTCAAATTTCAGACATATGCAGTATCACCGGGGTGCTGAAATGGACTTCAAAGCCCAAAGACACGGTGCCATACTACAAACAAAACCTCCCCGCACAGTTAGAAATGAAAAAGGGGAAAAAAGCATCTGATGCTGAGAGCAAGGCCCCATCCATCAGGAAGGTTGAAGTGCACGCAGTGGTGAGGAACCTGCCAGCATCCCAGTGGTGCCCCGTCTCCCTCCACATGTCCAGTCCCAACGGAACTGTGGAGTGCTCTCAGCAGGACATAGCTGCGGGACAGCTGCATGGGATGTACATTGTCAGAAGACTTGGGGGCTCGCAACCTGCCAATGTCTCCATCTGCATCACCATGGTGGAAGTGGGAAGGAAGGCAGGTGGAAGCTCAGCATGGTAAGAAAGCACTGAGAAGACCCAGCACTGAAATGTCTCTTCTCATCCTGTGCTCACAGAGCCTGGGCATGGCTCAAACTCCTGTCCTGTTGCACCACAAGCTGCCATCAGCCCTTCACACAGACCTCCTGCTGCTGCCTGCTGTGGTTACATCTCTCAAGGCAAACTTCAATTTCTGTCATAAATCAGTCCAAGCAGAAGCGCAAGATTCGTGCATGCTTTCAGAGCTCGTTGCTTAGCCTGAGGTACCATTACGCAAAGCTGCAGCTACAAGCCCATCGCGCTAGGAGTCAGCTTTCACGCTACCGCACTGCTCTCTCGCAGCAGGCCCAATAAACACCGTGCAGCAGCCGTGCCCGTGTGCTGCGCTGTCGCGTCCCGCCTGGGAGCGGAGCTGGAGCGGTGCGGAACGAAGGGAGAGATGCGCGGAGCGGGAGGGGAGAAGGGAGCGAGGGGGAGGGTCGAGTCATGGGGTGGAGGGAGGAAGCGGAGTAAACAGCCGTCGTGCCGGGACTCCGCGGGAAGGAGCAGCGGTGCCGGGCTGCCTCCCAAGTAGTGCAGATCATCTGCGCTGCTCTGCCGCACTCTGCTTCCTCCAGCTTCGCGGTGTTGGAGTCTTCAGCCCTACCCGATGTCAGGGACAGGCTCCTGAGACCTGTAGGAGAGCAAAGGCAAGCCGATGAGAAGGTTCAAGTTTCATCTCGATGCTTCAGAAATTCCGTCATCTCAGGGATGGAGCATTCACGCATCCTCATATTCCACAAGGTGTTGGAGAGGACATCTGGATGGCAGCTTGAAAACGGGAGGCACCATCACCAAGCAAACACAAGAAAATGCAGCAAATTATTTCCCAGTGCCCTCCTCTGGTTGTCAAACAACCCTGGCAGCCAGAGATCAGGCAGGAGAGATCCCCGTCTCTTGCTCAACCCAATAAGTAGGTGGAGGCAATGGTAAAGCTAACACACCATCTTTCCCTCCAACAGCCTCCATGTAGTGTCTAAAAAGCCAGACGGTAGGTTATCTGCTCAGGGATATGATTTAGCAGAGGGTTATTAGAGTTAGGATGCTATGGTTAGGCTGCGTTTGGACTTGATGATCTTCAAGGTCTTTTCCAACCTGGGTAATTCTATGATTCTGTGATTCTATGATCTTCATTACCTCCAGCCAGTGGGCTTCTTGGGCTGCTCTGAAGGCAAGCACCTCTTCAGCTTGCAGTACAGCAGCGTCTAACGGAGAAGTGCCAGATGCAGTCCCGTCCTGTGACTAAGATCAGCCCTGCAAGGTGAACATGGCAGATCCACTGCAGTAACAGAAGGCCTGCAGATTTCCTTTGTGCTGTTTGGAGACAGAAAAGCAAACCCACCAATTTGCTGTAGGATCTGCCCAGGAGCTACAAATGAGGTAAGCCCACAGCAGCAGGAATCAAGAGGTGAGACAAAAGAAGAAAGTTTCTGGTATCATAGAATCCTGGAGTACTTGAATGGCTTGGGTTGGAAGGGACCTCAAAGCCCACCCAGCCCCAACACCATGCCATGGGCAGGGCTGCCACCTGCCAGCTGAGACTGCCCAAGGCCACATCCAACCTGGCCCTGAATGCCTCCAGGGGTGGGGCATCACGGCTTCTCTGGGCAGCCCATTCCAGTAGCAGCAACATGACATTGAACCATGTTGACACGGCATCTTTCTCACTAGAGGAAGCTGAATAACATGATGAGGTTACAGCTGCCAGTTATCAGTCCTCTGCATGGACCTCAGATGAGGTAAATCTGAATTAAACAGATTGTTGCAGCACCAAAATCTGTACCTTCCCATGCAAAACACAGCAAGCAAGAAGCAAGGAAACTTCTCTGGGTTATGAATGTGTATTAGAGCATGAGGACAATCTCTAAGGATATGCAAATAGGAACCATTTTGTTTGTGGAGAGCACATAGGAAAGCTGTGCCAGCACAGAGATGGAAAGCACCCATTGGAGCAGAAAGCGTTTAATGGATGCAGCATTAATTTTGCACTGCTCTACAACTTGAAAATTTCAGGAGTAAAAAAAAAAAAAAAAAAAAAAAAAAAATCCTTTCTGCAGGCAGGGATGGTGCAGTGAGTTTCATTTTGAAAGAAAAACAGCAGTAGGAGTGCAGGAGATGAACCCCGACATTTACGGCAGGCTGTAAAGGAAGCTCAGCCCAGGGCATTGCTGTCATTGCCACATGCAGGGCCAGCAGCAGTGTGCACCTGCTGCTGTGCTGGCCAGTGCTCCCAGTGAGCACTTCTGTGCTGCCCTATGTGTGTGTGTGATGAGACCCAATGTCAGAAAATGTCTTAACACCTATAATGTTTTGCACCCCCTTCCCCCCCATCACCCCCTCCTTTTTTTTTTCTCCTGTAAAATAGCCATTATAGTATGAAAAATGAATAAACAAATTAGCTCTTAAGGGAGGTTGTCTCATTTGTCAGACCTACAGATACAGCTGGAGCAAACAATCCGTCAGGCATTTGGTATGTTTTGGGGGCTGTTTTGCAGCTTAGTTTGGTTTTGGTTCTGTTGTTGTTTTTCTCCCAACAGTAATTGGCAGCATCACAAAATGCATTTCTCCCCCTTAAACGCTTTGCCTCATTTTGAATCCCAGACGGTGGTGGCTGTAGCCACCCAAATTCCAGCCCAAGCACATCAGCCAGAGCTTAGGACCCAGAGCCCTGTTTCAGGCTTACGGGATGTGACAGCTGATGGAAAATCAATGAAGTGTGCTTTACGGAGCGTCATAATGATGCAAGATGAGGCTCAAAAGGTGCCTGCTTGCCTTGCAGGCTCAGCTGTCTGCCTTAGGTTTTAACCAGATTATTATAGTCCCCTACTAGGACAAGATCAATTTGCCTATGAAAAGAAAGGACTATATTTAAAGGAAAAGCTACAGCTGTGCCCATGCTGTGTCTGATGCTCTGTGTGCTGTGTTGGAGCCGATCAGGTAAGAGCAATTTCTTCTTCTTTCAAACTGAGCTACAGATGTTCCAGATTTATTTTTTTTTCTGATATAGAGTTAGCTGCTCTTTGCTGGGATGAGGCAGATGCAGCTTCTTGTGGTCCTCATCTAGCACTGTCAGACCACCATGGCAGTGCTGTATCAGCTGCTGACTTTGCAATGCAACCTCAGTGGCAAAAGGGCTTTGAGATTTACGGTGCATGAGGGGGGTCACAGTTAGGAATTAAGCTAAGAACCAAGGCTCTGTTCTCACTGCTGTTACTGGCAGACCTCTATCATGGGGAGTACAGTAAAATGCCCCAGATGAGCTGATGAAGTGTCCTGCCAGCCTTTCTCATTGGGGGCAGGTTTGTGTGGCAGAGCCTCTGACCAGCCCTCCCAAATTTCCTGTGCCTGTAGTGAGCTGCCACCAGCACAAACTGCAGCAAGGCAGGGGGCTTCTGGCATAGAGGCAGAAACATGGGGGCAAAAGTTTGCCAGTTACTTGTCTTTGTGGCAACCTAATATGGAGCACCAAAAGTTTTGCCCTCTCTCTGTTCTGTGTGATAAACTCAAGAAATCTAGCCTGCTGCCCGTGTCTCAGTTTTTCCAAAGGCTTCTTCAGTGTTTTCTATGAGGCTTTATCTTGAGGTGATCAACAGGGATCTGAGGCTATTTTTTATTTTTTTCCCCCCCCGGTACTTTTTTTTTTTTTTTTTTTTTTTTTTTTTTTCTCATTAAAAACTTGTAATTTTAAACTGTCCCCCGTGTGTGTACTGAGTCTGCCTTACAAGAGCCCCAGTTGTCTTCTTTCTGTTCTTCTTCACCTCCCAGGAGCATGTGCCTATCACTCCAGTGGGGCTGCTGGGCTTGAGGCTGCAGGGCTGCCCCTCATTAGCTGAAGCTGAACCCGCTGTGCCCAAGGGCTGTCTAAGGGGGCACAGACTCCCTGCACACAGTGGGGTTGTCAAGGTGTGTGTGGTGGAAGTGAGGCAGAAGCAGGGCAGAATTGTGGCTGTCCTGACACACGGATGCAGTAACCAATCCTTTTTCCCCTCGGGGCACTCTGAAACAAGGTGAGATCATGCTCACCTTTGGGTCCAGCATGTGTACCAAGAAAGAGGCAGAGTGCTAGTGGGACTGGCGTTGAGGAGAGGTGGGGGATATCAGTTCTGAGCTGCCCTGCCCTTCCAAGGTGCAGGGCATAGCTTGGGGAGTCCCAGGCCTTGCAGGTGCAGACCCAGCCCTGAGTGCCCAGTTCCTCCTGCTGCCAGCTGAATGGCTTTTGGTTTTTGCTCCCTTGGTGCTGTAACCTTTCCCTGTCAGAGAAAGCACCTTAATATTTATTTATTTGTTTGTTCATTTGTTTTCTCCTGTGATTTGCTTTTTGCTGAACTCGGGAAAAGGGTTCATCTCCAAGCGCTGTGTAGGGGTCACTCTCATCTGGTTTCAAGGCCCCGCAGTAAGAAAATCATGCAATCCACATCCATATGCTTGGGTGGAAAGTTTCTATTCCAAAAGGGTCATATAAACAGAATCACAGCACAAGTGGGATTGGCAGGGACCTCTGGGTCCGTCTGGCCCAACCCTGACTCAGCAGGAATGTTCATAGCAAGGTGCCCAGGCCCATTTCTGGATGACTTTTGAAGACCTATAAGAAGACTCCATCACCTCTCTGAAAAAGCTGTGGCAGTGCTCCATCACCTGCACAGCAGGATCATGCTGTGTTCAAGTTTGCACCCATTGCTTTGTGCTCTGTCACTGGTATGAATGAAAAGAGCTTGGCTCTAGAAGGAGAGCAAGTGAAAATCCATGGACCTGGAATGTCCACAGTTTATTGCTGATCTTTCTAGCTATCAGCCAGGAATAACCCCTCTGCTCCCCATGACTTTCCACAGTATCCCACAGGTATCTAGAGAACCTGAGGTGTCATTAGCCAGGCTGATCCCCTTGGGCTGTGCCATCCCACACCTGCCCTCCTGCATGCCTTTCTGTCTTCCAGATGTGGCTGCCCTTGGTTCAGTTGCAGAGAATGAAGATGCGCTACTGAGACACTTATTTCAAGGCTATCAGAAATGGGTCCGTCCTGTGGAAAACTCCAATGACACCATCAAAGTCCTCTTTGGGTTAAAGATATCACAGCTTGTGGACGTGGTAAGCGCTGTGTCAGGCTCAATGAAGCACTGCTTCTCCTGTGGAGAGCCCTGTGCCTTGCAGTGATGCTGGTTGTGCTGCTGGCTTTGGCCTCCTGACACAACATCCACTGGTAAAGCAACAAAGCACCGCCTGGTGTGGTGCCAGGGTGGTACCTCCAGCTGCCCTGGGGCTCCTTGGTCTCCTGGTAAACCTGAAGGCCCCTCCTGCCTGCAGCTCGTGTCATTAAAGCCCTTCTTTAAAAGCCCTCTCTGATGTGACCATCAGAGGCTGTCCCTGGGCTTGCATTTGCAAGATAACAAGGTAGAGGACAGGGTGTGAAAATGTGAGGCTGGCTTGGTATTGCTTGTTCCAGGTAAGGTCTGCCCAGGCCAAAACCAGAAGGTGACTCAGCCACACAGATCCAGGCCTGGGGTGAACCAGACAAACTATATTTGGACTCCCCTTCCCTTTCCCGTTCATCTGTGCATGGTGGGGTTTGCACAGGGTGGGAGGGTGAGAGGGTGACAGATGGCAGCAGCACTCCTCCTGCTGCAGAAGACAAGCTCCCTTTTGTGCTTTGTTTCCATGCGTTGTCTTCTCCTTGCCCAGACTTGACTCACATTGGGCAGCATGGGGACATGAGCCACCCCACTTTCTGTCCTAGACCCATCGCCTCCTTGTACCTTAACACCTGACTCCATGGGGGCTAAGATGGGTCTTGCTGGAGCACATGTAGGGGTTGTTTCCTCTGTCTGTCCTGGTATTACAGGCCTCTCTACCTTGTGTTGCCTTAGGATGAGAAGAACCAGCTGATGACGACCAACGTGTGGCTGAAGCAGGTAATTCAGATGGCCTCAGATCTTCCTATCCACTGCAAGGCTGCTGAGTGCAGCAAGGATGAGGGCTGCTGCAGCCTGCCACTCTGTCCATCACCATCCATGACAAACTCAGTGCCACATATGCCTGTGTGAAGTTCTCCTCTCACTTCAGCTAGTGCCTGAAGGGGAGTAGAGGCAGACAGTGAGCTCCAAGCCAGCTGTATTCTGGGAAAGCAACATCTCCTGGAGCTGTGATAGTTGTTCTGGGATGCTGCCTGTGCACTGAGGAACCATCCTGTCTCAGACCTAGAGGTCATCTGAGCACTGCGTCCCTTGCCTAAGTTAAGATAGGTTTCTTCTTCAGCACAAGTAAAGAGAAAAAAAAGGGTCAGCATGTTAAACCCTACAGATTAAAATCTGTAGCATTTTTGCAAATTAGTCATAACTCTCTATCTTGCTTCTGGAAGTAATTTACACAAGAGAAGGAAAAGTGCAAGCTGAACTGTTAGGTCTCCTTCACTCCTGAAGAACGCTGTATTTGGTTTAGATTACATTGCACTGATTTATTGACCTTGTGACAATTATTTTAAGTCTCTCAGCCATGTGAGCATCTATAGAAGTGTCAGATGATCTTAGGGAGAGGACACAGTACCCAAGGCTTGCAGAGAATGGTGCTGTAAGAAGTAGTTCCCAGATTGCTGGACTGTTGAAGGACAAGCACAGCTCATTTTGTGTCCTCAGCTTGATGTCTGCATCCCTGCAGTGACTGAGTTCTGGGATGGTGTGAGATTCTGGATGCTGTATGGGTACTATGAAAAAAATGGCCTCTTCCTTGGCCAGTTCCTCTATCCAGGACAAAAAGACATCAATGCCCTGGGACAGCCTTCATCCCTCTGTGTGACATTTCCGTAGACGTATTAATGCATTTGGGGCAGTTTTGGTTGGATGTTCATGTCGGGCACCTTTTTGTTCACAACACTGACCTGATTTGGAGCCTGTGTCACCACTTACACCATAGGAAAACAGCATGCTATAGGGCTCAAGCAATGCCACCATCATTTTCTCCTTGCCTCTCAGGAGTGAGGAGGAGAAGAAGGAAACCATTTTCTCTGATTCCTCTGCCTTAAAGCATGGATAAAAGAAAGACCTACCCAGGAAGTTGCTTTGCAGACATGCCGCTCCTCTGCAGGTGTTTGGAAACCGAGCTCAGGTTTTAGCCAGGGCAGCTCCCTAGGATAAGTGAACACTAAGGTGTTCACGAGGGTCTCTGAGCTGGGTTTCTGCTGGGTGCTATTCTTTCTAGCATCCCTTCTGATGGTTCTGAGGACTCTCAGATGGGCTGTCATGGACATAATGAAGTGCAAGGCAGAAAATAGGTGAGGCATGGTCACTGGTTTTCACATATGCTGATATCCCCAGGAGGATGGGCTGAGCACAGAATACCCATAGTTTGACCCAGGTGTTCTGTTCTAGGAGTCATACATTCCCATAGGCTTAGTGTGAGCTGGTTTCGCATACAACTCAGTGCCCAGAATACTGTTAGAAATTGCAAGAACAGCTGAGAAAAGATGCCTAAAAATAAGCAGCATTAAAGTATCTTTTTCTTTCAGTTAGGGAAAAATGAAGAACACCCAAACCTTTCCAAAGACTCAGAGCTCCTTACTCTGCAGGAGCTGGGGAGGTCAGGGGAGGCTGGTAGTCACCTTAAGTGTGTGAGGTGAAGGGGGAATCAGAGATATCATTCCTATGCATGAACTTGACTTTTCTTAGATGAGCAAATCTCAGTTCAAAGGATTCTTTTATTTTTCTTTCTTTTCCTCTCAAGTCCAAGTTCTAAAGATGCTAGGAACTGGCATAGGGCTTCCTGGCAAACATGGAAGGTGCAAAGAAGTTTCAGTGGTTGCAAGTTGTAGAATTAATTTCTAAGCCTGGGCCCAGTGTTTCTTCACCTGACTTCACTGACTGAACAACCTGAGTTACAGCCCAGGGGCAAGGAGTCTGGCAGAGAGAGTAGTAGGGAATCTGGGAAGGCAGGCAGCAGAGAGGAAAAGGACCTTTGCATCTACTGCTACAGTTCAAGTCAGCATAGCCCATAGGGAGATTCCTGTTTTAAATTGTTCATCTTCAAATTCTTCATGCAGTCTATTTTCTGCTCTAGTAAGGAGACACACAACTATTTGCCTTGCAGACATGAAAGAGCACTTTAGCTTGGAGAGAAATCAATGCAGGGCATGGGGGAGGGAGGAGTGCTGCAGATACACAGATAACCTAGGCATTCTGCAAGGCATAGGAGAGCTCTACCAACCTAGCACCCATGCATGACCATGGGCCCTATCCCTCCTCTGCTCCTGGAGGAGGAAGACACTCTGATCTTTCCTGGGTCTCTGTGGAGGCTCTGGGTTGCTATAAAGGTCTGCAGTAACAAGCAGGTATGGTTGTGAAAGACAGGTATGATTGGAGAAGAAGCAGAGAATATTGATTCTAGGTTTATCTTTTGCTTATGATGGAAATTGGCCTAGGATGGCTGATCCCTGAGGAGCTCCCAGTGCTGGAGATTAATGGAAAGTGCTTTGCTATTTGCTTCATTGTATTAGCCACAATCTGCAGATCATGTTTCCCCATGCTGCCACTCTTGTGAGAAGCTGAAAAACCATATCATGAAAGAGATCAGAGAGATAATTTTTCACTGCACCTCAATTTCTGGGTTGCTGGTGCCACTTTGCTAGGCTTTCTCCAGGTAACAAACAAGATACAGCAAATAAATATGATGAAAATGGTCAGGACTCTTCTTGATTTTTGCATTTTTTATGTAAAAATAAAATATATGCCTTTAGAACTGTAGCCAAATTCTTTGCAACATGATCATGTCAATTTTCCTGTAATTGCATTCTGATCTTCCTCATGAACCAACAATAATTTGTATTGCAGGGACAGTGTAATAAAGCATGTAGAGATAGATGTCTTAATGTAGACAATTCTATGAAAGATCTTACACATCGACGTTATTGCCATTACTGAATCATAAAATAGCTCAAGTCATCTTTGTCTCCCATCCAGTATTGTGAAATATCTATAGGAACAGACAGTACTCTCCATAAGTGCCCACTTCGAGGCTGCCTGGATAGGTCTTTTTTATGAGGTTCCACCTCTGGCTGAAGGGACAGTGCTTATGGGGATTAATGTCTCCCAGCCATGCCTGCATGACATCCTTTCTGCAGCTCCTTAGTCATAGGCCAAGCTCTGCCCTCGGTGCTGTACAATACAGAACCATGAGGCAGATGGTGAGACAAGGAATGAGGCTGTTGGGGGCTGAGCAGGCAGAGGACTCCATTGACTCATTGCAGGAATGGATGGACCACAAGCTCTCCTGGAATCCAGACGAATATGGTGGGATCACTGCTATCCGTGTCCCTTCTGAGTCTCTGTGGCTTCCTGACATTGTTCTGTTTGAAAAGTGAGTAGCATGTTTTTTACTCCAGGCTTAGACCATAGCATGGATGAGACACGCCAGCTATCATAAAGCTTGTCTGCACTCCTAGAAAGCTGCTTATAGAGGCAGTATGAATGCTGGCTTTCCTCGCGTGGGTCTGGGGGGCGGAGGGGCCGGGTTAGCTCTGGGGCACTCTGAACTTGGTACTTTTTCTTCCTGTCTGACTCACAGCGCTGATGGACGTTTTGAAGGGTCCCTGATGACCAAAGCCATAGTGAAATACAATGGAGTAGTGACCTGGATGCCACCAGCCAGCTACAAGAGCTCATGCACGATGGATGTAACCTTCTTCCCATTCGACAGGCAGAACTGCTCCATGAAATTTGGGTCATGGACATATGATGGCAGCATGGTGGACTTGATTCTCGTGGATGAAAATGTAGACAGGAAAGACTTTTTTGATAACGGGGAGTGGGAAATCTTAAATGCCAAAGGTATGAAAGGCAACAGGAAGGATGGGCTGTACTCTTACCCATTTGTCACCTATTCCTTTGTGTTGAGACGCCTTCCACTGTTCTACACTCTTTTCTTAATAATCCCTTGCCTGGGGTTGTCTTTTCTAACTGTCCTGGTATTTTACCTGCCTTCAGATGAAGGAGAAAAGCTGTCATTGTCCACTTCCGTTCTAGTCTCCCTCACTGTTTTCCTTTTAGTGATTGAGGAAATTATCCCTTCTTCTTCCAAAGTCATCCCTCTGATTGGTGAGTATCTGCTTTTCATCATGATTTTTGTGACCCTCTCTATCATTGTGACTGTCTTTGTCATCAACGTCCACCACCGCTCCTCAGCAACTTACCACCCTATGGCTCCCTGGGTTAAAAGACTCTTCCTCCAGAAGCTGCCTCGGCTGCTCTGCATGAAGGGACATGTAGACCGCTATTCCTTCTCGGACACTGAGGAAAAGAAAACCACCTTGAAATCAAAACTCTCAGGAAAGCAGAAACACAAGCAAGCAAAAGATGGAGAGAAGATCGTGATTGCCTTTCTGGAAAAGGCAGCTGATTCCATTCGGTACATTTCCAGGCATGTTAAAAAGGAGCACTTCATCAGGCAGGTAGGTGAAGGAAGGGCAAAAAGATGTCACAGCCTCCTACACAGCAGCGACTTCCAGGTTTTTCCTTTTCTGCATGCCCTTCTATCTGCTTCTTCCCCTTGCATTCCCCTTGCACGTGTTCTGGGGGCTTTCCCTCCTGGGTGTGGGAAAGCTTGTTACTTCAAGAACAGTGTTGTGTTGTAGGAGTCTCTGTTCTTCCCAGATGGAAGGGGCCACAGCTGGCTGTTCCATAGGAATTCCTGTCTTGGGAGTATTTAAATAACCTGGCCTTGGTTAAGATGGGGACAGAAGCAAATCTGGAAATCCTGAATTGCCACATGCTCTGAAAGTGTGTCTGTCACAGCTGTTCTAGGCAAGTTTTATGACAATTGCTAGGGCTCACTCTTGGTCTGCCAGCTATTCTATGTAGTGTAGGTGCCATGTTTAGAGCTGAGGTCTTCGTGGCTTGCACAAACAAAAGTTTGTTTAGACCATCTTCTCCTCCATCCTTCTCTTCCCAGCAATGCACCTGGCTATTAACATGGCATATTTTAGAAGTTAATTAAGTAATGTGTCCAGAAACAGTGCACCTCACATAAGGGTAGGACAGCCAAGAAAGGCAACCAGCAGAGAAGAAGTTCTCTTAGCATTTTCCTAGCAAAAGCCAGGGCTTTGTTTAAATGTCAGCAGAGTGATGAACACTAAACCAAATGTGCAGTATGTGAGCTTGTAGTGTCCATGACTGAAGTCTTCTCTTTGAGGCTTGAGTTACTAAAAAAAAAAAAAAAAAAAAAAGTCCCCTGAATCTGTTTAATAAACAGTGCTTCCACTTATTCAGGGTTGTGCCAGTAGACACAATGCAGAGCCTCCCTCCTAAATGCATGCAGCATGAGCCAGCAGAGCACTTAAGCAAACACAAACTGGTGGGACCACTCGTACTGCACGTAACATCTGCGTCAAAGTGCTTTGCTAGAGCCAACTCCTGGCCCTCCAAGGGAAATGCAGTTTTGTTAGAAGAAATCTAAATTGTTATAAAGACATCCTCAGGTTTCAGTCCGTAAGCTTTTACCTATATACTTAGCTAAAAGCTTTTGCACAGCCTGAAAGAAGTCTGGTTATCATGTGCTTATACCATGAAAATGCGCTGATGTTTTGATAGACTGGCGGGTATGGCTGCTGAAAAGCTGACCTGTGTTGGTTTCAGGCTATAGCACGCTGCAATCTTCTGATTTTTAAAAGGAGATTTTTTGGAGTTGAAATATGTGTAGTAGTACCAACAAAGTACTGGCCTCCTTGCTGTTTCTGTTTGCTTCTCCTCTCCTTCACAGGTTGTCCAAGACTGGAAATTTGTAGCTCAAGTCCTGGATCGGATCTTCCTGTGGTTATTCCTGGTGGTGTCAGTGACGGGTTCAGTTCTTATCTTCACCCCTGCATTACAGATGTGGCTGAACAGCACTCTGTAGAAAATGCTCCTACGCTAACACACAAGAAGCCCAGTGATGTGGGATAGTGCTGCCTTTGAAACTGGTATCTCTTCTACGGGATGGGAAGCAGTGCAGGAGTGAGAGGAAGTGATGTCAGCAACAGGCATTGACTACTGCTTCCTTCACATGGCTCTGGCTGTTACAGCCTTGGTGGAGACTGGAAAAGGGATTGGTGAATGGCTGAATCCAAAAGTGAACTGGGGATGCATAAATGAGTTACAAATATTTCACCAGTAATACTGGATGAGCCAGGATTATTAGTTATACTTGGGGATAGTGGTTCTGGCACAACCATTATGTTTTACAAGCAGATGCATCAGTTAAAATACTACTTAATTAAAGAAATTAGATTGGAGTAGCAACATAGTGCTCAGTTCTCAGTGTACAGTAGCAAGTCAGTATTCAGTTTACCTACATTACCAAGTAAAAACCACGAAGTCCTTATGGTTAGCTTTCTACACGTGTCAGAACTGACAATTATATGGCATGTGCATTAGAAAAAAATGTGAACAACTTTTAGATGGGATACCCCAAACCTCGACTCTGTGGCCATACCTTCAACTTAGAGCTCTGCCCACCCACTAGTAACCTCTACAGCGTGCACATTTAGTCTCTCCTCTTGGCCATCAGGAAGTTGCAAGTGTTACACTCTTTTCTGTATAATGTGCATTTTTGCCTCATACTGTGAAAGATAATTAAAGACTGAACAAGGGAGGGTTTTTTCCCATGCTCCTCCACATTTGGAAACTATGATTCCTGCACCTGCATGTTCACAGAACATCACCTGGAGTATACCCCCTGAAGGAGCACAACCTTGCTGGTCCTGGTGGCAACAAAGGTCTTCCTAAGTAGTTCAGCTGGTGGAGATGCACGAACTTCTGTGGCAAATGAAGCTTGTTGCTGGTGCAGAAGTTTGTTTTTTTCTGAGAGCTGTGGGGTGTGTTGGCTGCCAAAAGGGTACAACTTTGGTGTTGGTCTCAGCCAATTCAGAATTTCATTGCTTTGACACACTTAAATGTAGTTTTTCTGCATTATTAGAACAGAAAATGCACAGGTGAGGGTCTCTCTACATTCCCAGGGACAAAGCTCTGCCACCATTACATCCTTTAGAATACCTCTCTCAGACGTAGCTGGTATTTTTGAGGCAAATGGGGATCCAGTGTTTGACAACATAAATGTAAATCTGTTGCTAAAGCTTTAGCTAGCCTTGAAACTTTCTCCCTAAGGGTGGGGGTCAGAAGGTGTTGAAAATACTGAAAGGTATTGCTGTGTATATGGCATGTGCACACCAGACCTCTGTGTGCTCAGATCATTCCATCTTGTTCTGTCACTGCAGTTCACTTGTGCAAATATAATCAATAAAGGTGCGTTTAGTAAAGGATTCTCAGAAGTGAGAATACGCTCATACTGGTGCTGAAGGTGTTCTTAACTTTTTGTTTCGGCAGCCCAATTTCTAGCCCACTTTAAAAAAAATGCTGGTTTCAAATCTATTCAAATACACGATTTTGCTTGTTCTTGGAAAGTACTCATAACTTTTTATCTCTGTGTATGAGTTTGAGGAGGAATCTTTCAGAGTTGGCTATTATATTGCAGGATCCTAGAACAGATCCATTCAGTTTAGCATATACAGACAGTTGTCTTAATGTGGACACGGGTATATAGATCTCACGCATTAATCTACACTTCTTTCCATGCATTTTTCCACGTCATTTTGTTACCCTGGCCAGTACTGTGAAATATCCATAGGAAAACCTATTTCTAGCAGACAGAGACTCTCAAAATCAAATAGTGATGGACTTCCCCAATGACTGCTGCTGCCAAGGGGCTGCCTCTTAGAGATGGTGGATGACAGAATTATCTTCTGCGTGAGTGCTTCAGGTGCTCAGCTGGCAGATGATCCTGTCCTCACCCTGCTTCAATTCAGTTTCCAACCTGCAGGCAGCAGACATCCGTGTGTCATGTGACCATGTCAGACTGCAAGCTGCTTTTTTCGTGTAACATTTGGGAGGGCTCAGGTGCACGGACTGGGAGAACTCTGGGCACTGCATCGTCCTCATGGCTTTTGACCTCTGGTGCTCCCAGCACAGCCCCTGGGACTGCTACATTTTTCATCTCTCTGCTTATTATCCTCATGCTGGCTGTTTCTGAGCTTCCCTGAATCCTTTTCCCTCAGGCCCAGAAGTGCATTCAGCACATCTCACTAAAAAACGCAATGCAAAAGGACATCTGTGCAGAACTCCTCCCTCTGGGTTCCTTCCTTCTGCTCCACGTACCTGAGGATGATGACCTTTCTAATTTAAAATCTTAAAAGAAAACCCAGCCTTCTCTCCTCAAAGTGTGACATCTTGATAGCTGGCTCTGGTTTGTCCAGGACCTGGTGCTGCATGGCAGGACTATATGTATCATCCACCCATCAGGAGACAAACATGCTGGGCTTCTCCGGGCCTTTTAGTGGGGGAGAGATGGAAGGATGGTCTCCCTTAGGAAGAGAATGTGATGAACTGGCTGAGCTATTTAATTGCTTCTGGAAGCAGTATTTTTAAAATAAATTCACAGATGTGAACTCTCCCAGGGAAAGAAAGTTGATGGCCACCGGTGGTATGCTTACTGGTGGAATATATAACCAGCCCTGCAGTTTGCCTTCAACCATTCTATTTGCACTGTCTGTATGGCCACAGGTTCAACAGCAAATGCTGGAAGTCAGATGTCTTTCCTGTCAAAACAAAACATTCAGGCACAGAATGCAGCTTTTCTCTTCAGTTTCTCTCTCTTTCCCTCTTCATTCTTGCTGATTAATAAGCTAGCACAGCAAAGATCATTTGATAACATATTTTAACACATTGTGCAGTGGGCTTTAAAAAATACGAGCTCTCCAACTGTGTTCCAGGAATAATATGGAACTTCATTCCAGGACTTCAGAATGACTCCCATCTGCCAAGGAACAGTGATGTCTGATTGGTACGTGGCACACACTGAAAAGATTGTACTGACACTGCACAGTAAGAGTTAAGACAGCCTGTAACAGAGAAAATGTTTTTAATCTTGAAGCTATTGGTTGGAATAGCAGTGATAACCTTTAAAAATCCTTAAGTACAAAACCAACAGGAACCAAAATATATAAAGAGTCTGAGGGTGAACAGTCCACATAGGTTAGAAACCACATTAGGTGCACAGCTACCAAGTGTTTTAGGATTAAGCTCATTACCTGGTTACCCAAGAGGAACTCCAGCCCCAAAGTATCTCCACACTTATAGAACAGGTTGCACACCCAAGACTGTTCTGACAGGAGCTTCTGCAGAGCTGTTTGGATTGAAGTGCCTACCTTTGCATAGGATTCATGATCATCTGCCTTCTTCTGGCATGATATGAATAATCTAATTTGGTCCTGGTTTTACAAACAGACAAAGTCAGTGCTTCCTATCCAGTTCTGTCTGTGATGAGTAGCTGCTCAGGGACAAATGCTTCCCAAGTGGGCTTATAACCGAACCTGAATAAGAAAGTACTGTCAGAGCAGCCCCTGTGAACTGGGACCACAGTCAGGCTGATGTAAGGAACATGGTTTGCAAATCCTGCTGGAGCTGTCCACAGATTTTATTACTCAGTACTGGGAAGTAAAGGGGAATTTGGTCATAAATATGATAGATAAAATGTTGTGGTTTTTTTTAAGATTTAGAGGCATGTAGATCTCAAATGTAGATGCTTTACGTTTTAATCAAGGATGCCTCAGGTCTTTTCTGCTTCTAGATATTGCCTCCAGGTTGTTCCCCTGGTGCTCCTAAGATAATGAAATCACACAATCATTAGGGTTGCAAAAGGCCTCTAAATTCACCAAGTACAACCATCAGCATATCCCCACTGTGCCCAGTGACCATGTCCCTCAGTGCCACATCCACACTGTTCTTTAATACCTCTGAAGACAGAAATTCCATCTCCTCCCTGGGCAGCCTGTGCCACTGCAACCACTTTTCTAAGGAGAAGTTTTTCCTAACATCCAGCACAAACCTCCCCTGGTACAACTTGAGGTCATTCCTTCTTATTCTGTCACTGTTACTGAGTAGAAGAGGCTGATCCCCACCTTTCCATAGCCTCCTTTCAGAGTGATGAAGTCTCCTCTGAGCCTCCTCTTCTCCAGACTGTGCAGTCCCAGCTCCCCATAAGGCCTGTGCTCCCATCTCCTCACAGCTTTTTTGTTCTTCTCTGGACATGCTCTAGGACCTCAGTGTGTTTCTTGTAGTGAGTAGCCCAAAACTGAGCACAGTACTCATCATGAGGCCTCACCATAGCTTAGTACAGAGGGACAATAACCTCCCTGCTCCCGTTGACAGCACTATTTCTGACACAAGCCAGGATCCCATTGGCCTTCTTGGACACCTGGGCACACTGGTGGCTCATGGTCAGACAGCTGTAAAATAATGCCCCCAGGTCCTTTTCCACTGTGCAGGAGGAAAATGTGCTCCAAACAACGTTAGCAAGACTGTGCACTGCAACATACGAAGCAGGTTTGTTGTCAGCTACAGAGAGGTACTTAAGACCTATTGGACTTCAAGCATAAAATTAAATACATGTGCTGTTGATCTCATATCCTCATTTGTGTACATGTATTGTAGAAAATGGGAATTGTATTAAAAATACTACAGAGTCAAGGGATTGGTTTGATTGTACTTTTATTTGGATTTTTATCTGCCCTGTCCCAAAAGCACAGTAAAGAGTGTTGATCCAGTCAGTAGGAATGTGGTACCTCAACTAAGTGCCGTGCTTAAGTCTAGACATTGCATAAGGGGAGAAAGAGGAAATGTAAGAGTTGTGATGAGGAAAGAGAAGTGAGACTTTCATTCTCTTAGCACAAATTACTCACAGTGGACCCCTGAACTGAAGCCGTGGGAGAAACTCAATAATTTCTGCCCACTACTGTGATTCTTGGTGCAATTCCTACTGAAGATCTAATTGAGAAGACAGACAGGCACTCTATAAATCTCAGCTTATCTGCCTTAGAGAGACCACAGTCTCATCTCACATTTTCAGTCCCCTTCTCATTCTGCTTTGGATTCTTGCTTTCCCAGAGGACCCTTCCCTTCTCCCCTTCCCACTGGGGCTAGAAGCTGAGGGATGATGTAAGAAGAGAGGAACACAGGGGACAGTTCCAAACTGAAAATGGAATACAAACATAAGTGGACAAAAACAGTGACTCAGGTTATGTATCTGTTATTAGTGGCTGGATAAATAATCCAGCAGTCCCAAACACACAAAGGATTATAAACACCCAGAGAAACACTCTGTCAATCACCATAGCTACGTATTTCCAATCATCTTCCACCTGTAAGAGAAAAAAAACAAAAAAAAGGACAGATTATGTGTAGTGTAACACATCATTGTGAGTTAACATTTAATGGTAAAAAATGTCCCTTGTGCTTTTTAACAAGGAGGAACATACATCCAGGCAGGAACATTGCTTGTGGTGTTTAAAGCTGTTGCAGTTTTCAAGTGTCTTAAGAGGGGTCTGATAACAGAATTTATAACTTCTGGCTGAGAACATGAAATATTCTCCTAATCTTATACTGAATTTATTTATTCATTTATTTTTCCTGAGTTTTCCAGTTGTCTGGCAAACTATGTCTGTGTCAGACAATAGCAAATAGAATGAGACCATGTGATGGGTGTAGATTGAGGTGATGTGGCAGCAGGCTGAGTCACTGCAGCTGCACGTGGCTGGATCCTGCCAAAGAATCTGGTCTGGCTGCCCACATATGAGACAGCCTACTGCTCTGGCATGACTGGCCACACTGCCATTCCAGTTAAACTCACAGCCTCCAGTGAAATGGAAAGCTGAGCACATGAAGGTTAGAAAAGCAAACACTTGGACTGAGCAAAGCAGTGCCACGTGCTGAACATGTAAGTCTCAGAAATATGCCCTAGAACCACAGAACCACTTTCACTGAAGTCACTGTCCTTTAAACCATGCCTGTGCATGATGACCGTTGCATCAAAGAGAACTCACTCACATAAAACCAGTGAGTGATAGAGAGTTCCCTGCTTGAGTTAAGAGTTCTCTCCGCTTGTTTTCCTCCAGAAGATGACTGCTGTAGTTCTTCTGAAAGGACATACAGCATGAACTCCAGCTACAGTGGAGCTTCCACAATTTTCTGAAGTTCTTCCACAGTCTTCAGAGATATTCAAGATCTTTCTGGTTGCTTACCTGTGTGACTTAATGTAGGCAACCTGCTCTAGCAGGGGTTTGGATTGAATGATCTTCAGAGATTCCTTCCAACCCTAACAAATCTGTCATTTTTAAAGGGCTTCTATTCATATGGGACACGTCCATAACAGCATGCACATAGCTCTGTACGTCTGAACAAAGCAGAAAGCCTCCAGAATCATTTCCTTGGTGCTCGTTGGAGAACAAAACACGTTATTTCCCCAGATAAATGATTTTTTCTCACATGGAAAGTCCTGTTTCCAATCCTTGGTGCACTGTGAAAGGTGAGATACAGAGCTGCTGATGTGCATGCAATTGCATGTGGCAGAAGAGGTTTGCAAAATGTGAATCAGCACAATGAAAGACATCATGAAAGACTGAAAATGAAAGACTTATCATGAGCTGCATAGTTGAAGTGTCACATTATTTGAACTGCTTCACACAAATTCTCCTCTTATTTGGAATGCATACAAGAAATAAGCGGAATACAGTACAAGGGTATATTTTTTCCTGCTGTGGCACTGAAAATAGGGCTGAAATGCTAGGGTGAAGCAAAGCATTAGGGGCATAGTTACTAAGCAAGGCTCAGTTCAATTCCTGCCTTATTCTGTCCTGCTGGACTCTTGTCCCTTTCTTTGGTCTCATCCTATGAATTCAGCCTCCAAGATTTAACTGTAGCCCATTATTCAAAGTTACCTGCTTTGTTTCCAGATGAATTTTCTGCAGGACATAAAAAAGAGGAGGGGGGAAAGGGGGAATGAATTTTTGGGTTGCATTGAAATTGCATAAATTGGTGCTGATTTCAACCAAATATTTGGATAGAAAGAATATCTCTCAATAATTATGTTTCAAAATATTCGAATTTTTGGGGGATAGGAATACAGTCGCATTTTGTTTTGAAATGGAACTTGTCTTCTCATAGCATCTAAAAGGCATCAACATTTCAAGTTAGAGCAAAAGTAAATGTTTCGTTAGGATGAAAACTCATTAAAAAACCTTCTTGAAGTGTCAAAGGGTTTTAATTCCTTATGAGGCATTGGCAAGCGTTCATGTGAGATAATCTTTATTAGAGCTGCTTTTAGTTCTGTGTTTAGACCCAAGGAATTGGCTCTGGCACTCTTAAGATTACAATGTGCATCATTTTCCATGACAGCAATCCTAGCTAGGATGAAAGCTTCACAGAATCTAATCTATAAATTGAAATGACAATCTTTTTTTTTTTTTTTTTTTTTTTTAATAATAAAAATAGCCTTTTTTTTTTTTTTTTTTTTTTTTTTAAGTGTGATCTTATTCATCTGTTGTCTGTTTTTATTTATCTGCCTCCCCCAAACTCAAGATTTTTGTTTCAAGATTGGAAATACTGTCTTGCTGAAGGCACAATGAGTCAAACCACTGCAAAAATATAACAAATTGTCAGAAAACACCATACTGAAAGACAGTTCCGGCAACAGAAAGGGAATATCTCTACCACATTTATCACTAGCTGAGAAGAGTTCCTTTCCAGAACACCAGATATGTAGCAGGTTTTTGTTCCTTCACTGACACAGAGGAGCACCCTGCTTAGCAACCAGAGCTTTTGTTACAGTGATAGCACTGCTCACCAGGGCTGAGCAGTTCAGGAGCACTGGAAGAATAGACCCTTCTGAGGAATTACGGAAGTAGGGTTAGAAGACTTTCAAAAGCTCCACCTAGACTATCCCCTGTACCGTGGCAGTGGCTCCTCTTCCTCACACGGAATGGTCATTTTCATGACTGATATAAAACCATCTTACCACTCAAATTATCCATCAGGGATAGAGAAGGAACAGGTGAGGTCACTGTTCTTGTTCCATCCCCAGTGCATGATTTGGCCTCTCCCAGTTTGAAGGAAACTTTGACCAGTTCACAGGACTCAAAAGTTTCTTCTCTAGACATACCATTTCCAGTGCCCTTGAGCTGCCACCCTACATCACAACCGTTTGCCTTGCTCCCTATTCTCCCATGGAATGCTGCAAGTGTGACCTTGTGCCCAGCTTGTTGGCTACCTCCCTTACCTCTTTGGTTTCATTTTGAGACTTCATGTTCTCAGCGATGAACTGAATATTGTTGATGACATCTTTCACTTCTGGGGAGTACTCTGTGTGCTCTGCCATCCATCTCAGTGACTGATGACTCAGTTGACTTCTTTTGGTTGAGGTGAGTTCAGCTGCTTTATCACAGTGACAACACCAGTGCTCCTTGTGTAACTCGTTATCTTTGTGTTTGCTGTGTTTTGATTTGCCTGATATTTTGACCGATCCTTTCTTAGTCTTTTTGGAGACATTTTTTTTCTCCTGCTCTAGAGGCCGCTGCATCAACAGAACACTGGGGAGCAGGCTAAGAAAGACAGATTTTACCCATTTGGGCATTGTGTGTGTTGTTGGAGTTCTATAATGTATATTTAGGACAAACACAGTGATGACAATGGAGAGAGTCACAAATATCATAGTGAAGAGCAAATATTCACCCACAAGGGGTATTACTAAAGAGGTGGATGGAATTGTTTCTGTGATCACTAGTAAAAATACAGTCAAAGAAAGCAGCACAGAGATGCAAAGAGTCACCTTCTCACCACAGTCAGATGGCAGATAAAAAACTAGCACAGTCAGGAATGAGATGAAGAGACAGGGAATAATCAGATTTATGGTGTAGAACATCGGCAACCTTCGAATATAAAATGAATATGTTATATCTGTATAGATCTCTTCACAGCAGTTATATTTGATGTCATGTTTGTAGCCAGAAGCATCAACTATTTCCCACTCGCTATTTTCCCAAAATTCTTTCATATCTACTTTGGAGCCAATGATCAGAAGATCTATTTTGGCTTTGTCATAAGTCCATGAGCCAAATTTCAATGAACAGTTCTGATGATCGAATGGGAAAAAAGTAATATCCATGGGACAGGAGCTTTTAAATATAGCTGGTGGGGTCCAGGTGATCATTCCGTCATAGCGAAGAAGGGCTTTGGTCTTTCCTTCAACTTGAAAATCTCCCACAGCACTAGAAAAACAAATGAGGCAAAGAGAAAAAATGCCATGAAAGGAAAATAATGTATTTTATGGATACAGCAAGATGATACTTTTCAGAGAAAGGGTAAAACAGAAAAGTGTTCACCATACTTATTGTATAAGACAATATCTGGTTTCCAAATTTTATCTGCTGGTACCCGAACAAATTCAATTCCATCATATTCTCTGGGATCCCATCGCAATTTGTAGTCATTCCAAATCTAAAAGAAGAATGAATAAGAAGTATAAACATTGCGTTATCAGCAAGTATCTTCCTCATGAGTGATGTTACAATAGAGACTGGAAGAGAATCACGACTAGAAGGGGACAGTGATCTGAAAGACATCAAAATCACAAGCTGGAGAAACATGGGACATAAGAGCATTGCTTACACAGGCTTGCCATCTCTTGCTCTGTGAGGAGCTATGAAAACAACAGCTGTTAGCTGCTGACATGATGATATCTCTCCTCTGGTTTGCTACCTAAGTGTACAGCAGGGCTACTCTGCACTGCAAGCAAGAAACATGGTCCTTGCTGTTGCCCTTATTGGAGTGAGTCCTGAAGGCTAAGGGAGACTAATGTCAAAGGAGACAAATATCCTAAAGGGAAAGGAGGTGCCCATGCACAATGTCAGGTTGGTGTGGCTGGGAAACATTACTGGCTTTACAGCGGCAGTGAATTATGAGCTCAGGAGCAGCTAGGGATACTTTTCATCACTCTGCAGTGACTTATCACTGGGCTATGGTCCAAGTTCTCACAGCCTACTCTGAAGATCCTGGTCTAAAGTACCATAACTTCTCAAGAGAACTTTGCGTGGATCACAAGCAGGGGCTGGAGAAAGCTGTTTTAATGAAATATAGCTTGTTTCTCTCAGCAGTTAAGATTTAGGCTTTGCTTACGTATATGTGCTAAGACCATCAGGTGAAGTGGAGGCATGTTCCTTTTGCTATGAAATGCTTTCATTGAAATCCTCAGTGTGGAGATGACTTAGGATCACAGAGTTGCATATTTAATCACTCCTGAAGGATCCATTCAACTAAATGTACTGGTGATAAACCAGTGATAATGAAAACTCAGAACACAGGAAAGATGGGATATAAAACTTCTCAGGAAAAAAAAATAAAAAAAAAATAAAAAATTACTTATTGAAATTTTTTTAATGTTGTGTCTTCTTATTTGTACCTCTAAAACCATATTACAAAACAAGCAGTTATTATATAGACCTAACATTCCATCACATTAATGCAAAGTAAATGAGAAACACAATGTATTCACTTACGTGCCTTAGCCATAGATTGGTTTCCATAATCTGATTGACTTCATCCTAAAAAGAAACACAGACATGTACATCTTCACTCATAAATCATTAATAGTGTGCTGAGATGGCCACAGTCTTATTCTGATAAAAATAGAAACCAGAATTCCACATTAACTGACACCAGCTATTTTCTGCCTGTGGTCAGTGGCACTTGGGTGGGTAATAAAGATAAATGGGCAGAGCTGGGCTATCTTCAGGGTGGGGGTTATAAGTTAGTTGTGTACAACTGCAGCTCTACCAAAAAAAATTTAAGGCTCTGCTGAAAAATGGTGCCCCATACGTGTATGGAAGAGGGCTGCACTGGATTGCTAGAAGCCTGAGTGTATGGAGGACAACAAACTTACAGCTGCTCTGATCATTGTCAAAGGAATAAGGTTCTGCTGGTGCCTATGCATTTTGTTTGGTTCAGTTTTTAGAATGCTCTGTTTACATACTACAGTACTGGACAAAATTCAAGGAAAATGATATCTGCAGTGTAAATCTTGCATTTCCAAGCAAAATTATGTAGCAGTTGAACTAAACTTGCACTAAGTTAAATCACTGCTGCAATGAAAACTTATATTCAGAGCCACTTACTGCTGTTGTCAACCAGCAGTGAATCATGAGGGTGCTGCAAAATGCACAAAAATAAAAGATGGGGTCCTGTTCTAGGTTTAACAGCCTAAAACTGTTTGGAAAGATTCAGGTTACAAGCATATATGAATGCAGCCTAAAACTTCCACTGAAAATATCTGCAAGAATATTGTTTTGTGTAGTTCTTAATATGTAAACATGAGATGTCAAAAATGTTAAGGTACTTACAGACCAAAGGATACAGAAAATTCAGAGAATGTTTATCATTCAGTACAGAGGATGAAGCACCAAGGTAGTTTTGAAAGCCTTGTTGGGCTCTCATCTAATGGGTAAGGTATCTAGGCCCTTCTGAAACCTTGACAGGAGAATTAGGCTGCATGTTACACAGAGCAAATACAATCCCACATCCCTGGGGTAGGCAAGCCCTGTGACAGTGAACATTTGGTACTGCCGCTCCAGATGCCAGGGGCTGCTGCCTGGAGCAGAGGGATTTGACATGACAGAGATAGCCAATGGATCTGTAGAGTCTAAACTGGTTGTATGAGGAGCTGAAGTGACCCGACTGACAGAATAGCAAATGTCTCATTGTGTGCACACTGACAGAGAACATCAGCTATGAGGGTTGTATGTGCAGACATCATGAGCACATCTGCTGTTGGAACACTCTGTGTGTTTTACAATCATGCCTAAATCTCAACAGTCTTCTGTAGTCAATCTTACCACATTTGTAAGCTGGGTAATAGCCAATTCAAAATGCACCGTGACAGGATCAGATACGTTTTTCACCGGCCTGATGAACTGGTTGTAGTGGGAGAAGAGTTTGTGAAATAGCCGTTCCTCTGACTCGCAGGCTGTGGTGTCTGCATTGGTAAAGATGAATAACAAGTACTTCAGCGGTAAGGAAGAAGGAAAGAAGATGCTAAATAATGTGCTGCTCCAGTGTTTACTTCTGGATCCTGTGCTTGACCCCGTGTATCCAGATACAGAAGCTTACTTCTGCTCTAAAGGATGTCCATTTCTTATGTTTGGTGAGAAAAAAAAATAGAGGCTTTGTAAAAGAGAACAGCCCTTTGGGAACAAGCACAACTGACAGAGCTGGAACTCTCAATTAGTATGGGGCAGATTAGACAGCTTGGCAGGCAGGCCCTGAATTGCCTCACTGCAGATGCATGAAAAGTGCTCTGAATCTGTTACATACATTCCAAGTCTGATACAATAATTTTTCTAGTGCTTGAAACAAAAGACTTCAGTTTTATAAGGAAAGATTAAATCATGTGGTTTCTGGCCTGTGATCGCACAGATGTCCTACAGGAAGATGCTTACTCTAAACAACACTATTTTCATGCTTGGGCCACTCCTTGGTTTCGAACCTTCTATATTAACAAAGCATTCTCAGATTATCATGGTTTAAAGCTGAAACCTGGTTGTTGCTGATTTCATTTGTGAGCTAATATGCCAGTAGAATTTTCATGACTTGACATCTTGTTCCATCCTTTTTACAGCTCCTAGAGAAGAGGCACGAATGTCTGCAGAATTTAGATGTTTGAATGTTGTGTTTTGGGCCGCTTAAAAAGGAAACTGCAGTTTTCTTTTCAGATCTCCTTATCATCATCCATCAGGCTGTGAGTAGAAGTCCCCTGCTGTGAGAACACAGGTTTCCTGCTACAGTCTCACACCTAAAGCCAATGAATCTAAAATCACGTTTGGTCTGAATTTTTCCTACTGGCTTAGTAACAGACTTAAAGTAACAGAAGCAGGCAAATACTCAGGCCTCTCATTTTTATACTCCAGTTGCAGATGCTCATCCTATTGGTGTTGCTTTAAGACTGTGCCTCTGCTAATATAAAAGCTGTAACTCACAAAAGTCCTGGTCCTGCAGGCACTCAAGAAAGGCATAGTGACTTAAAAGCAGGAATCCTGCTGAGATTCAGTGGGATGCATGGAAATCACTGCACCAGAAACAAATCACAAACAGCAGTGAATGAAATGCATTGAGTTCACACTTTTGGAGGTGTGAGCGCAGAATATGCACACCTTCAGTGTGCATTATTAAAGCACTGGGAAAATTCAAGCAAGAAGCAAAATTGTGAGAGCTTCTCTATCTCTATCATGGTCATTCTTTGCTAGGAACAGTTCCTCAATTAGTGCTCAGAATAAAACGAAGAATTTTACCTGTGAAAAATAATATTGCTGTAGCTCTCTCAAAATACTGTTGAAGTATTACAAGTTTCAAGTTATGAGTAGACAGTAGAAGTTTTAAATTGAATTTACTCCATAGAAACAGAAAAAAAGGCTAGGAAATACTTTACAAGACCAACATCAAAGATAGCCTACCTGTAATTAAGGATGTGAGCATGAATGCCCACGCACCAAAAGCAGGGAGACACCACCATAGCCGCCTCTTGGGATGCATTGCCAGAAACAGAACAGACCTTCCTTTTGAGAAGAGAGGTTTGAGGAAAGACAGGAACTGAAAGCAAGAAAACACTGAAGCCCCTTGGCAAGTAAGAGGAGCAAAGACGGACTTCAATTTTGCATTTGCAGCAAGCTCTGCAGTCTGCTAAGCAGAGCAAAGCTTGGCAGAGTTTCTTCCACAGTCACCAGGAGAGAAGAGCTTATGCTGTGCAGAGAGATGAGAGCGGTAGCATCCTATCAGGTGACATTCACATTTCCAGGCACCCGCACCCTTGCCTCTGGGGGATGTGTGAGAGTGCAGGAGAAGGAGGAAAGGCGAGAGGCAGGGTCACTGTGGCTGTGGAGAGGGGGAGGAATCCTCCCAGCTCTCCACGTGCTGAGGAAAGCACACTTACTCAAAAGCATCTGTTTTAACTATTGCTTGGTCCTTACCAGACTGAGCCTGTCAAAATTTTCAGGGATGAAAGAACTTCACTTTTCTCATCAAGGACTGGCTCTGCAGCAGGGGGAATGGAAGCACATACCTACCAGAAAAGACATCTGAGAGTTGAAATAGGAAGAGCATCATATGCTGGAATTGCTTGACAGTATTCCAGGCAAATAAATACAAAGGCAAATAGATTTATTGTGAGCATTTGCCAGGAACAACAAAGTCTGCTGAATTCTCTCCTGACAGACAAGCCAGTTCACAACATCCATTTTCCTATGATTTTTGTTTGTCTGTGTGCATATGCTCCGTCAGAGAATATCCTTTATGTGCACTAAGTACAGCATGAACACATCTGAGCAAAGGGATGAGTGCTTTGACCAAAACAGAGCTGCTGCTGATTTCCCATCATTACACTGTTGTATAAATGTGGGAAGAAAAGAAAAGCTATGAAAGGAAAAAAGATGCCCTTCTTGCTGCACAACAGAGACAATGCTGCAGCTTGGGAGTTAAAATCAAAATACCTTCTATCCCAGTTGCTAAAATATGACTAGAAGGGAATAGGACTGCATGGAAGAAAGAGACTTTAGAATAAGTTGTCTGATAGAACTGATATTGGAAGTGAACAAGTTGCCCATGGCAAATCTTGAGGGATGAAAAGTTAGTCTTGGATGTTACTAGCAGAAAACCTACTCCAGAGCTTACTGGATCCAGCTTGGTGCTGCTGCTGCTGGAGGTAAGTTTGAGCTGAGCTTTCCCTCAGGAGAAAACTGACAGGGTAAGGAGAATCACAGCATGAGAACATTTGGTGCTGGGAACTAGCCTGACCTCTCAAAAGCAGCAGCAAACTAAACGTGGTTTTAAGTTAAGCAGGGGCAGTGAGGCATAGCAATGAGGCATCTTCAAGCTAAAGATAGATGTGAATTCTTCTGTGAAGTAGTTAAAGATGAAAGTAAGGGTTTCGGCATAAAGATTTTGTCCTGCACATTTTCATTTTTCCAGCACTCTCAGAGAAAATAAGAAGAGGAAATGGCAGGAAACTGTTTTACTCTGTGTCTGATTTTTCCAACTTGCAATGTTTGTTAGAGTGGTGCTAACAGCCTAGGTCTAAAACCTTGCCATTTCTTCATATTATCCAGGGAAGCTCACGTTTCCTTCTTGAATTTATGCTGCCTATGGTACACTGTAGTTCACAGAATTATGCAACCATGCTGCATCAGAGGACACCTGCTACTGCCTGGAATGCTTTATGGCATACAGACTCCAGTTCAAGTACAGTGCTTGTAGAAGAACATTAACAATAGTTAAAGTCAATGCGATAACAAATTGACTCCAAATTCAATTATTCAGGCATTTCCAAAACTTTTTGTTCTTCTGAGCAACAGACTGGCCAAGGAATTTGTTGTGAGAAGTAAACACATCTATAAACATGTATCTGGGTTAAATGGGCATCCATGGCTTGTCTGGGCAGCCTGTGCCAGGCCTTGCCAACCTCTGAGTAAAGAATTTCCTCCTGGCATCTAACCTCAATTTCCATATATGTATATGTATATTTAGTTTAAAGCCATTCCCCCTTTCCCATCACTTCTTGCTTAGGTAAGAATTCAGTGCCCCTCCTGTTATAAGCTCCCTTTAGGTACTGGAAGGCCAGAGGGAGTTCTCCCTGCAACCTTCTCCATGCTGAACAAGCCCAGCTCTCTCAACCTGTCTTCATGGTAGAGGTTCTCCAGTCCTCTGAGCATCTTTGTGGCCTCCTCTGGACCCTCTTCAGCAGTTCAACATCCTTCTTGTGCTGGGGGCCCAGGCCTGGATGCAGTACTGCAGAGGAGGCCTCACAGGGGCAGAGCAGAGGGGTACAATCCCCTTTGTCTCCCTGCTGGCACTCCTCTGTTGATGCAGCCCAGGATACCACCAGCATTCTGTCCAACTTTTGCCTAATCAGCTTCCCTACTCCTTTCTCTTGCCCCTTTTTGTTACTGTTACTTGTTCTTCTCTTTTTCCTCCTCTACAAGCGCGAAGTCTGCTACAACCTCTGTCTTTCTAGTTTTCGCTTCTTTTCCTCTGTATTGCTAGTATCTGATATTGTTCTGTTTCCTTCTGTACTCTCTCTCATTAATGTTTTGTTCTCTGAAGCCCACTTTACCTTCCATAGTGCCGCACCACTAAAACGTACAGCCCGGAGCACAAGGTTATGTTTACTCCCACAGATGCCCAAGTTGCCTCCCTCATGTTTAAACTGAGACAAGAACTCAGCTCTCAGTATATTATGCTGTGCATGCACACGATTGTCATCTCTATCCTTGTAAAACTGGGTTCTCTCCAAGTGATTCACTTGAAATCCAGCTGGAGACACTCGCCTGCCAACCTCCAGATTTCCCAGAGATCCAGTATAAGAACTTACAGCTGAGGCACTGCTATCAGCAGCACTTTGTTACTTTCTTAATTCTTCCTCTAAGGAATGAAGGAACAGCTCATTTGAGGGTGATGAAGGACAAAGTACTGTATTACTATACTGCACAGACCTGCTTCATCTGTGAGGGTTATAGCCTCATCAAGTCAGGAGGTTGCTACTGATCTGTGTCAGTACCATGCTGAGTATGGATAGGATTCCATGTTTTCTTTGACTCTTGCACTCAGCACAAATGACTGGTGATCTTGCATTGTAAAGCAGTTTTCAGAAGAATATTAGGAACACAGTTTTACTATATCTCTGGCAGATGTTTAATCATCACAGAAGCACTTACAGGTCATCACCCTTTGTTCAAATGTGAGCACAGCATAGCTTGAAAGGTCTCACAAGGAGCAGTGCATTCACAGAGATGGTTTTCCTGCATTACCTGCAGCAAAGCCATGCGCAAACTCTGAGCTGTGCATCTGTCCTATTCTGAGACCTTAAATGCCATCAGTGTTTTCTCCTTTATCCATTAGTCACTGGCTGGAGGCTTTTAGTGAACAGGAGACGTGGAGCATGAATGCAGATGGAACTCAGGGGACCATTGCATGCAGATGCGGTGCCCCATGCTCTAAGATGATTTACATGAAGGCATGTTTGGGAGTGAGGTTTTAACTGAGGGGTGGGAAAAGGCCATGAAGCCTGCATCAACCAAAACTTTAGCAAAAACTGAGCACAGAATCTCTTCAGTTCAGTACTATGCTTTATGGTACAGCCCCTTCTTCCTTGTTCATCCGTTTCAGAGATATAAAACCACGGCAATCTGATAGCGAGACAGTCATTACATGCTGAATGACAGAGTACATTAAGGAGGATGCCCACTGATGTGATGCAGTACCCAGGGTGTGAGATAAGGATCCATCTTTTTTGAAATCAAAACATCACCAATGGCAACATCCTTGATGCACCTGACACTGCATATGTGAGTCAAATAGCATCACTCATTTTAGCTTCAGTGACCTTCAGTTTGGGACAACTCTTCTTGTAATTTGATAGAGACTTATGGGTTGATAAAACCTGATTAATTCTAAGGAAACTAAAACCCAAACCAGTAATATCTATTTGGCTTTTCCACTACTCTTATTAAGGCAGGAAGTTCTGGGAATGTGTTTCAACATGCAAAAGTTGTAATTCCACACTTCTGTAATATAAATACCTTTCTTCTGTGCAAACATACTTTAACATTTGCTACAGCTCTTTAATAGCAAATTGGAAATCAAGACATATTTTGAAGCAGCTCTGAAAAGATATAACAGATAAAACAGTAGACAATCATTTATTTATGCACTTTGCTATGATAACATCAATAATGTAAAGCAACTTAATCCTACATTGACATTTGCACTGTCTCCAGGGGTGGTAATATAGCCAACACTTAAATTCTAATGCATAAGTAGGGTCAAAAAACAAGCAGAAGTGTAAAATGAATCACTTAAAGGGATGCTCTGGAATCCTGTCCTGAAATGATAGACTGCTGGATTCAGTGAATGTAAGGGATCTTCCTAATGTCCTGTTTCAGTGTTGAGGATGATGGATAAAGCAGTAATTCTGCTGGGGAAAATATGCTAGCAGTGAGTATGATGACTAGAAAGGATAGGTGTTTTGGAATGAAATATAAATGGTCAGACTGAGCAGAAGAGAGAGCAGAATACGAGTGAAGTAAAGAATACCTGAAGGTCTGAATTTCTGTAGCTTAGAAGGGATGAAGGGAAATTAAATTATCAAGGAGTTTAGTGCAACAGACAGTGTTGTTTGGAAATGTGAAAATGTGCTTTGTAGGTGTCCCAATAAAACAGACAGCATGAGATAGCATGGCTTTATTATTAAATAATATAATAAGCATGGCTTATTATATATAATAGGCATCAGGCTGTTTTTCCTCCCTATGCAGGAAAACAGGAATGAGCTGAAGATTAAACTGTTCAAAAATGACAGTGCAGAAACAGAGTTTTAGACCTTGTGAATTCATTAAGTAATATAGCATTACATGGAGCAGGTTGCTCATGCATCATGTGTGTTGAGCTGCTCCCTTTCCTTTGCGGTAGGAAGAAGATCAAATGCTTGGACAAGCAGAATAGATATAAAGAGATGTATCTCTTGAAAACTTCCTGCCAGTCACGTACAGCAACAAGAACAAGTGCTTGGCTGCATGGCAATAAGCACTGAATCCACTCATGTCTCATTAAGCAGATTTCTCCTAAAACAGGAACCTCAGAAATGCACCACACAGACCAGGTGTCTCGATATTACTCAGTAACTGATTTTCTGTTAGAAGATAAGGGAAAAGTATTTGTCAGGTCTGATACCTGAGTAATAATATCTGTCTTGCTGTTGTTGGAGTTGAGCCTTAATGAGGTATCGGATGCAACAGAAGTCTAACACATCACTGATTTAAGAAAAAAAAAAAAAAAATGCTAAAGGAAAACATAAAAAAATGATAAATTTCACTCTTTCATCTTTGGTAAAATGAGATGTTGAGATGGGAAGGTTAGGTAATACTGCACATTCCAGTCTCTGTGCCATATTCTTACTGCCCGGTTTGTCTTCAAGAAAGTTTCTTGTTCAAGATGATCTCCACTGCTATGTGTAAGTATTTTTGACCCCTTCCGGTCAGTAAATATTAATGGCATTTTTTTAACCTTGTTTATTCCCTTCCTGCTCCTAAAGACCTGCTCTTACTCTGGAATAATAAAAATAATAATTTAAAAAAAAAAAAAAAAAAGAAAGAAACAAAAAAAACCACCCACCCCACACACAAAAAAAGCAAACTTTTTTCTGAGAGAACCAAATACTTGCCTTTCAACCCATATTCTCAACAGGTCACCAACAGTTTCTGATGTTTCTTTAAGCTAGTGGGTGGTAAAAATGGAGTCCTGTAATTACTGGAGTGGCTGAAGATTTCAGTGTCAAAATGTCAACAAATATTGAATAGCAATCCACAAGGTAATATTTTCTTTATGGTAAGACACATTCACAACCATAATTTCACTTGAAATGAAGCACTGTTTTGCACCAGATTTCAATGGAAAATGGTCACCAGGAGCTCTTCTGCCAAAAAAAATAAAAAATAATAATAAAAAAAAAATCAACAAAACCCACACAGAATCTTGAGAATGATGTGAAGAAGTCAGAACTTATTGTGACAGGCCTCAGTAATCCTGTTATAATTCTATGCAGACATGAGAAATTGGTAGACATTCTTCTTTAGACTTGAGGCAAACCTGTCAAGTGTGCAAGTTCAGAGCAGCAGGGACTAATGGTGCGCAAGGATGTACTCTAAAGGTGCTTGGACTTCTCACCAGCTGAACACTATGTCAAAGTTCTTCTCAATGAATGTTTCTCTCCTATTGAGGAAAGAAGCTGCAAATTTCTGGTAACTTCTCTGCTGTTTGAGAAAGAAAATTCTCTCTTCTAAAACTGATTCTGCCCTGAGTTATTGCCACAGAGCTTGTACTCAGATTGTGCCAGTATCTCTCAGCAGTGCTGTTTTGAATAGCTCAGAGCTATTTTGCATTTCTCTGGTCTGTCAGAAAAGCATGAACACTGTCACAAGATACATTAATTTCACACAACATTAATTACACAACCAAAACCAACATAGAAAACAAAAACTCAAAATGGTGAAGATAAATATTCACCCAAACCTAAGCTCCCTGACAGGGCTGATGATGAGGTGGATTGTTCTGTGACTGTAGTGACATTCAGCAGCCTCAGGAGAGCAAGCAGCACATTTACATCTCCCATGAAATCTCATCATGGCACATTTTGTAAAACGTTTCAATTTTTGGTTGATGTGTGAAAAGCAGAGAGAGGACTTTATTTACTCTTAGAAAATAGCACCATCTTTCTGCAAACAGAACCACTTAGCTCAAAACTCAGACTTCAGCTGAAGCTACTTTTTAATTCATTTTACTAATTCCTTAATTGCTAGCTCTCAAAGAGCACTGAGAAAGAGAGCCATGGGACTGGTAGAATATAAACCTGCAGAGGAGCATAGAACAAAAACACTGCACTATAACTGCCCAAAGCTCCAGTGTTCCTGAAACATGTTGTTACCTTGGGAGGTCTAAGTTATATCATTTTTTAACCTCTTAGTGATGGCTTAAGTTTGTATATGGAGGGAAAGCACTTCCAAGGTGCCGAAGGAGGCAAACTGCTCATTCTCCTTTAAGTGGATGACAAATCAGTAACAGAATCTTTCTGCAAGAAAAACAAAATCTACCTTCTGTTATGTGAAAAGCAGCCCCTTTAAGAAAACAATAACTGCCACAAAAAGCACAAATTGGTGCTTTCAGGTGAGTAAGTGATCTTGTTTTTATTAGCTTGGAGGACTTGTTCATCTCCCCTGTAGACATCTTTGTATTTGTAAGATAAACATGAAGACCATCAGCAAAGTTGACTTTCTTCCTTACATTGCAATGCTTTTTTTTTTGTTAAATGCCAGTCTGACAGCCACAGAGATCTGTACACTTCTTTTATTGCATGGTTTTGTGAATGCTATGAGTTCAGACATTTCTAGGACAAGCAGAGCCATCAGCACCTCTTGTGCCTCTGGCCAAAAAGTGCAAGGAGAAAACCTGATGTCATTATGGTAAAAAATCAGCTTCTCAGTTGTGTTTTGAGGGAACATTTGGAAAGGAAAAAATGAGAATAACAGCAATGTTATAATGAGCACTGTAACTGAGAGAGGAAATGAAAAAAAAAAAACTGCAAAACTTCATCTATTTTAGTAACACAAGTACTGACGTTATTAATTAAGGTGATATGTTAAGGGAACAGGCTTTGAGTTCAGTGCATACGCTTGAGATTTGACAGTGAGGAACATCTAGCATGTCACAGCCTTTGCAGTGTTATCTTAGGTTTTGTAAGCAGAACTGAGAGATTGCTACACTTGTTTTAGGCAAAAGCAGATAAAATACTTAGTAGAGGATTAACTCCATCCAACTATAGCTAACTATGAACTAGGTGACTAGTTCAAAGAATTTTCTGTCTTCAATGAAGGAAAATGGAGTTCTCTAAGCTTGCTCACTGAGCTCTGTCTCCTGGATGGCTTCAGAAAGGTCAGACACCTTCCGCAAATTTTCCTTTCTTTTCTCACTTGGGAATGGAAAATAGGAGAATAATGCTATGACTAAGTCCAGTTAGACCTTGCTTGCTATATGCATGTATCACCAGACTTCCCCTAAAATCGGCCACATAGACAGTAACAAGGAAAATGCTCAAACTGGTTATGATTGAGGCAGAATTACAAAAATGATGGGAAGAATTGTGTTATTTCAAGGATAGGTAGGTGACAGAAGTGAGCAAAAACACAACAGTTCTTCTGCAGGCCTTTAGCGTATGTGAGTCTGTGTGTTGAGATGGAATGTACAGGGTGGGGCAAGCAGAATTTAATCATCATCCATACGTGCATACAGCTGTTTTGAAACAAAAATGGTAAAGAAGGTAAACATAAACTGCCAGGATACTGTCTTGGCTTCAGGGGTGAAAATTCAGCAGGAAACTTCCAGAACCACAAAAGCACAGACGAAGTGAAAACACGATGAACAGCAAGGAGTGGTACAAAGTGCCAACAGTGTTCCACTGGGCACCACAAAAAGCTGATGCTAGGGCAAGAGTCAGAAGCAAGAAGAGTGTCAGTGCCTGTCTAACACACATTACCACTGAGCTGCAAGACAGAGTGAAAATCTCCGAGTGCACCTATGAGGAGCCAGCAGCAATGACAGCTAGCATCTGCTGGAACTAAAATGCAACTGCACAAGCCAACAGAACACCCTAATCTAAGCGAGCTAAATGCCTTGTAGTTCAGAGAAGGTCAAAGCCACCTGTATGTAAGCAGAATTTTTCATAATAATTTCCCTTAAAAACAAAATAATTAATTTGGGGAGGGTACAGACGCTTTGCAGAGAAGAAACTGGAGACCCCTGTGGACACCAGGTTGAACAAGAGTCAGCAACATGCCCCTGCCACAAAGAAGGCTAATGGCATCCAGGGCTGCATAAAGAAAAACTGAAAGTCCACTGAAAAACTTAACATGAGCCAGCAGTCTGCTCTTGCAGCTCAGAAGGCCAGTGGTATCCTGGGCTCCATCAAAAGAGGGGTGGCAGCAGAGACAGGAAGATGATTGTCCCTCTCTACTCTGCCCTCATTAGGTTCCAGTTGAAGTACTGAATCTGGATCTGGGTACCCCAGTACAGGAAAGATGTGGAGCTGTTGGAGAGGGTCCAGAGGAGGGCCACTAAGATGATCAGATGACTGGAGCACCTCCCCTACAAAGACAGGATAAGGGATCTGGGCTTGTTCAGCCTGGAGAAGGCTGAAAGGAGACCGAATAGCTAGAGATTGTTCTGTGTAACACCCCTGGAGGAGAGAGAGCACAGATATTTTTCCATTTTGAAAGCAGCATGCTTGGAGGACTACCCAATGGCTGAAATGTGCGATTGTCTTCTGTTCTCTCCTGCTCCTGACCACCAGATAATGCCCACTCAGAGGGGGCAAGAATGCTTCTAACTACTTTCCATGGAGCACTGTCCAGCCCACACTAGGACAACACAGATCTTTGTCACCCCCTATTCCTTTTCAGAGTAGAAGTGATGGTTAGTGCTGCTACTTGCTGAGAAGATCTGATGAACTCATTGCATTGAAACACTTCAAGTCCTGAAATACTGAAACGTTTCTAGAGCATAGCTCTTCCTTTAACATGTTAGTTTTAAGCCTTGCGAAATAAAGTAAAACAAATTAATAAATCATTAGGTAAAATGTTTGCAGTGGTTCTTCTGAACTCTATTCCTTTCACTTCTAAGTATGACTTAAGGGCCTGTTACTCTGCTTTGTTCTGCAGTCCATGATTAAAATAGAAGAGCTGCGAAGCTTCAGGGAAGATACTGATGGACAGCTCTGCAAATTGTTCCAATTGAACCATAAAACTGTCAAAAAAATGACACATATTAGTTGTGATGGCCCTATGCCTCTCGGAAATAAAGTGGATCCCTAATGGAAGACTTGGGTAAGGAATTAAATATTAATTAGGACTTACACAAGATAGATATAAAAAGGATTAGTGATAAACTGTAAGTTTGCTGTGAGAACAGTAGAACACAAGCCAAAGCACCTACTTTTGAAATTTGTTGTCTTGGCTGATTACAAGCAATACAGACCTACAGATGAGAAGGTCATACAGCAGAAGAAAATTTCTTTATTCCTTGTTTTGAAAGAGATAGTGCCACAGTGCCCTCAGCTCCTTTTAACTGGCTTCAGAAGCACAGTGCTGGGAGCGTACTTATATTCCCAATTATTGAAATGGAACAGCTTCTCGTCGGTTGCCTCATGAGCTCATGTGATGGCCACAGGATGTCTGATATGGAAATTAAGGCAATGCATAGTGTCAAAGTGGCAAACCATTTTGTAATGGAAGTGTTGTTTAATTGAGTACAGTTGTGTTGACTTGTTTAGACAAAATGTGCCAAAGAAGGCTTTTCAGAGGACTCAAACAGCAGCCATTTTGATTTCTCTGGAGAACTTTGTGATTTGTTATTCCTACTGCCTTTGCACCTCTGCAGAGCATGCAAAATGTAAGTTACATTGCATGTCCTGTGGAACAAGGAAATGAAAAACTGGAAATCCTATGTCTTTCAGTTTTTGAGGATGATTTCCATATTTGTAGTATTTTGACTGACATCTAAATTGGACTTAATGTTTAAACTATAAACCATAATAAACATTAATGCAGTCAGCAGATTTCCAAAACTTGCTGTCAGCCCAAATACCAGCAACATTCATTTTAATTCACAAAAGCATCTGTTGGATTCTGCTTAACATTGTGACCCATGAAGAACAGACAGATGAAAAACAAATACTCCCTTCTGGATCAGCTGCAAAACAGAAGCTGTCACAAGTCCTGCAGCAACTAGGAGCAACTGGGAACTGTGACCAGAAAATTACTGCTGTCCAGATATGTATATCAATTCAACTTTTATATATTACCAGAAAGTGCAATGTGTTGCTGTGAAAGATCTCCTGATAAAAGTTATTTGAACGCTAGTATACAGTATTCTCATTGTCAGTACATAGGATTTGAAAGTTTCAGTTTTGATCTTTAGCTGTTCCTACTCATGCAGGAAAAAAGGTCTTTTCAGAGGACATGCCAGATTCAGTCTTTTTCTGTGCAGATCCAATGCATATAAGATATCATAGAGCTGTGGATGTCTGGCTCCCTTCATCATGTAGATCCAAAGCTTTTGATAGGCATGAGGTATAAAGGCCTCATCTGCTGCTGCACTGGGAACAAAATCACATTTCCCTTGCACAGGGTCTCCCAGGCAGACCAAGCAAACAGGGTTCTTCCTAGTCCTTGCATAGGCATTTTGTTCTCTTCCACCCTGGTGGGAACATCTTCCTCCCCATGTTCATGACCTAGTTCCTGGTAGCAATGCTCTTCTGAAGGCTCGTGTTCCTCTAATCACTTTGAATATCCAATTGCTTTTTTAGCCCATGTGGGGAACAAAGAGAAAAAGTGGTGTTTTTCCTTTCCTAGCTTAAAGATTATTTGCACATGAGTAGAGTAAGTTTACTGAGCAGAGCAGAGAAGAAAAAGAAGTAAAAGCAACAGGCCAGAGTGCTGCATCTTTATAACACCTCCTGTATTTGAAAAATACAGTGTTGCTCAGAAAGTGGCCCAGGAGATATTCCAGTCTGACCTGGGTGGGAACCATCTAAACAAATTCACTAGCTGTCTGAAATGTGCTAGGCCAAGACAGATATGAGGAAAAGCCTTGTAGCTGCTCCCTGTCTTGAACAGAAAGAATGATAGAATCATTAAAGTTGGAAAAGACCTCTAAGATCAGCTAGTCCAGTTTTCAACCCATCACCACCACTCCCACTAACCATGTCCCTCAGTGCCACATCTACACAGTTCTTGAGAACCTCCAGGGATGATGGCTTCCTGGGCAGAAGCAACAGGAACAGACGCCAAACATTCTGCTGCAAGAAAGTCCTCTAAATACAGTTTGCAACAAAAGGCAAATCTTTTACCTCTATACACAGAAAACTGCTAAATACTCTTTCAGCTTTTCAGCTTTTTTTGTATGCACTGAGCAGAGAGAACTGTGGAAATCATCTCCCTACCCTCTGCATGTCCTAAGCACAGATGTGTTCTAGCAGAAATGGTATTTTCTAGAGAGGATCACGGACATAACAGATGTATGGAAGATGATTGTTATGTAAAATCAAGGACATCCTTTCTGGTGTTGGGTGCCCCTTTACAATATAAACAAAATCTTGTTATGGGCAAAAGGGAACACAGATTATATACAGAACTCATTTTTTACTGTCAGTCAATTAATGTCTTAACATTTCCACATTCTAATTAAAGTGACAGCAGATTGCTATTGATAGCTCAGTTACAGTAGCAGCAACATTCTGAAAACAGAGTTAAGACTAGCAATGCACTTAATTCCTATAATCTGCTCCTTATCTTCAACCTTAAGCTTAACCTACAGTTGTCTTTATGAGTTCCAATACTCATGGGAGAGGTAAGTTCTCCCTAGGCGGAAAGTAGATATCACACTGAGCCCCTGGCATTCTAACTTCTTTACAAAGGGAAAGACTGCAGTGTTTATAGGAGGGTTGCTTAAGCTCTGCTAAGGAATAGTTTTGTATGTTTTCTTTACAAAGTCTGCTTTGTATTTATTAGTTCCCCATTTAAACTTTGAAACTTGAATACAGAGTGAGTCTTCAGAAGCAGTGGTGTAAACCCTCAACTTTATAACCAGCAATAAAATCTGTCAGATTTATTTACCTTGAGTTAAGCACAAAGGGAGCACATGCTAGCATCAAACCCAGCACCAGAACACTCCTGAGAAATAAGCACATACCATGGAAAAGAAAGAACATTGCATCCTCACAGACACTGATACTCTCCACACACAGATATCTAGTGCTGGCACCATTTTCCACCAGACATACTCCAGCAGAGCAGGTTTGAAAGACACACCAACAGAAAATGCAGACTGGGACCTGTTTGTAGATGTAATAGCTTTGTGCAGGATGGAAAGTGGAAAGTTGGAAATGCAGTGGTAACAGTTAAGGAAATGACTGAGGCCAAAGCCCTGTTATACTTCAGTGAAGAAAGCAAAGCTCATAGCCTTACTAAGAGTGTTAGAAATATCAAAGGACAAAACATTTTATATATGGACTGATTCAGAGTTTGACTCTGTGGTTCCATGCTCATGGGGACACCTCCAGGATATCCAGACAAATATGGGTCAACATTTACAAGCTATCAATCTGCTTGATGTGGTGGCAGTCATGCACTAATGAATATCAGACTGGAAACAATCCAATAAATACAGCAAAACAGATGGCAGATAAGGCTGTGAAGGAAGCTGTGAAGAGTCAGTCAAATATAGTTGGTCCTACTGGGGAAAGTCCAAAGATCAAGACATAAAGGCCCACCATACACATCAGAAGAGGACTAGTTAGCTAATGGCCTCAAGTTGCACCAAGGTAAGTTTAGGTTGGACATTAGGAAACACTTCTTTACAGAAAGGGGTAGTTAAGCACTGGAATAGGTTCCCCAGAGAGGTGGTTGAGTCGCCATCCCTGGTTGTTTTTATAAGAGCTGTTTGGATGTGGTGCTCAGAGATATGATTTAGCAGAAGGTTGTTAGAGTTAGGGTACTGTGGTTAGGTTAGGCTGTGGTTGGACTTGATGATCTTCAAGGTCTTTTCCAACCTGGGTAATTCTATGATTCTATGACATGATTCTAATCTACTGAAGGCAAAAATGACAATCAATCAAGAAAGATGGTGGATGACCCCTTCACAGAATCACAGAATCACAGAAATTTTCAGGTTGGAAAAGACCTAGAAGATCATCTAGTCCAACCATTACCAATACTTCCCAGCTAAACCATATTCCTCAATGCAACATCCAAACGTTTCTTGAACACTCCCATGGTCGGTGACTCTACCACCTCCCTGGGCAGTGCATTCCAATGCCTGACTACCCTTTCTGAGAAGAAATACTTCCTAATGTCCAGCCTGAACCTCCCCTGTCGCAGCTTGAAACCATTCCCTCTAGTTCTATCACTGTCTACACGAGAGAAGAGGCCAACCCCCAGCTCACCACAACCTCCCTTCAGGAAGTTATAGAGAACTATAAGGTCTCCCCTGAGCCTCCTCTTCTCCAGGCTGAACAATCCCAGTTCCCTCAGCCGCTCCTCATAAGGCCTGTGCTCCAGACCCCTCACCAGCTTCGTAGCCCTCCTCTGAACATGTTCCAGGGCCTCAATGTCTTTCTTGCAGTGAGGGGCCCAAAACTGAACACAGTACTCAAGGTGCGACACTCCCAGGTGGCAACGTCACTGCACACACAGCACTCTCTGGGACTGTCCAGCAGCAGATCGGTGATATCCAGCTCTAAGGAAGGAATGATCTTGCTGAACATCTTATATTCCTTCCCAAATCGTGGCATTTGGATAATGAAGCAAGATGGGATCTCCACTAGCTTCAGATCTGAAGACAGGAAAGAGTGTTCCACCAACTGCTGCACATCAGGAACCACTAGGTCCTCCTGTTTGTCCATAAATATTTGGTAGCAGTAGCAGTCCTGCTCCTTCTGGGCTCCTGACTGCAGTCTCAAGAGTGGCTCTATTCCCAGGACTTGATGCATTATGAGGTTCAGGAACTCCTCCGGATCTTTCTCTGCATTGGTAAAGCTTGAGCATTGGCCCTTCTCAGTTAGCTGCTCCCTCAGGTGCATCACACTCCTAGCCATTACGAAGCCAGTTTTTCGGAGAGGGTTCACGATCTCATCCCGCAGAATGTTCTGGACATTCCTATCACACAGTGGGAAGGGTGTGAAGAGCATGGAGTCCAGCACAGATGTACAGGAGAAGAGGCTAAAGAGTGCTGCATCCATATAGCAGGAATTGCAGTGGCCCTGGATCCCCTTTATCCGTCCTCGTAGGATGTGCACTGCTTCCTCATTCCTTAGAGGAGGAAAACTGAGCGGAACGTGGGGAACATCTTCCTTCTCTCTATAGTCTACGAGGCTCAGGTCGCAGTTGCGGGAGCACTGGAAGCGAACATCAGGCTGGCAGGACTGCAGCTTCACAAAGATGCCACGCTTGGGAGCACAGTGGAAATAGTATTTACCCAGCCATTTGCCATCAGTGACCCCTTTATCTTCATCCAGTTCAACTCCTGCCATTTTGTGCTTGGTGTGGGGTAAGTACCCCAACCAGCGGATGATTCCCGACACTTGGTTTCCTTTGTCCAAGGTGATCTGGACCATGGAGTTCACCTCCAGGGATGGGTTCACGCCTTCACACTCCTCTCCGCTCTCACCTATCTGTTGTTTCATTTGTGAGTGTTCCACACCCATGTCAGACTCAAATGGTGGGTACAAACTTTGGGAATGCAAGTCTTCCTTCACAACTGAGTCCATAGGGATCTCTCTGAAAATGTCAGTTGTTCCTTCTTCTTCCGGGCAAACTTTAACGAACCATTGGGTTCCCTCCCTGTAAACTGCCATTGCTATTCCTTTTCTGCGGACATTATCCACGTAGAAGATCACGGCATCTCCCACTTTCACAGGAATCACTTCCTCTGCATCCACCTTTGGCTTCTGCTTCCCATGGTCATTATCCAACTTGGGAATGAATTGGATTTTGTTGAAGGGCAGGAAGACCCCGCAATTCGGCTTACACTTGAAATATTCAATGCCAAGATAGGATCCGTCGCTGTGTCCTCTGTTTTCACCCTCACCCTGCAACTCCACTCCAAAGAAGAATGGGGACAACGCAGTCAAAGTACTTTTCTGAATGCTCCCAATGTAGCGGATGACAGCGGGGAAATGCTGCTGGTCGACCTCCACCATCACTCTCTGGCCTGGCATGGCTTGCAGAGCTGCCTCAAGGTTCAGCCTCTCCAGGAAGCAGTTCAAGCGCTCACTGTGGCCGCTGATGTTCAGTAGGAAGGCAGCCATTTTCTCACACACAGGATGCAGGATTCCCACATTGATGGTGACAGTGGAGCTTCACACCAAGTTAATAATCATACAGGAAATTATGCGTGAATTGGCTGATAAAAATTCACTTGGTAAGCAAAGCAATGACAGAAGTGCTGAAAATACAAGAGTTAAGTTCATGAATGACTGAGAAAGCCAAAAGTGTAGTAAAGAAATGTGAATTGTGTCTAAAGAACAACCCCCATTTACTCTGAAGACCTTCACAGGGGGTAACAAAAACATCCCATTATTGGCAAATATACTTTGCTGAGTTACTGCAGCAAAAAGGGTATTTGTATCTTTTAGTAATGACAGAAACTTTTTCAGGCTGGCCAGAATCTTTCCTTTGCTCCACCAAGAAGGCCACAGAAGTAGAAGAAGTGTTACTTAAGATAATAATATCAAGGGGTATCTATAAGACTATCTTCAGATAGGAGTTCACACCTTATAGCAGAAGCAGTTCAAAACCTAGCTAAAGAAATAGGGATAAATTGTGATCTCCATACTGCATGGAGACTACAATCAACTGAAAAAGTAGGAAGGATGAATCAAAGCTTAAAAAGGCAAACGAGTAAAGTTTGTCACGAGGTTCAGATATGATGACTGCATGCTTTACCCTTAGCCTTGCTATTGATACACATCCAGCCAAGAACTAAAGAAAATGTCAGCCCTTTTAAAATAATATGTGTAACCTTATTAGATAGCAGAAACCAGAGTTAATCCTGAAATTGTAGAGAAATGCTATTTAGTGGAATATGTCATTTCTTTAGGGTAGTTTTTGCTTTTTCTCCGCACATGGGGCAGGGACCTTGTTGGCCCCGATCTGTGGAATGATCTCTTGACCTCAAAAATGCTCTGTCACCATGAATTTGCTTAATAGCTGGCTCTATGGGTCAATCCTATCTCTACTAATTTGGGGTTTGCCTTACTCCTCGATTTGAGAGGTGGTGGACAGCATTTCCTTGCTGAAGGGAGCAGCTGGCCATTACTGCACCCTGACACATTTTACACCAAATGGTATTCAGATAACTAAGGTGAAAAACTTCAGACAATAGTGACCTGATCACCAAACAGTAGTTACCAAAGCTAAAACAAGTTTGGGCCAGTACAAGCCCTGAAACAGTATACTGCTAGGTTAATGTAAAACCTTTTATAGGGTTATAAAACCTTATACAGAATCATATGTACCTGGTTACACATGAAGAAAAAATTGGATCTGCAGTGTTAAACTGCAGCAAAGCAAATTGCTGGGTCACACCGAGCCAAGGTGGGTTAGGAGGCAGCAACATCAGTATGATAAGGTTCATGTCTTTGTACAAAAGAAAAAGCAATTATCGAGCAATCCTGGACTACAACCACTTGGGTGAAAGCCAAAACTTGTCAGAAGGGTATCTTTAGATCGAAAGTGAAAGCTGGTGAAAAAGTAAACAAACAAAAAGATATTCTGGCACCAGGAAAGAAGTAGATGCTGAAAAATCTGAAACCTTGGAAATGAAATATTATATCCCAGCTTACAGAGGGGGCTAAAATACCATGTCCTCTCCTACTCAACTTATCAACACTTGCCAAGCTAGAAGATGTGACCATGTAACTCTAGGAAGACATCTTTCAGGCATCTCCAAGCTTTTCAGTACCTCACAATTGCATTCTGTTTCTAGCTGGGACTGATCACTGGTGTTCTGGAGAAAAGCAAGAACCAGTCAAGGGGATCAGCACCATGAAGCAGACAGTATGTCTTTCTGCGATCTGCACAAGTTTTGAAAAAAACTGAGACCGCTCCATTGAAGAGAAAGGCAATGGACAGCTGCAGTTCAAATACTCACTACATGGTCTGCTGATGAATGAATGAGAAGGAGAAAGGACTGACAGGGCTGACAAAATTCACCAGGTCTTGGGGGAAAGTTGCAGTAGTGATATAAGCTGAGATTTAAGAACAAGTCATCTGTGAGAAAAGGAGCAATGAGATCCATACTGTTGATGCTGATAAGATTCCAGTTGGGATACATATATATATATTTCTAATAAACAGATGTTTTTATTACATAAGTTGTATGCAATTATGAACAGGAGGCATTTAAACTGAAAACCCCCTAAAGCAAATTCACAGTGCATTGCTTTCCTCCATGATGCCCAGATGCCTCCTTACAGTGAAAGCTAATGCAGTCGGAGGAGTTAACTGCTCCCTGTGAAGGAGACTGATGTGTCTGTTCCTCCCAAAACAACTGCAGGGATGCTGCAAGGAGAGCAACTGGGATCAAACAATTTACAGGACAAGAAATGACTCAGCTCTGGAGTATCATCCTGCCAGATTTCCCATCTGCTTCTTCCCTTCCACTCCCTGACTATTTCTTATACTTGTGTGCCTCCTCAGGAATGCCTCTGGACTAGAAGAGTTCCCGGTCTGTGCAAGGAGAAAGAAGAAGGCTGTTTCAAGACATCTCCAGTGTCCTTTGTCTTAGAGCACTAGTGATGGGAAATCTCCCAGGTGTGCATATGTGTTCAGTTCTAAATTAAATTTTTATGCTTCGGAAAACATTTGCTGGAAGTTGCCTTTTGTAACCCTTGCATTTGCTCTGCTTCTGGGAGAAGGCGTCTGGGAGTGCTGTAAAGTAGGCCACTGAGTATTACTGATGTCACCTGGCATTTGGCCTGCAAATGCATCCATGGATATGTTGATCCAGTTGGCTACCTTGGTTTACAAACAGCACATCATTTGGTCTCTTCTACTCTCCGTGTAGCATCCCTGCACATGTTTTGGGAACAGAAGAATATTAGGTTCCATCATAGGGTACTCTTTGCTTTGGTTTCTTGCCATGGTAGGAGGCACAAAGGCAGCTGTGTTGAGAAGATTTCCTGCTCTTCAGAAAATGTACGCTGAAAAATCTTGTTGCTTTCTCAGATACAGAAAGTGGAACCTGGGGCTGATGCAGAGACACCTCAAGTTCCCGTCCGTCTCTCTTCTGGTACGGGTTTTCGTCCTCCCTTCTGTATCCCCGCTTTTGGTCTGATGCGGCTGATGCGGCAAGGAGCATGCCTTGGGGAAAACTGACCAAAACAAAAGGCGGTCTCCTGGAGAACTGTCTTTCCCTGAGCTCTGACGGATGCTTCTTTAAAATGCCAACAGAGCCCCCTAGAGCATTCACCCTGCAGGGCAACTTCCCTCACAATGTCTTCAGCCGCCTGTTCCATGTTAGGCTTCACGCTGCAGCCTGCATCCATGGCACGGCGGTGTTTCAGCACTTTTTACTGTGCCTTTTTACTTTACCTGACACTGTGCCTGAAAGGACGAGGCTTCCCGGATAAACGGACGTAACTTTCCTCCGGCAACTTGTCTTGCAAAAGCAACTTCGGCTTTTTGGTCACCCCGAAACAGAACCACCCCCTTCCAGAAGCCCGCAGGCCGCCGCCCACTTCCCACCACCTCACAGCGCCTCGGGCGGCGGACGCCGTCGGGGCGGGGAGCCGCGGCACTTCTGCGGTGGGCGGGCTCCCGTCGCCGTGTCTGAGCTGCGTTTGTGGCTGGCCCCGGTTGGCGGTACGGAGCCGTAGCCGGACTTCGCCATGAGGGTGCTGCTATGGCTGATGGTGCAGCTCGGCGCGGGCTCCGCGGGATATGTGGTATACGTGGATTTCCGGCGAGCCGAGCGGCCCCTGCGGCACTTTTGGAGGAGCACGGGCTTTTGGTAAGCACGGAGGCCTGCCGGGGAACGGGGCTCCTGTGGCGGGCCCGGTGCCGCGGACGAGAAGCGCTGAGGAGCCGTCTGCCCGTAGCCCGCCCCAGGCGGACGATCTCCGGGGTGCACCGGATCTGCCTGTTCGGAGGAGCCCGCTTCCGCCGGGCCTGCCGCTGTGGGTCACGGTGTAAAAGCACGGCGTCGCTGGGTGGGCCGGTTAGCAGCTCCCGCCCTGATGCTGTGCTGTTTGTGGGCCCCGCGAACACGTCACGTCCTCCCTCCGGCCCCCAGGCAGCTATGCTGTGGCACGCTGAACTCGCGGCCCTTCCTGTCAGTAAACTGGTTGTGGTCTCTGCCACTTAGGCGCACAGTGGGTTAAGTGGCAGCGGTAAGGCAGAGTCACAGCAGGGTTAAAGGAATCCGTGCGCTATTTAATGCAATGCTTGAGGCACATCTGAGAAAGAAGTTGGAAAAATTTACAGTGTTTTCTCGTGTCAGTGGAAAAACAGAACGAGACCTAAAATCGTCTACTGTATGTTAATCTAAAAACAAGCTGATGAAGAGAAAGGTTTGAACTTTCTGGATTTTCATCTTTTGTTTTTAATTTCTACTTGCAAGGCAAAAAAATTAATAAATTAAGCTGCATTAAATAATACACTTTTCTCATTTAAACTGCAACCCGAGAAACACTCAGGTTTTTTATTATGTGAAAGAAATTTTATAAGACTGCAAGTGTGAGAAGGATGACAGGGAGGAGGCCAAGGAGCAGAAGCAGTGGCTCTTATCGAGCCGGTCAGCAGCTTAATCAGTGATGCTGTAATACCTGGCCAACACTGTTAGTGAAGGATCCCTTGAACACCCACGCTGGGTCCAGTTGTTGGGCACATATGCAGCTGGGAAGCAGTAGATAACAAAGGCTGGGAGGCTTCAAGCCTTAAAATTGTCATTGATGGGTGCTTTCAGTTCAGAAGAGGAACTGGAACTAACAAAAAGTGCTGGAGTTACAGCATTCTGTTCTGTTTTGTCATGGTCACAAGGTTCCTCTCCAGCAGTGTGAATTTCAACATTTTTGTTCAGTGTGGGCAAAGCCTGTGAATGCTTTGTGCCTTGATTTCTGTCTAGTTTACCACTGGGTGAAGCAGTGCATTTGTCCAAGCTTGAATCTCAGTGCAGACATAAAACACCCTCCTTCCAAATCCAGCAGTAAATATTGTCTGTACCATTGGAACAGTGAAAATCACCCAGATGGCCGGTACATTTCTAGTCAGAGTAGAATCAGTAGCTTCTCAGTCTTGTGTGTCTTGAAGCAATTGTTGGGAAGTGGTATTTTAAATGTCCTGTATGCTAGTGAAGTTGCACAGAAGAGTTCTCATATGTTGGCCGATTTGCATGAAGCACCACGGGGACATAGTATGTGCCAAGACATAGCTTTCTAATAAGGATGGGGTGGTAGATAGACAGTGTCTTTGCTAGGATGTATCAAGTTTTTTTCCAGGTGGGACTGGGTTTTTCTGCCTTTGGGCACAGAAGATTGTACAGCATCAGGCTCATTCAGTAGCATCCTTGTAGGAGGTGAGATTAACTTGTAGAGGGAGTAAGGAAGGAGAAGATGACAGATCAGTTGTCTGCAGCAGAGCTGAAGTCATAGAGTTCCAAAGATGCTGCTACCATTAGCAGAACCAGTATCCACTACCAGTGACGGTAAGTGAACAGACAAGTTCAGGAATCCTTGCAGAGAATGTGTTCTGTTCTGGCAGAAAAGAGTAATGAGTAAAACTTACTGCTGAAAGAAATTCGGAGTCACACAACCTGTTTGTTAGCACGGAAACAGTAGTAAATCAGGAGATATCACAGTAGGCCAAGCATAACTTTGTTACTCATTTATATAGTAACTGTACTACCTGTAAACAATATATTATAGTACAAGTTGTCTTCTCTTGCTTCAGGAATATGTACAGAAGTATTTTACCAAACTTCGGAAACAATTATGTTTTTATCTTTCTTGTAATGTAAACACTTTAAAACTCAGAATTTGCACATTCATAGGGGTCTAATTGAAAGTGATGAAAGATGCTCAAACCCAATGAACAGGGCAATGTTCCGAGTTTCTAACTTAAGGACAAAGAGTGAGATCTCTTTCCATATTGCAGTTACTTCTCTGCAGAGGTAGAAGCAACAGGAGTTTGCTCTAGTGTTCCTTAGTTTTGGTGATGAGACACTGAAGTAATATTAATATGATCATTGTTATACGATTTAACGATGATTTAGCATGCCTTGAGCACATTGAGCAATAGGTTGCAGCATCGTAGAAACATCAAGCTTCATACTCCAGTGCTTTCTTTTGCTTCAAGGTGAGATGGAGTGATGGAGAACATAAAAACTTTGAGAGTCTAATTCTGCTTCTCACAGATATAACTTTCACAGCAGAGCAAGGGGTGACATCAACACATGGACTTCAGCAGGAATATCAACCCAGTGTTTGCTTTAGCACAGTCCTGGGCAAACCTGGCTTCTGCTCCAGAGCCTTGAAGTCACTGTGCTTTCCTTATCATTAGTTAATCAGAAGTAAAGTGATCACCGTTGCATGGCTACTTCAGGCCACCTCTGACTGAAGTTGTTACCTGATGAGCTGCTTGTAATACTTTCTGTTGAGTGTAGCAATGAGATGCACTGATTTGTGTTCTGCTTTGCCACATCACAGGTGTAGCTCCTTAGCCCCAGATAACATGAAGCTCCATTTCATTTTCATCTATTGTTAAGACAGTTTTCCTTAAGTCAGATAAAATCTTGTAAGTCATACATGCTGAACATATGGAGTTCTGAATACCCAGTGGAGCTGATAGCTAATGTTGTAATATGTTACTTCTTTTTTGTCCTTTTTCCAAAGCCCTCCTTTACCTCACAGCTCTGCTGGTCTCTTTGACTTAAGCAAAGATCAAGAGATGAACCTTGCATACATTTCTTCTGTTCCTCATGATGGCATTGAACAAGTTCGAATTCACTGGTTATTGGAATTGATTACTGTCAGGTAAGAAAATGTTTCATGTCAAAAATCCAAAAAAAGAGTTTCAGCTCATTGAAGGGCCAGCACTTGCTCACTTTTCCAGTTCTTGCAGTTTAACTGCAGGCTGGGTGTGTTTTTGTATTGTGGAAGTCAGATAACAGCCAGTGGGTTGGAATAGTTTGGGTGTGTATGAGCTGAGGAAAGAGAGAACTTGTCTTGAGAAAGATGGGGCTAACTTGCATGCATTTTGTCCTAACAAGAGGCTGAGGAATACTTTGAGGCTTCATTTCATCAAAAGAATCTTGTGGGTATACTGATCAGCTTTATCAAGACCATCTCAAGTCATACACTGGAGTCATTCCACATCTCTCTGGCTGCTGTTTCGAGCTCAATGACTTGATTCCCAGTTGTACGACTTCCAAAGAGGTCTCATGCTAGCAGAATTGAATCTCATTATGTATTTTGATGTCATAGTGTAGCATTTTATAATTGGATGCATCCTTTTAAAATGCTGCTTGTTAAAGCCTTGAAAACAGGTCTCTTCAGGAGACCCCAGTGCTCCTTTAAACAAGGATGAGTTCTGCTTTGCAATCAGAGCAATATATGCGGCGTGTTATGGAGAGAACTCAGCCAAATTTCAATCTATGGTAATTCCAGCTGTTTTCAAGTTATGCCAGAGTTATTGCTGCTGTTCCTCCAAGTCCAGCTGAGTTTGTTGTTGGTGAAGTAACACCTGCAGCTACTCAATACTGAGATGAAGAACAAGGAGAAACCAGACTTTGAGAGTTCATTTTTTTCAGTGTACAAGAGTAGCTGTGCAAGTCTACAGCTCCCTCTGGCTATGGGCCTGATTTTTATATCCAGGTCAAAGTGCTACAGAGATTTGGAAATGGAGTTTATGTACCTACAGCTCCCTCTGGCTGTCTTGTTTTAATATTCAGGTTGCAGTGTTGCATTCCCTCTCAGAGTAACGTGTCTTTGGGGAAAGTTAGGAACAGGCTAGAACAGGGTGATAGATCTAAATTCAGTGCCTTCCTTACCAAAGCACTTCAGGTGGGAATGCTGTCACAAGTAAGGAACATTAAAGAAAGCATGCCTCCCACCACAATAAGTAAGACAGAACCAGTGACAATCGAGTCCCTCAGTCCCAAGTGAGGGTCTTGGGGAGCAAAATCCCTCCCATTGCAAGAGATCAGGTTTAAGATCACCTGATAAAAGTGAGTACAGGTGAGTCCCTGGCACCCAACAAGATGCTTTCAGGTGTCCTGAGGGAATTGAATGATGTATTTTCTATGACAGCCTGGAAAAGTCCCCAGTGACTTGGGAAAATAGCACACCCTTTTCTAAAAAAAGGTAATAAGGACAGTGCTGGAACTAGTGACCAGTCATCCTCACCTCAGTGCCTGGTTAAAACTGTAGAACACAGATCCTCCTGGAAGCTATGCTGAAACACATGGAAGATAGGGAGGTGATTAGAGACAGCCATCATGACTTCATTAAGGACAAACCATACCTGACTATCATAGTGATGTTTACAATGGAGTGATTGGATCAGTACATGAGATAAGATCTACTGATGTAATCTACCTGGACTTCTGATAATGAATTGTCTGGGTGCCTGTGTCCAGAAAGTTACAGTCCATTGCTCTGTGTCCAAATGGAAACCAATTGCAAGTAATGTCCCTCAAGGGTTCATACAAGGACCATACAATTTAATGTCTTAACACTCATAATGGGTTTGATTGCATACTCAGCAAGTGTGCAGGTGACATCAAGCTAACTAGTGCAGTTGATTGCACCTGAATGATGCCATCCTGAGGGATTTTAACAGGCTTGGGAGGTGATTCTACATATGAATTAATGAAGTTCAGTAGGGTAACATGCAAGGTCCTGCATCTGGATTGGACAGTCTCAAATGTTAGTACAGACTGGGTGATGAGTGGATTGTGAGCTGAACTATGGAGAAGGGTTTGGCGATATTGGTGGATAGAGAATTGAATAATGGGCCAACATTTTCTGCTTGCAACCCAGGAGGCCAAGTCTTGGACCCGGGAAGGAATAAATGCATGCATCAGGACAGATTAGGGAGAGGAGCTGGAGAGGAGCTCTGCAGAGAAAGACCTGAGTATTCTGGTGGACAACAGGTTGGCCATGAGCCAGCAGTGTGTCCTTGTGACCGAGAAGGTTTGCAGTATTCTGGAACACGTTAAAAAGAGTGTGGCCAGTAGATTGAGGGAGGTGATCCTTCCCCTCTACTCTGCCCAGGTGAGGATGCATTTAGAATGCTGTGTCCAGTTCTGGGCTCTGTGGTTCAAAAAAGACAGATCTCCTAGCAGGAATCCAGAGGAGGGACACAGAGATGTTAATGGGCTTGGAGCATGTCCCTTAAGAGGAAAGGCTGAGCAACCTGGGCATGTTCACCCTGGGAGAAGAAGGCTGAGGTGTTGTCTGATTAATGTTTATGAATCTCTAAAGCGAGATGCAAGGCAAATGGATGAGGCTTTGTGACAGGACAAGAGCAGTGGCCTAAAACTTGAGTGTAAGAATTTCCATGCATCGTGTGGAGGAGCTTCTTTATGGTAAGGGTGGTAGAGCTCTGGAACAGCCCAGAGAGGCTGTGGAGTCTCCTTCTATGGAGAAGACCTGTCTGGATGCCTGCCTGTGTGACCTATTGTAGGAAACCTGCTTTGCAGGGGGATTTAGTCTCAATGACCTCTTGAGGTCCCTTCCAACCCCTGCAGTTCTGTGTTTCTGTGATCATGGTCTTCATCAAAAGAAACATGGCCAGCAGATTACAGGGGGGTAATTCTCTCCATCTGCTTTGCTATTCCGTGTACTCACCCGAAGTACCACAGACAGGTTCTAGGACCTCAAGCACAAGATATACGGACCTTTTAGAGTGGATCCAGTGGAGGGCTGTGGAGATAATCAGCAGACTAGAGCACCTCTCTTTTCAGCAGAGTCTGAAAGAGATGGGATTGGATAGCCTAGAGAAGGCTCAGGGGAGACTTTATAACGTCTTATAATACTTAAAGGCTTCTTGCAGGAAAGAGGAATAAGTTAAATAAAAAGAGGATCAAATTAGGTTAATTACTGGAAAAAACCCCTCTGATATTAGGGTGGTAGGATACTACAGCAAGTTAACCAGAGAAGTTTTGGATACCCTCTCCCTGGAAGTGTTCAAGCCCAGATTGGATGGGACTTCAAGCAATCTGCTCTAATGGATGGTATAGCCTGCCTATGGCAGGGGGGTTGAAAATAGATGATCCCTTCCAACCCAAACTACACTGTGATAGGGAAGACATTTTGTTATGATGAGAGTAGTGAACAGATTGCCCAGGAAAGTTGTAGATGCACCATCACTGAAAAGTGTTTAAAGTCAGGTTGAACAACAGGGCTTTGAGCAACGTGATGTAGTGAAAGATGTCTTGTCCTGTGGCAGGGTGTTGGGTTAAATGGTCTTTCAAGATTGCTTCCTATGCAAACTTTTCTGTTATTCTGTGACTCAGTGTGCCCAGTGGAATAAAAAATGAAGATGCGTAGAAGAGGAGTGATTGCTGTAAGAGGAAACAAAGCATACAGTAAATAAATAAATAAAAATCCTAAACTGTAATAGCTCTTAAAATTCATATTGGCTTAGACTCTTACTTTTCTGATCATATTTGCAAAAAGGTACATTTTCCAAAGATGGCATTTAAACAGTGGATAGACAGACAGTAAATTGAGCAGCAGTGGTGTTTGAAAGGGGGAGATCGTGAGCCCTGCAGATGAACACTGGGCTTGGAAGAAGGAATAGGTGTAAGGGTTCAAATCAGAACAGGAAGAATTCTGTGATAATGCTTACATCTGTGCATTTGCAGTTCTTTCTCTAAGCCAGTGACTTCCAGAACATCAGAGAGAGGTTTTGGGTAAGATCCCTGTAAGAGCATAGCTGGCTTGTGTTATAAGACTGGTGAATAGAAAGGTTGTAATCTACCCGCAGAAGACAGTGTGGTGGGGGGTGCCACCACTGAGGATGGCCAGAAGTAACATGTTGCTTTTCTTCCCAGCTGTGCTATGTGTAAAAAGGTGTTAATAAATGTTCCACCTAAAAAGCAGGTGTGTCTACATTGAAGTTAAAAGTGTCAGTCTTCTAGAGTGCTCTCCCTCATTATGTGTTCTAATAATAGTTGCCTCAATTCAAAATGCATCCCAATGTTTTAACTCATTTCTAAGGACACCAGACATACCTTTTGTCCTCTACTTCATTCCACATTCTCCTTTTATTTTACCACGCACGGAAGTATACCATGAGACGAGCTTAAAGAATTGCTAGTTTTATTTTCCAGCCAAACGCACACATTTGTATCCATGTCATGAGACACAGGATTCATTCTCAGGATGTTATTTGCCAGTCCCAGTAGATGTAGCTATTTCCTGGAACCTAAGCCACTTATTCTGGCTATCCTGCCAGAAGTCAAGAGGAGCCTTGGAGTTACATACTCTCAATGCTGTGCCCAGCTCAATGAGATTCATGCAGTCTGCAAGATAAGGTCCTGTTCCTACTGTTATGTAGTACTACAGTTTGTTGGATACATGATCTGTGCAAGGCACCACAGTGAACAAAAACATAGTCAATATACATGATAGATATAACATTTTCTAATAGGCATATAACAGTTTTATTTCAAAATTAGTATTAACCTATTTGGAATTACAATAGTATCCCCAGCTTCTCTCCCAAGTCACAGTACATAGTTCATGGTACAATAGGAGAGAAGAGAATTGGCAGTTTGTAACATTTTCAGACTTCATATGCTTAGTCTTTTTGCAGTGCAGTATTGCAAAAAAAAAAAAAAAAAAAAAAAAAAAGGCTTACTTTTTTTTTAGTTACATTTTGTGTACTCTGAAGTGTGCTCTGATCTCCCAGCATCCCTATATTATCACACTGAAGGCCATTTCCCTGTTGTGTTTTGTGTTGTCCAACTCAGTTTGATTATGAGCCTGATCTGTCAAAGAAACTGAAACAGGTAATGGTTCTTAAACTTTCTTCTGGTGGAGTGTTTCCTTCTAGTAAAAGTACTAAAGCTCAGGCCCCCTCGTATGCATGGAAGAGTTTCTCTGTTCTCCTTTGGTGCCATTCCTACAAAAATAGGATGAAAAATAGGCTTTTGACTTGATTTCTGTGTCTGATGGGTATAAAAGAACTGCATGGGCAACTTCTATTTATTTTTCCCCAGAGATTGATGCAAGCATACACTTTCCACGGGAGTAGTTGTTTTTCTTTTGTTCTTTTGTTCTTTTTTTTTTTTTTTTTTCCTAAGGTGAGGTTCATCAGGAGTTAAAGGTATTTAATTTTTTTTTTCTTTTTATGTTCTAGGTTGGTAACTTGACCCATAAATACAAGAGAAGCGTAGATTGCTAGTAAATGTTTTTTTTTCCTACTGAAAAAAAATTAAGTTGACTTCCAACAATGGCTTACTTAGTCACAGAAGCCTAAAATTGCCCGTATTGTTACTAATTATCTAGCACTAATTCTTGTGAACCTACTTCCTCTTGTGACTTCCTGGCAAAACATTAAAAGACATATTCCCAGATCAAAGAATAGTTACAAACAAAAATAAACACAACACTTTGTCCTTGGACTCTGTCCATTTGTTTTTATGGCAAAAATAAGCCTGTTGTACCAAGTCAGCACTTTAAAGAATTATATTATTTAATTGTTTTATGGCAGGAACTGACTGCCAGTGGTCAATCTTGTAATATCTAGACAGGCATTTCTATCAGGTTTTACTGCTTTAGCAGTGCTAGCAGTGTGCAGCTGATAGACTTTTCTGTAAAGAATGCATGAGCATGTCAGCATTGAGTCGCTTACCTAATATTGTGCTACTCAGTCTCACAGAATCACAGAATAGCTCAGGTTGGAAGGAACCTCAAGGATAATGAACCTACAACCCCCACGCCACAGGCAGGGCCACCAGCCTCCACATTTAATGCCAGACCAGGCTGCCCAGGGCCTTGAAAACCTCCAGGGACGGGGCATCCAGAACTTCTCTTGGCAGCCTGTTCAATCTCTATTAAGACACTTCTTATTTTGTCTTTTGAGAATGCATTGCTTTTTTTTTTTTTTTTTTTTTTTTTGAATGAAATATGTGTTCTTGAGAGCCAGACAGGCTCTGGTGTACCTGGAAAACTTAAGTTTTATTGTTCTTTAATTCAGTGACCTGAAAGGTGAAATAAGCAAGGCACATGATGTGTCGACATGGCATTTGTTTTGGTGATATGCCTAAGAAATAGTTTCAGCGTACACGTAACCTGTTTCTGGTGCCTGATAGGTGTACAAAGCACAGGTGTGACAGTTTCCTTCTATGCTTGGTTCCATGTGTGAACCAGCCATGAATAAGAAGAGAAAGGTAGGGCAGCTGTCCTTCCTATCATGTGGGTAATTATAAACTTCGGTGCCAGAAAGAGTTTTCTGTCAATGCTGTCTGCTAGGGCATTTAGTACGAGCAGCGCTAGAATCAAAATGTAGATGTATGCTTATTTGTGTAGAGAGAGCATACATATAAAACAACAAAACTGACTCTGAGGGTATGATTTGAAACCATACAGAATAAATAACCCTTAAAGCAAATTGTCATGAAAATTAACACAGACCTGTAAAACATGGGTTATTAGATCTTTAAACAAAGAATTACATGGTGTGGGGAAATAAAAGTCAGTAGTATGTAGAATGGTCTGGAGTATGGTGAGATTTTTCTAATATTTGGGAATGCACAACATATAAAGCATTGCTTTACTTGGATCAGTTATACCGGTATGGACTACATATACTTTACATACTTCATATACTCATCAGAGAGTACCAGCCTAGCATTTTTTACTGGCTAACCATTCCTCTGCACAGTATATCAGAGACTTAACTTTTCACCCTATCCTCTTTTCTCCTGTTTTCTTCACTTACCCTTGTACCTTTAAAGGCCGTTGTAGGAAGAGCATCCTGTGCTGCATCACAGTGTGGGGGGTTTATTTTTAGTGATCCTTGTGTGTCCCTCGATGAGAATTTCACCAGTACAGGTAGCACGTTTTGACAGAGTGGTATAACTACTCTGGTAACTGATTGCCAGAAAAACCATTCTTGTTTTATTAATTCCATATATCCCATTTCTCTAGACACAAGAAAGTTGTGCATCATGGTCATGTTTCTTCCTGTGTTACTACAGGTATTGAAACCTTTAGTAACAAATTAACATACGGTAGTTCCAACAGCACAAATGACTTCAGGAGGTTATCTTGGAGAAGATGCTTTTGAGGGCAATTTGTGATAGACTGGTTTCTTCACTTCTGGCAAGTTGTGTCATTAAGCCCATGCAGTCATGGTGACAAGGAGAGATGTAATACATCCCACAATATTTTATACATTTTACTTGTTTGCGAATAGTGGGAGTTGCTGAGGAGCACATCTTGAATGATGGAATGGACAGGGTTTTGCAAGCCGGAGTTTAAACCATTATGTGTCCATGATGATAGATCCATTGTATTTGGATATATGGCTCATCCTTCTTAACACAAACCACTGGTAGGGGCAGGTGGTTCTTGACAGACTTCCAGCTATAACAGTCTCATGACACATGTATTTTGTTATGTACCATAATGACAGAAGAAGGAAAAGCGCCCCAAGATGCACTTCTTTTTCACCCACATTTTGAAATAGAGGTGCATATAATTATCCAGCTTGTCCCAGCCGAGCCCCAGACTGCATCTCCAGGGCTATTCTAAGCAGCATCCAGTAAACTGTGGAACTCTTCAGGGAATTATGTCCTTGTAGGCCCATTACTGTACAAAGCCAACAGTGTGTCTGATAACTCAATTATTGCAAACTGCCCTTCTCCATCTTTCACTTCTTTAGCGTATTGTCAAGGAAAACATGGGATTAAACAGAGCAGTCTGCTGTAAGCCTTTGGTCTTTTGCAAACTGCACAGCATTGTGTATACTGTAGAACAGCATTTCTTGCATACCTCCAGAATCTTTCCCAAAGTAACCTCCTCTTTTTAGAGAGTCTATTACTGAGGGATTACAGCAAGCTAAGAGAACAGAAATATTTAACTCCTTGTAGTCTTTTAGAATTTCCTTTAGAGTATTAACTCCAGTGGTGTCCAAAAATGGGATGGAAGAGCAATCTAAAATGAGGGCTTGGAAATCAATTTGCTTAGGGACTAGTTGCAGAGTGGTGTCTCTGCTGCTCAGTCCATTAACAGTTGGTTGATTTCCTTTTTTCAGATGCTGCCTTTCTTTCTTCTCATATTTCTTCCGTCTGGCAGCCTCTAAGTTAGGATCTAGATCAGTCAGTCTGTACAGAGACTTTAGGAAATAGTTTCTGTTGGCATAATAGAGTGGTGCCTCAAAACGGAATATTTTGACCTTTGGAACAGAAGAGAGATTTTCATATTCTAAGTCATCCTCATAAAAGTTGGTATCTTGGATTTGACCAAGCAGGGCTGTCCGTGGCTGTTGTGTCCGAACAATGATGCATAACATGGAGAAAACAATGCCAACTAATAGACCTATTTCTGTGCTGATCAAGGCAGAGGCAGACATAGTAACAACCCAAACCACTGTGTCCACCTTGTTCACATGGTACCGTTCTGGCACGTCTTGGAACTTCCTTAATGCTCCTCGAAGGCTGACAATGATGATACAAGCCAGGACGCACTTCTGCAAGGAGTAGAAGAGAGGTGCCAAGAAGAGTAGTACCAGCAGAACCACCATTGCACTAATCACTCCAGAGACTTGGGTCTGGCAGCCTGTAGATGTTTTCACAAGTGTTTTTGCCAGAGCTGCGCTAGTTGCAAAGGAGTGGAAGAAGGAGGGAATGATGTTGCAGAACCCTACAGCAAACATTTCCTGATTGGCTCGGATAGTGTAAGCATATTTCTTTGCACACATTTCGGAAAGGGATACAGTAAAGACAAAACTAACTACAGCAAGAGGTAAGGCATCCACAGCAACACGGATCATTAAGTCAAAACGTGGTACCTTGGGGGCAATAAATCCTGTTGGAATAGCTCCAGAAACACTGGATGAATACACTTCATTTAAGTTTCCATAATGTGACACCAGTGTCGCCACAACAATAACTACTAGCTCTGTGGGAAGAGGGAATTTCAGCTTATGCTTGTACCGATCTCCCAGTTCTTTAGCAGTAACCAGTACTACAATACAAATGGCACTTGTAATGATATCGCAAATGTTAGCCTGAGAAATGTTCCTGAAAATGTTAATCCAAGTAATAACAAGCATCCCATGCCCTTGGCTACGTGGGATTTTTATTCCAATCAGATACTTCACTTGAGCTGTTAAAATTGTTAAGGAAGCACCAGTTGCAAAGCCATCTAGAACAGACTCAGACAGGTACATAGATACGAAACCCAGACGGAAGACTCCCATTAGAACCTGTGGAGACACAATAAAAGAAAAAAAAAAAAAAAAAAAAAGATGAGCCTTAAATGACACTGCAAGTAAGTACAGGTGGGAGAGAAATAGCTGGAGGCAGATAGCATTTCACTAGTTGAATATTAAAGCAGGAGTTATTCTTCAGTGTTTCCAATCTGCTTTTAAAACGTGATTCCTGTTACTGTTATGGGATGCTGCAAAACCAAAGGATGAATTAGAAGTTTGAAAACTAATCAAATTGAACTCCCGAACTCCCAATATTGTTCTATAGAAAGTCCAGTGAAATGGCATGTCTGATTTTTATTTCCCAAGCCAAAGAACAATGGTTAAAAAAGCGCTGCTGTGTCAACTCTGTTTTTTTCCTGACTAAAGTGGTTACAACTTACTTGTAGAGCTTTACAAGAGAATTTGAGTGACAGCAGCTAAGTTCTCTGGTGGGATGGTTAAATTAAGCAGCTTTTGATGTTAGCCTTGTGAACAGAAGGGAAAGTGGATCACAGTCTTTATGGCACACCTAAGATCAGAAATGGCAGAAGAGACCACAAACTTTCACAGATCTTAGAATATTGTCCTAACTAGTTGCTGCTGCTTCTTTTGATGGCTTTGGAAAATATAGCTTCGTATTTCATTGTTCATGTACACGACCTGAAAGTTCTTAGTAAAAGGAAAGGTCTTCCCTCTTAATTTTTATGTAGACAATTAACAGGTATGTTCATTGTGCTTCCTTATGTGTTCTCTTGATATCTGTATGATGGGCAGCAGATTGATGAGTGTCCAACAGTCCAACAAAGCCACTGTCTGAAATTTAGGTTAGTCTACTTCCTCATTTCCTTACTGCTTTCTCTCCTTTCTGACTTATCACTGGATAATGCTTTGGTACAACATAGCATCTGGTAGTGAAACACTGAGGAGTATCTTCTGAGCTAGTGTAGGTGAATGGGCCTGCACCTTTATTAAAATATCTAGGGAGACAACATTATTTAGAAGCACAGAATCATATTTTTCATTGTTGAAGTACATAGGTACTTCAGAATTCCCCTCATTATGAGATTTGTATTTGATTCACAGTCCCATGAAATCAGCAAGGCTAAGAGGTAGTAGGGTGTTAAAGCAATGTTACTAGCTTTGCAAATGACTGTTGTTTTATTTGTGCTTGCTTGTAGATTATAAGACTGACTACATCATGTTTTCTGTGACTTGCCTGCAGAGTTAGGCTTCCTTGATAAAACAGTCCAAGATCATTCAAATGAAATGATGCTGTGTCTCTCATGGAAGGACAGTCAAAACAGAGCTTAGGTCATGCAAGAAAGCTAATTTACTAATTTCATACTTGGTCTCTGAATATCAGCAACCACTTACCTGATACACTCCAGCCACAAATGTCAGGGCTGTAGCAATGCCTATGGCATAGCATTCTTTTCCACATTCAGCATTCATCCCCTCAGTGGTAAGGTTGAAAACAGTTGTGTTGGACTGGCTGTCAGTCTGCAGGGAGCCATGGCCCAAGGCTGGTGTGGCATCATCATTCAAGTCGAACCCAGCTAAGAGAAGCTCTCGGTCCACCACTTGTCCCACCATTAAACTTATCAAGCTGAAAATGCCCACTGAGACATGACGAGATGTGCCCATTAAGAAGTAGATGATGTTGGCAAAGAAAGATGTATAAAGACTGTAAATGGGCTTCAGGCCCGCCAGTAGTGAGTATGCAATTGCTTGGGGCACCAAAATGATCCCAATCACTAACCCAGACATAACATCACCCCAGATATATTCTTTGCACTGGTATTTGGGAAGCCATCGTAAAACAGGAAAGAAGTCCATTACAAAGTTCTTCAGTTTCCTTGGGGTGCAGGAGAAGCTCTTTCTCAGCTTGGCTAGCACAATCTCTTTCCTATTAGGCTTCACACGGGTCTTTCTTTCCATGAAAAAGGAGGAAGAAGTGCTGTTTTCCATCTTCGTAGCTTCAAGTGGTCTTTCCATTGTCCTAGTGTTTACTTCATGTATCTTTTCCTGTAGTGTGAAGAAAATGTCTCTTAGATTAGAGCTAGTGAATGTTTTTTTTTTTAGCACAGATGCATAATGATAATAGTTTGTCTTCCTTTGAAAAAGCTTTTATGGAAATGTTATCCCAACACAGGACTCTGGTGGCTGGGCACGTAACACTAAGAAACAAATCTTCAAATTGACCCTTTCCTACAAAAACTTAAATATGCCTGTGATTGAATCCAGTTTGTTTTACTAAGAAAAAAACCTGAGTTAAAATAGTCATCTCCTTGTATGGCAGATAATTCCAGGTCTTCCAGATGCTGCATCATAGAAAGCTCTGTCATAAGAGGCAGCACTTGATGGTACAAAATAAGTATGTAGTAGTGGGGTAGTCTGTGGTCTTTCTAATAGTGTATCTCTAAGAACTGACGTGGAATTTGTGTGTTATAGTGATCTGTCACTGCAGATGTCCTGAGCACACAGTGGGTGGTTTTTGCTAGTAGAACCTGCAAAACCAGAGTTCCCTGGGGCACAACAAATTAGTCTCAGGCAAAAAAATTGTGCACAAACCACTGATGACTTTAGAAATTGTATTTAGTCCTAATAACTGCTGTTTAACATCTGGAAGTGTGATTGATAAACAAATGCATACATTGCCAAAACTGTAAGCTTTTTAAATGTAGGCACCCTTAATAGAGGGTGGCTCATTATAAAGTATTCTATATCTGTCCTGCTTAAGGTGTTTATCCTGCTTATGAACTTTTTCAAGATTTTAACAGATACCTTTTGTCAGCAAATTGAAAACAAATATAAACTATGTTTATGGACCCAATGCAGAAGTCTTAAAAATAAAAAAATAAATAAAAAAATCCAAGTATTGTTTTGTATGACACAATATAAGTGCTGTGGTCATCCAGAGTTTAACTACATCTTGAAACAGGGTGCTTAAATGTTTAAAGTATGTAGTTTGTAGCATGCCAAAGAGATTATTGTTGGAGATGTGTGGAGTGCTTGTCCAAACTGAAAATAATCTGCATGGTAGTTTAAATATATTTTCAAATATTAGTAGATTTATATCCATCCCAGTTACATTAAGTCATCTTTGACTCCCACTGTATGCATTTCTTTGTTACAGCTTCTTTCCATCATAAAAAATTACAGTTCTAGTTCTAGTGTAATTATTTAGAAAGATTGATATCAGTTTCTAGTTGTACTGTCGTATATAGTTTTGACTCTACTGTATTGAGAGGTTACGCTAGGCAAGACATGCTTAGACAGCAAGGTTAGATCTAACCTTCATTAGAACACAGAGGTGAGAGAAAAGAGAGGTTACGGCACCAAGAAGATTACTTAAGAACATATAATTAAAGTTTATGGAATGCTAAATGCTCGAAACTGTAAAGAACACACTCATTTAAAATGATTCAAAAAAACAGTGCTTCCTCTCTTACCTCAATTAGCTTAGAGAGTCTTGTACTTGAGGACTGCAAGTTCTATTCAAATGCCACCTACTTCTTACAGCCAAGTGAATTCAGACAGCCAAGAAATAAATACAGTGGCCTTGTTTAACATAGTTACAAGCTAGTGGGCAGTTCAATATCCAATGCTCGCTTTTGATAGGCTATGTAAAAAAGATTTTATTGGCTTCTGTACTCCAGGCTCAGATGCTTAATTGTACAGTTGCTGTCTGCTATCTTCTGATCTTGCACAGTTTACTTGAAATAAATTTGTATTAAAATGAAATCAACAATAAAACACCATTAACAGACATGTACAGCCTGTGCAGCTTCCTGAGGGGTGGTAGTAGCTTTTAATATATAATATTTTCAGAATAGAGTTTCTCTGTCAAATCTGTTAAGAGATACTGTGTCTGAGTGTTAATTTTGTAATATGTCTTGGCTGTACTGTATAATCTGTATAATATCTGCTCTGCTGGATAATCAGAATGGTAGTTTGTTGTAAAAGCAAACTAAAAAGCTTATTTGGGGGAAAAAAAATGTACACGTTCTTTCAGAATTTTAGCCTAAGGTCAAAAACCCTTCCTGATGGAAAAATGTTTTCAAGTTAAAAAGTAAATACTAACATGAGATCCTTTTCTTCAGTTCTTTTTCCTCCTGAAAATAAGGACTTCCTTCCTGTAAACAACCATTTCTTCTACTGGAGGTGTTTTCAGACTGCCATGTCAAATGAGCAGGCTAGCTGTGAAATAACTCTAAAAGGAGTTATCGGTTTCCATTTTTGGCAGATACTGTTAATGATTATAACTTAATTGAAGCATTTAGAATGTAGTAAAGCCACAGCAAATAATGGAGTGGATGTCGTTACCAGCAAAACATTTTTCAGCTATGCAAACCAAGAGTTCTTAGACTGCCAGTAGCTTAGCAATAACTTAATTGCTTCACTAGGAGGAAATGGAATTCCACTGCGAATACCAGCTATTGCCCTTACCTTTGTGTAGCCTAGCAGAGAGCTGGAAACTTCCAGTACTCGTGCCAGCCCCAAAAACAGGATGGGGAGGGACAAATCTGTACATTTCTGTGCATAAGTGACTAGCCAACTGATTCTGGCACTGAGATACAACACTGTCCTTCCTCAGTGGCAACACTTGAGCAATATTCAGGCACCCTAAAGGTGTTAATAAAAACTCTGCTGTTTTGCTAAAATCACTTTTCAGTTCTGCCCACGCTCATTGACATGTAGGAACAGGGACAGCTCATGTTTTCAGCTGCCTCTTACCCCATGGAACCTTCACAGAACATAGTATTTGCCTTCAATCAAATGAAGGCTTCCTGTTGCTCACTGAAGGTGCTGTTCTTAGTGGCAGCATGCCAATGAAGCATGGTATAGAATGTGCCCATCTATTGCATTTAACTTAGATACTGGAACATTCTCAAGTGTTTACTATGTGTGAAAGCAACATGCTACACATATGACCAATTCATATCATTACAATAGGTAATTTTTGATGGTAACAGGTAATTTTTGATGTTTGGAATCTTAAAGTTTTTTTTCAAATTGTCCATGGTAACATGAGCAAAAAACACATGTATTATTTTCTGCTTTAGCCCCAAACCCATCATTTGATCAGGATAAATGCAGTGACTCAGTTCACCTCGTGAAGCAGTGAAACAAAGCAAAGAATTATTCAAGCCAAGCAAACTACTGACTTTCCAACTGGCATTAGTCCCACCTTTCTTCCTGTCTTTTCACCATACCATGGAACTGACAAAAGCTCTCTCTGTGAGAGGAAGCATTCATCACAGCACGTTCAATGGGATTTATCTCACAGATTCCCTCACAGGCAGTCACTGACGGGACACATGTAACCATTCTGCCTGACTGAGCTATTTCTATGGAACAGCACAAGCTGCTACAAAAAAGGGTCCTGATGCTTCCTTTTGTTTCCCCATCATGATCTTCCACAAAGAAAAAGAATGAAACTGTATGTCTAAAAAGAAACAGCAAGATAATCCTACTTCTCTTTGCTAAGGTGATCTTAGAAAAGCTATGTGTTGGAAATCAGAAATCATAATTCTGCCCTAGCGTCAATCTTGCTGTAATAGTGACTGCCAGTGTAAGATGGGATGGAACCCTGTGTATGATTCAAGCTAAGTGTTGATGCTTGTATTTTTTTCTGTATTCAATGAAAGATGGCTAAAAGGTAGTATGGGTGGAGCGAGTTTTGCATTTATAGTTAGAACTTTTATTGTAGTTTTGTTGCATAAATCACAGAAAAAAACATGAGACACCTCACTTCATCTAGCTATTTGGTTTAAAATGTGTTAGTGTTGAGCTAAACTGTTCGTATTATTTGTATTTCATGTCCACAGCCTTTTCTGCTTGAAAGAAACCTCTCTCTCCAGTGGCTATGACTACATTACTATTCTGTTTCTGAGCATTAACACAGTTTTGAAAAAAATCCCAATAGCTTTGCTTACTGTGCATTGATTCAATGTGGAGAGGAGTGCTATGCATGCAAACCAGCCTTTTTCAAAGGAGAATACCCAGAAGCTTTGCCCCTGTGTAACCCGACTTATGGGGATACAAAAGCCTGAGCCAAAAATTGTTTTTTGGGGTGGATTCAAGTAGATGTTTATTTCACTACCATGAAATAAAATTGTCTCAACTGCTTATAATATAGTACTGTTTCTGCATTTACTGTTTTGATTTATTAAATTTTTATTGTACAGAATTACTTGGAAACATTGACATAGACAGTGAGTTTTAGAAATGAAACAGGAGAAGTTAAATGAATGTTTCCTTCTGTCTTGCATAAGCAGTTGTGTTTCCAGCATTAGATAACCAGGGCCTAAACGTGTTTGGAAGCAAACTCAAGCAAGGTGCCCACAATCAAAACCATTTACTTAAGAGCTGATCTAGGAAACTTTCCCACTATAGGCCAAGAATACTGTGGTGCTTTTGAAGAAAAGTGTGTGAAACTTGATGGGCACAGTTTATTCTGACTAATTGGGCAAGCTATCTTGGCTTTAAAGCATTTTTCTGTTTTGTTTCAATTCTCTACTTATCACAGTATCACAGTATCATGCAAGTTGGAAGGGACCTTAGAGATCATTGAGTCCAACTCCCAGGATTCGAGCCTTCTGTGTAGCAGAGTGGCACTTCTACCACTTGCACCACAGGGGGGATTCGAACCCAGGCCTCCAGTGTTGCAAGCGGCACTTCTACCACTGCACCACCGGGGCACATGAATATTCACTTATATGAAAGTGAAAGAGGAAAAAATATTTAGAGTGCTGTATTTCTAACTAAAATCTCAAAATCACAGTTTTTACTTCCGGCTCTAAATCTAATCTAGTATTTTCAGGGCAATTTAAGGTCTTTTTCAAACGTATGCATTCACAAATATATTTGATTCAGTTCCCATTTCCCCAAAGGATTGACCCTTCGTGCAGTGTCTCAGTGAGAAGGAGGACTACCACATAATGATCCCAGAGGTCATAAGCAGGCCAGAAGAGAAACGGCACAGTCAAACAGCAGCTATTTTTAAGGCTGTCTCAACAGATCACCCATGGGAGTGATTAGACCTTGGAAATAAATAATCAGGTGGTTAGGGTGGCTCTCCAGGAACTATTTTTGTTCAGGGTTTCTAGAACATGCTGATCAAAATACAGGGAAGACTACATTGTTCTTCTGGAGAGTCCTAGGGCATGAATGCCAAAGGGATGTTTTCTATAGGGGCTAAAGAGTACTCCTTAAAATCAGATTTCTTTCTTTCGGAAAGGTAGCTGGTCCAAAGTGAAAGTCTGTTGTTTAAAAAAGTCTTCCAATAGGGCTCTCCCGAGACCTTAGTCTCCAATTGCGGTGCTAAACAGAAAACTCTTTTCTGCCCTATGCTTTTGCTGGATGGTTGTTCCATGGCTGTTAAACCATTTTATGCTGTTGTAGAGAAAAATAAATAAATAGCTCATACTCATGTTTTTTTCCCCATTGCCTACCTTGATATCTTAGGTTTACTACAACCAATAAAGACAATACTTACTGTTCATTACTCTTACCTAATCTCTCTGAAGATGCTCAGTTTAAATAATAATACTCTCTGAACCAACCAAGTTTCATATATTACTTTATAAGTACAAATAGGAACAAGCCAAATACCAGTCTTAAACTCTTAGACCAGGTTCATAGGAAAAATTACTTCTATCCCAGTTGCAGACTACAAGTTTAAAAACCTTCATCTAGTATCTATCTTACAGAAACACAGAATAATGACTAATCTTACAAATCAGCACCAGTGTACAAAATAAATGAAAAGAGAACGTTTTGAGCATTTGAGAACAAGCATAGAATGAGCAAAACCTGAGTTTAGAAGTGTGGAAGGCAAGACAAGTCTCTTACCTGAATAACTTCTTGACAGAAATGTTCAGCTCTGTTTTTGCATGTTGGAATGAATGAAAGTCGTCAGTCTGGCTTTGATCTATTTGCATAAATGATAATTATTAACTAGGCAGCCTTCAAGAGAGGAATTGGTAGTTAAGGAATCTTCGGCTTTCTGCTTGGTAGTGTGCTGTCACTTGTACTTCTCTGAAAACTTCAATATATGTGCAGCACTCACTGACTTGGAGTTTAAATAATACGTGAGATTATTAATTAACTAACAGTGATCCAAAAATTATGCTGAGTTCAGGCTAGCACACTTCTGACCTTTGAAGCTGTTTCTTCTTTGAGATTTTCTCTGCTTTATGCATCCTCGTATAGCATTAGCTTTTAATTTTATGTGTGGCGCAAGAACTGAACTGCAGTCTTGTCTAAGATTCGTGTATTTCATGGTCTGGAGTAAGTATTCTGCTCTTTGCTGAGAACAGGGCTGCTGGAGGTCAGAGTTCCATTCCTCCAGGTCACTGCATTTAGATCACAAGATCTCTGTTATTTGTGTAAACAAGAGACTGTAAAATGTAGGCAGGTCAGTGGGACAAAGACTGTGTTAAGTTTAAAGTGTGTAAATGACCAAGTCTCTTCACCAAGAGAAGTTGTGCCTGACCAAGGTAGTGGCCTTCAGTGGTGGAGTGACAGCATTGGTGGACAAAGGGGAGGCAAGTGATGTTCCCCACTACATCCTTATCTTTGTATTGGAGAGATACTGATTTGGAGGGTGGACTGTTTGCTGGATAAGGAATTCGCTGGAAGATCGCAGCCAGACAGTTGTGGTCAGTGGCTCTGCTTTCAGGTGGAGGCCAGTGACAAGCAGTGTCCCCAAGGGGTATGTCTTGAGACTGGCTGACTTTTTGTCAGTGACATAAATTATGGGTTGGAGTGTATCCTCAGCAAGTTTGCTGATGACACCAGAGATAAGTGTTACAGTTGATACTGCGGAAGAAAGGGATACTATCCAGAGGGACCTTGATAAACATGAAAGGTGGGCCCATGTGAACCTAATGAGGTTAAGTAAAGCAATGTGCAAGTTTTTGCACTTGGATTGGGATAATCCCAGATTTGTATGCAGAGTGGGAGAATAACTCCTTTAGAGTAGCACTGCTGAGAAGGATTTAAGGGTCTTGGTAGTTAAAAAACTTAACATGAACTAGCAGTGTGTGCTTGCAGCCTGGAAGGCCAATGGTAGCCTGGGCTGCAAAGCTGCAAGAGAAGATGAATGGCCAACAGGGAGAAGGAGGGGATTGTCCCTCTCTAGCCTGCCCTTGTGAGGCGCTGGAGTATTGCATCCAGATCTGGGGTCCTCAACACAACAAAGATATCAGGGTCCAGAGAAGGGCCACAGTTGTGCTCAGAAGGCTGGAGCACCTCTCCCGTGAAGACAGGCTGAAGTAACTCAGCATGTTCAGTCTTGAGAAGAGAAGGTTGTGGGGAGACCTCATTAGAGGTTCCAGTATTTAAAGGGAGATTATAAACAGGAGGGAAATAACTTCTTACATGAGTAGATAGTGATAGGACAGGGGAGAAGGGAAGATTTAGAGGGTGGTACAGTGCTGGAATGGATTGCCCAGAGAGACTGTGGATGTCTCATCTCTGGAGGTTTTCAAGACCACGTTGGATGGGTCCCTGGGCAACCTGGTCTATTACTTGATCTAGCAGTTGGCAGCCCTGCCTGTGGCAGAATGGTTGCAACTTGTTGATCCTTGAAGTCCCCCCAGCCTAAGTCATTCTATGATTCTATGATAAGATTGTATGAAGTTCCTCTCTTACCTTAGCTTTTACTTGGTGCAGACCTGTCCCAAATAACCAATAATCATGCATCTCCTAACATTAATCAGTGTTTAATGGTTACTAGGCAGTGTAGTTTAATTGATTGGGAACAAGGCCATGACTCAAAGGAACTGCATTTTAAACTTGCCATTTGAGCCACTGAATTTTCAGTTTTCCTGTCAGAAATTATGTTCAGCTACAAGCTAAAGGGTGAGGAGATGTGTGTTTCTCAAACAAGAGAGAACAGGTACAATTGATTGCATTAAGAATCTGAGATGTTAAACTTGAAAGAATTTGTGTTTCTAGGTAGGCAAACGTGATTACTTCTTCGCTGCCAGCAGAGGGAGTGGTTTTTGGGGTACAGTGCACAAACTTGTCTACAGAGGGTCAGGTTCCAACAAAGCCTTTTATTCCCGAGCAAGAAGTTGTTTGCTTTTCATTAAGAGTAAAAAAGAAAATACTAAAATGAAGGAAATGAGAAGTCAACTCCACCATGACAGTGGAGCAGAAAGAGAAGTACATTACATCTGTGTTATTAAATGTCACAAACTCCAAAAACCAGTGGCTGTTTCCAAGAACTCAGACTTCCTTATAGTAGTTGGGGCACTTATAAGAAGCTCAGGAAGTTCATGTAAGTCTTAATAAAATCCTCTCTTTTATCTCTTTCCTATAGAAAGTCTTATCAAGCCTTGCTTGAACAAGTGACAGTCATGACAAGCAACAGGCATGGCATGTCTCTTTGCCTTTCCAAAGGTGGTTTCAAGAATATATTCTACATATAAGAGGGAAGCAATAGCATGCTTAATGTGTGTAATGACTTCTGCACACACTGTATGTGGTAAGGCAGTATGTCTCTTCGATATAAACTATGACAAAACAGAAAGTGGCTTCATTGCTTCTGTTTGTTTCTTTTCAGGCTTGTGGTAGTTATTTCCGAACATAAAGCAATCTGAATCAAAGCCAGTCTTTCAAGTCTATCCTTTCACCTATTTTGGTACCTGTTTCTTAGAACCAATGCTTATATTCTCAAATGACCTCTTAACTTGTGAATGCCATATTCTTTATAGAATCATAGAATCACCGTAGTTGGAAAAAATCTCCAAGACCATCCAGTCCAACTATCCACCTGCCAGCAATATAACCCCACTGAACTTGTACCACAGTAACACATCAAAACGTTTCTTGAACACCTCTGGGGACAGTGACTCCGCTACCTCCCTGGGCAGCCCATTCTAGTGCCTGACCACACTTTCTGAGAATAAATTTTTTCCTAATATCCAACCCAAACCTTTCTTGGCTCAACTTGAGGCCATTCCCTCTTCACGGAATCACAGAATTATCAAGGTTGGAAAAGACCTAAGATCATCCAGTCCAACCATCACCAATACTTCTCAGCTAAACCATATCCCTCAACACAACATCCAAACGTTTCTTGAACACCTCCATGGTCGGTGACTCCACCACCAAGAAAGACTCTTGTCTTTCTCCTATTACCTGGAAAAAGATGTTGATCCCCTCTTGGCCACAGCCTCCTTTCAGGCAATTGTAGAGATCTATAAGGTCACCCCAAGCTTTCTCTTCTCCAGACTAAACAATCCCAGTTCCCTCAGCTGCTTCTTCTGAAACTCGTACTCCACACTCCTCACCTGCTTCATTACCTTTATCTGGACACGCTACAGGTCCTTATTTCTTGTAGTGAGGGGCCCAAAACTGCTGAGTTCAGTTTTGTACTGATACTTGAGGTGCGGCCTCACCAGAGTTGAGTACGGGGACTTGATCACTTCCCTGCTCCTTCTGGCTGCACTATTTCTGATACAAGCCAGGATGTCATTGGCTTTCTTGGTCCACACCTCCAGGTGTATTTCTTCCACACAGAATATATTCTGCCCCAACCTTGTAGTAGCAATGTGTAAGGTTGTTCTGACCAAAGTGCAGGACCTGGTACTTGGTCTTGTTGAAATTCATCCCATTGGCTTCAGCACAGCTATCCACCGTACCCAGATTCTTCTGAAGGGCCTTCCTAGCCCCAGGCAAATTGACCCTTCCTCCCAGCTTGGTGTAATCTTCAAACTTACTCAGGATGCACTCAGTCCCCTAATCCAGGTCATCAGTGAATATATTAAACAGGACAGTCCCCAGTGCTGACCTCTGGGAATCATCAGTCATGAAACAAAATGACCAACAAAAGTTGCCTACTCTATTTTCCTTTACAGTGTGTTTCCAATATAATCATTTTTGCAGTACTGGAAGATTAAAATTAATTGGGTTCTCTCCCACTTAAATTTTTTTTTTAAATAGACCTCTCTGCACTTCTTTCTGACAGCACCTTTCTCAGACATTTAAGAGTACTACAGAACGTATATTTATTGGTTGATCCCTACTGGAGTCAGTTGTAACTTTCTAACTTTGTTTTCATAGAATGCTGGATGGATAGAATGGTTTGGGTTGGAACAAACCTTAAAGATCATCTAGTTCCAGTCCTTCTGCCTTGGGGAAAAAGGGCCCTTCTCACTAGACCACGTTGCTTGAAGTCCCACCCAACCAGGCTCTGAATACTTCAAGGGACACGTCTTCCACAGCTTCTCTGGGCAACACATTCTGGTTTTTCACCATTTTATTTTAAATAATTCCTTCTGATGTCTAAACTAAACCTGTCCTCTTATAGCTTAAAACCATTACCCCTTGTCTTTTCATTACACTCACTGATGTACTGTTCTTCCCCATCTTTCCTGTGGGCCATGTTCAGGTACTGGAAGGCCACTATAAGGTCTTCCCAACGCCATCTCTATGCTGAACAACCCCAACTCCTTCAGCCTGTGTTCATGGGTGTGTTGTTGGAAGAATGAACATTTGAAGGGTGCCTGGAGTTGCAGTACTGTCTGTGAGTTCCACTGGGTGCCCAAAAACAAAGCCAAGAACAGCTAAATGAAGCACTGAAACATCTCAATGAAGGATAGATTACAGATCCTCTGAGCATTCAAGAATAACTGTTTGAAGTTCAGACCATGACTAATAATAAATACAATAAAATGTCAAGAATGTTCTTTTCAAAGTTCGAGGGCAAAGTATGTAATTCAAACTTAGGCCTAGAAATCAATCAAAACTGCAGACATTTGATTGTGATGTTACAGGAAAGGTATGAACATTCACTGCACAGTCCTTTCGTCAAGGTCCTCCAACACTTTCACAGTTAAAATTTTTTGTAATTCTCTAGAAGAGCAGAATCAGAGGAAAACAGTTAAATGGAATTCTGTTGACAAAAAACGATGGAATTTTTGACAGACATATAATGGAAGTTTAGCCCAGAACAATCTGTAAAAAACATTTCTACATCTTTCTGCCTGCTTCCACTCCCTCCTTCTGCTCAACTCCCATAACCACTAGTATACCAGGATCTTGTAACAGTGTTAGGAAGGCCACCAAGTCTGCAGTCTGTCCGCAGAAGGAAATACAAGGACCAGAAATGAAATCCTTCCAACAGCATAGAATCTGTTAAATGAAAATTGCTGGCACATCTCCTGTGCTCCTGCAGGTATCACTTAGGAAAATTACAAGTGCAGAGTTCCAGCACTTTTGAAAGCCCTTACCTTCTATGCCTAACATTCATTCTCTAGCTTTGACAAGAGCAGGAAAAGTGCAGCTGAAAATGATGTGTATGTGGGAATGGAAAGACATTATCAGTTAGGTTTTTATTTCTTTTTTCTTTCTGTAGTCCCTAATGTCAGTACAAACTCTTAGATCAGTAAAGTTCAGTGCAAACAAACATATATCTGGGTAAAGCTGAACAAGACCGTTCTTTAATATGCATTCTTCCCACTACGAACATAAAGCCAGTTGCATAGCACTTACCAAAGGCACAAAGCAGCTGCAGTAGATCCACAACAGATTTCTTATCAGTGCACAGTAGCACAGTTCCTCAGGAGCACAGCTTTCTACAAGAGTAGATTAGAAGTTCTGTTGTGATATAGATTGAATCTGTCCAATTGTATTACTTCAGTAGCATTTAAAGTGAGATAACACAAATAAATAGTAGCAGTATCTTTGTCCTGTAGAGTGTAATTACAGGTAGAAGATAAGCATGAAAATGTCAAACTACAGGGGCTGTTAATCTATGCCTTCTTACTCATCTCTTCTATTCTGTTTTAATACTATGTGGAGACCAAACAGAAGTGTGGTCTGCTCTAACAGTTGCAAGGGTTCTGTATACTTACTTTGTCAAGACAAAAAATAAACTATGTTAAATGCAATTACAGTAAGGCTGTGTGCAAAGCAGCCCTTAAACACAGTGATGAGCTGTCCATGGTAATTAAAGCAGATGTATCCACTGAAAAAGGATTTTCATGAAAATCCATTATAGTGAGAGCTTGGCTAATTACTTTTATGTCCAGGAAGAATTTGCACACCTTCAGATGGCTTTTACTGTAAAATGGATGAGCTTGTCTGCCTAGTAAACACAACTGCACAAGTTTCCAGAACTGATGCCCTTAGTAATGACTTTCAAGAATCTGCCTTAACATGTGAAAATTACTTTCAAAGATTTTGTTAGTTCCTTTAAAAACAACAGCAAAAAATATTGCAACCTCTCCCAACACTCAGCTCCTCTGAAACTATGTCATCTCTCTTGTGAGAAAGTTGTTTTCCAGACTGGGGGCTGTGATCTCCTTTTCACATTTTCATCCATAAGCAGGCAGAACTGTAAAGCCTGTTTATTCATCAGTTCAGGGTGAATGTTACCAGTGATACTTGTTAATTGTAGAAGCAAATTTACTACGACAAGGATAGTTTTTAAGCAGCAGTGAAGCCTCTCCGTCTGTACATCACATTCATTTGTGATCTTGACTGGATATTCAAAAACCCTTTTCTGTATGCAAAGAAAACAGAGCACTTCTTACTGCATTGTAAACTAAATTTTCATTTTTCATAAGCAAAGAAGATACTTATATTTTGAAAAGATTTTCCATATTAGTGAAAGTTTTCAGGAGCACATAGAAAAAAAAAAGATTATACATGGAGCAAAGAAGACTATGTAGTGGAAAAACTATTAGTGATCATATATCACTACCCTACGCTGCAATGCCAAAACAAGGTTCAGAGTAATGTTATCAGCTAAAAGTGTACTGAAAGCTATGAGTTTGTATCTTATTGAAAACTGTCTGCAACTGATTCTTTTTATCAGCTCAATTATAAGAAGTATTGTTGTATTTTGCATTTCAAGAGCCAGAAAGTGACACGTCTGCTTTTTAAAGAGCTGCTCATTTAACAGTTTTGAAGTATTCAGAAACAACTCATCACAAAAATTCTGAAAAAAATTAAGAGTAAGTCATTTTAACAGTGCCTTTTCACCATCGTAAGTTATTAAACATCAATAAATTAGAAGGTGGACCCAGTATTGTTTATTTCTCATTTTGCAAGTAAGTGATATATTCAGAACAGTCAGTTCTGTCTGTCCACAAACAAGGATTAACGTAGGAATTACATACCTGAAAGGACATAAATCATGCATATAGATCCAGCAGCATCTGGGCTTAGACACCATGTGCAGTCTGAACTTCAGCAAGACACTAGAGAAATACATCAGCTGTTTGCTTTCTGAGTGTCTTTGCAACTTTAATATTTAGTCCACATTTTTGCTTTTCTGTAATTCTTTGCTATTGTTTGCACTTACTATGGAGTTAGTCTCCCTGCTCAACTCTCTAAAAGTTTGCTTATAGCTGACATCATTTAGAGTGCCATCAGCAAGGACAATGTAAAAATGTAGTAACCTTTCAACTGCTGGTAGTCATGTGCTAATACAGAAGCAAAATCATTGCCATACATCAAACCCAGTCAAAAAGAAAGGTCTGATTAAGAAGTCCAGCAGTGTCTGAGCCTACCTTTCAAAGTGCCTTTAAGTCTGTAGCCAAGAATCAATAAAAAACTTTTCCCTTTTCTGAATTCTTGTTATTATTGCAGTTTAATTCCCATTGCAAGTGAATTTAGACACAGCAGATCTCAGCAAGAGATCACAACATCTCACAGGAATAAATTATACAAGCCTAGATAATTTTATGGGATCTCTTCACATCTGGAAAGGCCAGGTGGCAAGATGCCTTTTGCTTTTGCCTAAATTGCTATGAATTTGTAGCCTGTTTTCCCTTTTATGTCTTAAATTTGTTCCAAAAGGAGGGAGATGGGGGTTAGAGACACAACAGACTAACAGTATTTTCCTAACAAGCTAACTCACCTTGGCACAGGAAGCTGCTGATGCTTTGTCTGCCTCGCTTTTTTTCTTCCCCCCACAACCAACATGCACATTGCTGAAGAAAGGACTGTGCTCACAAAAGCAGGCTGAGTAAGAAATAGGAAATCATAGGCCTCAATTAGCATCAGCTTGAAAGCATTCATTGTTTGCTTACGTTTCTGTGCATGTGAGATTTAGCCAGGTCACAGATTTTGTAAGTTGCTTTGCAAGGTAAAGGTCAAATAATGCTGATTTCAAAGAAGAAAGGAGCTAATTAAAATACTCTATAAATGAAATACAAATTTGATTTCATATATTTCAGAATAAAAAGATTCAGCTGAATGCACAGCCTCCAGGCTGGCTTCTAGAAGAGGTAGTGAATTCCAATAAAAAAAAGATGTGTTTCGCATGTATGAAGCCTGTTTGTTTCTAAGCCACAATGATTCGTACCCGTCCTTCATTTTGTGCGTGTATCGTGCTGGTTGGTTGTATGGATAGATTAACTGTGACAGGCTGTGACATCAGCAAGGGCTGGATGCTGCCTGGCTGTGTAGTTTGCAGTGTATCCTCCCTTCACTTACTGCTGGGCTGACTCATTCACTGTGCAGGGTGAGTGAATTATGCTGAGTATTGACCCAGTTCTGTCCTCAGAGGGGCATAGCATGGAATTAAGTCTTCGGCATTCTGCCTCTGTGCAGAAGCCTCCATGCAGAAGCTGTGCTGTAAGCAGGCAGATTTTAAGTCTGTGTTTATGCAGATGATATAGCTGAGAAGCAAATGAAATTTGTATTAATGCTAACAAATAAAACTGGAAGTTACAAAATATTCCAGTTATTTAGCAGGGGTAAAGTAATATTTGGCCTTTCAGTTCGGAAAAATTGTCTAAATTAGGCTTTCTGGCCTGTAATGCCTTTGTGAAAAGCACAGACCATGTTTTGGTTAAGAACAGGTAGGGAGGAGTAATCAACATTTATGAATCTCCAAATGGTTGAGTGATCATGGTTATTTTGGGATACAAGGATTTCACAGAAAAGAACTGACTTCCATACATGTAATGATTGTATGAAATGAGATTGAGTGGAGCAAGGACATGGTAGAAGCAGTTCTACCTACTGTGAATGAGTACCATACTGCCGGATTCCACTGAGTTCAGAAGGGAGAGTGATGTTTATTAGTAACCCAGGGGCCTGCTAATTTCATAGTTATTCATTAATGATCTTTGCTTAAACCTGAGGTATCAATTTAGTAGTTTTTTTAGTTGGTGTTGAAGAAACTCAGAGCAATAGCCGCTAAAAAGGTGACCTCTGGAAAGGTGAATGCTCATGAAATACACTCTGCCCTTCTCACTGAGATATCATTTCCATAGTACTCACAGTCTCCTAGGACCTGCTTCCGAGGTCAGGAAATTTGAAAGTAATCAGCAGAAAAATAATTAAATATATACAGTTGGTGGTTTTGGACCAAACAAGCTCTTTGTAACAGTCTGAACTTATTGCTGGCTCCATATCATTCCTCACAGCTGCCAAAAAACAAGGAAGCAGATCCTTTTGAGTTATAAGAGGGACTTAGTGGGCAGCAGTTTGGCCTCTTGGAAAAGATAAACTTGCGTATCCCCTCTATAGCTCTTGACCATCATCTTGAAGATGCTGTGCCTGCAACTTATGTGACTTACTGTCGCTTCACAGTCTAGTTTCCTGGCTAAAGAAGACACCTGCTTCTGAAGATTGCTCCTTCTGGAGAGCATTGTGGCAGTTAGAAGTTGAACTGACAGAGCTTATCAGTGCTTGTGCCTTCATTTCTCCAGTGAACATTTCCTAGAAGTTGTTTCTCTCTTTGCTTGCAAAAAGTAAGACTCAGAGTAGAAGGACATTTTTTGTTTCATCAAATGTGTATTGTCTGCTCTGGAGATTTATGGTCTATTAAAATGGCATCAGGGATGCTAAAAATGCAGCAAGCAATTCCTTGGGTTACTGTATCTAAGAATGCTCTTTGTAGTAGTCACCTACAACAGTTGTTTACAGTTGAGAGGTAGCACTTAATTACCGTGCGTATTAAGTCACCAGAACAACAGTGCCTGCCTGGCATAGCCAAAAGCCACATCCTAGCACTATAGGCCAAAGGAGAGTTTGCTTGCATGAACTGGTTTACAAGGATACATAGTGATGTTCCAGCATACAGTTAAACATCTTTGTCAAATTAGTACTGGTATGTGACATGATCATAACCTCAGCTGACATGTTAGCAACTTGCCTAGTATCTTGGGCCCCACTTTCAGTTATCTCTATGTAATATAGAAATCCTCCCACAGATGAGGTGCTTTCTTTAGGTGGCTCCCTTGTGGACTGCAGCTTTCAATTCTGAAGTCAGCCAATGCCCCATGGAAAAATTATGTTTACTGTTAAGAGATCATTTTCACCTCACCTCTGCTATCACCTTGTGCCAGTTTTCTGTTTTTGTCTGCATTCACAATTAGACCACCAGTCTTTTCCAAAAGAAGCTTCCATTGAAGATGTAAACAGGTTCTGCTGCTCCAAAACTTGTGCTAGCCACCACCACTAACCTGCTAGAAGAGAGCAACAAACAAGCAACAAGCAGCAGATACATCTGGCCCTGCTGCTATTGCTGTTCTCAGACACTGATGAAAGCAAGTTAAGCTTTTAACTTGTGTGGAATCTGTGTCCACCAGAAATGCTAAGGGAGACTTCACAAGTTGAGTGGAATGTCTGAATGAGAAATGCAGTACTCTAATATGTATTTCCAGTTCACACAGAATCACAGAATCACAGAATTGTAGTTCATATTCATCCTAAGCCAGGCAAAGCGTTCTTCATTAGAAGACCTCTGCTGATGGTTACCCCATATGCTGCCTTTCATTTCCTAAACAGGACTGTGATGTACCAATTGAGGTCAGCCACAGTATTTCTCTTACAGAGAATTTTGTTCACTCTTATTTGATAAAATTACCTTCACATGTTATCATAGGTTCAATACCCAGCGGAAGATTACCTGGAACAGAAACACACCCTGCCTGTGTATTTCTTGCTGTCTTTACAGATAAGATATTTGGTCCAATGTCTGTGTGCACGCTTGCTTTCCAGACTTTACTACAGTACCCCTGGGAAGGATCAACTTAGGACAGAAGAGAGAAAGATGCAACCTGCTGAGCACAAGAAGGAAGCTTTAGCCATAGGCCAAGGAGCACAAGCAACAGCTGTGATAACTGAAGCAGATCTGGTTGTGAGCTAGATTGCTGACTTGCTCAAGCAAGCTTATCACTTCTGTCATGAGAGACTGAGTGAGTAAATGGGGAATAGGATGAAAGTGGAATGGATAAGATTCACAACATGAAGATCTTACAATATATTCATGGAATCAGAGAATCACAGAATGGTTTGGGTTGGAAGAGTCCTTAAATGTGCTGTGTGCAGGGTTGCCACTGACAAGATCAGGCTGTCCAAGGCCCCATTCAGCCTGGCCTTGAACACCCCTGGGGATGGGCACCTACACTTCCAGGAGGATCTGGAAGTGCGTCAGGCAAACTATGACCTAGTTGCTATTACTGAAACTTGGTGAGACCACTCTTATGACTGGACTACTGTGATAGATGGTTACAAGCTCTTCAGAAGGGACAGATGAGGAAGGAAGGGTGGTGGTGTAGTCCTTTTTTTTTAAAGACAGTTTTGATGTTGAAGAGCTTGGGGTTGACAATGATAAAGTTGAATGTCTGTGGTTAAGGACCAGGGGGATGTTGCCTGTAGGGGTAGCATCTTGGTGGGGGCTTGGTATAGACTGACTAATCAGGATGAGGACATGGACAAGGCATTCTGTGAACAGCTTGTGGAAGTTGCACGATTCCAGCACTTGTTCCTATGGAAGACTTCAACTTCCCTGATACGTGTTTGGAATATAACACAGTGTGGGGGAAGCAGTCCAATAGGTTTCTAGAGTGTGTGGAAGATTGCTTCCTTACACAGCTGCTATGAAAGCCTACCAGGGGTGGTGCCCTGCTAGACCTGCTCTTCACTAACACTAAAGGACTGGTAGGTGATGTGAAGGTTGGGGAATGTCTTGGACAGAGCAACCACAAAATTGTAGAATTCTCTGTTCTTGGAGATGTCAGAAGGGTGACTAGCAAAACTGCTCTCTTGAACTTCCAGAGGGTGGACTTTCACCTTTTCAGGACGCTTGTTGCAGGAGTCTCTTGGGAGTTGCTCCTTAAGGGTAAAGGGATCCAGGAAGCCTGGATGCTCCTCAAGGTGGAAATCGTAAAGGCACAAGAACAGGCTGTCCCTGAGTGCTGTAAGGCGAGCTGTAGGGGAAGAAGACCAATGTGGATGAACCAGGAACTTTCTTTTTCTTCCAGTTGAGACTCTAGAAGAAAAAGAAAGTCTGTGTCCTCTGGAAGCAGGGACAGGCTACTTGGGGAGATTACAAGGAAGTTGCTAAGATATGCAGAGAGGAAATTAGGAAGGCAAAAGCCCAACTTGAACTCAGATTGGCCACTACAGTAAAAGAAAATAAGAAATCCTTTTATAAATATATCAATGATAAAAGAAGAACCAAGGAAAATGTCCATCCTTTATTTGGTGCACTGGGGAGCGTGACCACTGAGGATAAGGAGAAGACTGAGGTCCTCAACATATTCTTTACATCTGCCTTTAATAGGCAGATCAGTTATCCTCAGGACACATTATGCCCTGATCTGGGATGGAACGCAGAATACAGTCCACAGACAGTTTAAGAGTTCCTCCTCCGTCTGGACTGTTGCAAGTCCATGGGACCGGATGGTCTCCACCCTCAGGTGCTGAGGGAGCTGGCAGGGGTGATTGCCGAGCTCTTCTCCACCATCCTGGTTATCCGTGTTCTTGGTTATCTGTAGAGGTGTTAACAGCAGTCTACAACCTTTGACTCAGCAAAGGATGGCCCACAAAAAGCCTTTCCAGAAAAGAAAGAAAGAAGATTCTGTGACAGCAAGCAGGCAATCCCTACACACCCCTCCTGTTACTCATTACCATTCATGTTCACAGCACAGCTGTTGCTCTCATGTGGCAGCACAAACAGATAGGTCTGGAAGTGAGACTGTGACAAAGACTGAGAAGAAGTGTCGCCACTGGAATATGCCAATCTTAGGCCTAGGCTTGTGAGGACACTGCTGCCAAAATACCAGTAAACATGCTTATGTGCATTTGCTTGTTGTAACTGAAGAAGAGTAAGACTTTATCTGGCAGGTCTCCATGAAAAGCCCAGTTAGTTAAGGGACTTTTGAAAACCAGGCACAAATGGGACAGTGATTGCTGCTTCACATCTGCCATAGCCAACAACCGAGAGCAGTCTAAGCCTGACAGGTGTTTAAGTTAATGATAAGTACATAGACTTATTTCTGCGTGCTTATAAATGAAGACACTGGCATCTAGAAACCAAGACTTGAGAGAAATCAGAAATAATGGAGAAATGGAGAAATGGAGAAATGGAGGAAGGAAGGAAGGAAGGAAGGAAGGAAGGAAGGAAGGAGAAATGGAGGAAGGAAGGAAGGAAGGAAGGAAGGAAGGAAGGAAGGAAGGAAGGAAGGAAGGAAGGAAGGAAGGAAGGAAGGAAGGAAGGAAGGAAGGAAGGAAGGAAGGAAGGAAGGAAGGAAGGAAGGAAGGAAGGAAGGAAGGAAGGAAGGAAGGAAGGAAGGAAGGAAGGAAGGAAGGAAGGAAGGAAGGAAGGAAGGAAGGGAGGGAGGGAGGGAGGGAGGGAGGGAGGGAGGGAGGGAGGGAGGGAGGGAGGGAGGGAGGGAGGGAGGGAGGGAGGGAGGGAGAAAAACTTGAAGATCTGTAGGAGTTTGCAAGTTTATTATCAAAGACAATGCAATCTTTTGACTGCTGAGTTGATCAGTTTTGATCTTGTCATTAGTGTCATAAAAATTTATTTTCAATCATGTCTTGTAGCAGCCTGACAGATGAGCCAATATTTATTATGCAGATTGTTTGGAAATGATAATGTCTTGTCTCAGTCATGGCAGCCAGCATTACTTCCAGACACCCCAAGACATGTAGTGATCCAGCTTAAATTTTACAGTTCTTGGTGATGAAGTCATTAATTTGACAATTTACTAAGGGTAAGAACAAAGTCTTTGAAAGTGGCAATTGTATCACTCAAAGCAATCATTTTATAATAGCAGAATACTTTGTAATCCATTTGCAAGTTGAAATGATTCTTGTAAAGTGGTGGGCCAGCCAAAGGAAGTAAAACATGCTTCTACACTTAAACACACAGTACATCATATGATTTGCTGTTTACCTCTGCTATAGCTGGCATTGGCATTCTGTTTTAAATGCTTAACCTAACGGAGGCAAGAGGAAAAAAATAGATGTGTTGAGATCTTAAGGATACATATATAGAATAGAGGGTTGTGTTTACTTTTGTGTTTTCATATAGTACTATGTTGCTGTTAGACTGCTGTTAGAAAGAACTTTTGTTCTTCTGCTATTATTTGTGTGGCATTATTAAGTATTTACAAGACAGTAGAGTTAATCATTTCTATGCTCACTGAATGTAAGTGTGCAAGTAAGCAAATATTTCAATAGAACACAGGGTATAACTGGAAATAGTTAATGGATCTGTGGGAGCAAAACAACATTCGGCAGCAAAATATTTGTCTTTGAACTTTGGAATGGGACTGACAGACTTTTTTGTTTGTTTGTTTTTTAATGTCTGTCTGAAAGAAAAAAAAACAAATCCAAGCCAAAAAACAAAAAACAAAAAACAGAAAAAACACTTTAGTAAGTCCAGCAGTAACTTTGGAAATGCTTTATAGGCACTAAAGTAAGTAGTAAAACAAATCTGTCTGCCATTTGCTTAATTATTTCATCATTCTGCTACATTGTTTGACTTTGGCAGCAACAGCAAACCTGTAGTTTGCTACACAACAAGAAATAGTTGCAGACACAACAGTGTCTGTCATGGTGGCAGGGCATATCCTGAAAGAGAACAGCCAGCCTCTGGTCTCTGGTAAGAGTGTGACCTCCTGGGACTAAAAGTATGTGCTTGGTTGTATCACAGATGGAGTTAGTATGGTAAATATGTCTTGGATTATGTTTTTTGTTTGTTTGTTTGTTTGTTTTTGTTGTTTTTTTTCTTGTTGTTGTTGTTTTGCCTGCTCTGTTTTGCTCTGCAGATGGTAGAGATGCACTTCAGAAAAAATTTAGAGAAACTAACATTAAGCACTCAGAACCCAACAAGCACCCTAATTTCATTGCTTTTGTTGCTGCTGCTGAAGTAGGAAAAGGACATGTGTTGGACAAGAAAAATGCCTTGCTTGTGCTGAACACCCTTCAGAGGAAGGAAATCGGTGTACAGTTCTAAGAACCCTAGTTGTGTGTGGATTTTGAAAGCCAAAAGAAAGCAGGCATCTGACTCATTATCTGCAACCAAGTACTACAGTATTTACGTTTAACTACTTTATTAATCTTTTTTTTTTTTTTTTTTTTTTTTCCCAGAATGGTGAATGAGAAACTTTACTACAATTTTACTGCCTTGGATAACCTTATGGATTGTCTGTGGGAAAATAAGCTTATTCCAGGTAAGAGCAGCTCCTTACCTCCAGAACTTGCTACATCTGCTATTTTGTCCACACTGTGCAATCATCAGATAGAACTATTCATAGTGAACCTTTTATTTTGATAAAAATTTGTTTTTTAGTACTTGCATTTACCTCATATCCATGGTAATGTAAGCAGCCTGAGAAAAACATTATAAGGGCAATAAACAAATGAACTTTTACATAGTTTTCAGTGATAGTCTGAGATTTACTGATTGAAAAATTACATCTCTTGAAGAAGAGAAAGCTTTTTACCAATTAACATGCACCTAAAGGGGCCTTAGAAGCAGGTTCTCAAGATACAGTATCCCCTGAATTTCTGCAGATATCCACTGTGTAAAGTTCCTCCTCTGCACCAGATTTATGATGGTAAGTATTTCTGTTGGTTACTGTTGTCATCAGCAAGGAACAAATGTGAGCAAACTTAAATCTAATATTCCCAGAGGAAACATGTAGATACAGGAAAGAAAGACAACTTATTGATGTTTCTTCATTATCTTTGCTTATTCACTAATGAGTTTGCTTCAAATAATACAATAACCCTTTCACTAATCAAAAGGGGATAATAATAAAAAAGAAAAGAACCTCACATTTGTGTCTGTTTTAGGATTTGAATTGATGGGGAATCCATCAGGATATTTTCTAAATTTTGAAGATAAAGAGCAAGTAGTAAGATGGAGAAACTTAGTTACACTTCTTGCCAGCAGATACATAGGTAAGTTCCAAAAAAAAGGCAACAGCCCTATTACTTATTGTACTGTAGTCCTTTTTAGCTACCTCAGAATGTTCTGTGGCTTGTTACAGTTTCTTGATGATGGATTTCAGCTTAGAACAGGAAAATATGCATATCAGAATAGCAAATGGGACAATAGCCTCATTTAACTGATCCACAGCCAAAAGCCATAATGTACAGTGTGTGGTCTGGGAAGCCCATTTGGCCTGCCTGCGAGGACTGAATTTTAACTTCTACTGCTTGTGCTGGAGCATGATGGCATGAATACATACTACATGGCAGTTCTAAGAACTTCTAATGCAGCAGAAGCTTTAGCCTAGGCCTCATGAAGTCTATGCGTGTTGACAACAAAGCTATTACCCATGTCACCTCAGTCTGCAGTCTTGTGCTGGTGTTTTTTTTATCTTTCCACTATTGTTGCACCCAAGATGAAAGATCATTCTAAAATTGCCAAAATTGCATTTTTATGATTATTGAAAAGGGATAATTTACACCCTGTTGTACCTCTGGGTATATACCTTCACACACAGCACATGAATAGCTGATAGGATTACCTGTACATGCACTGCAACTCACTGATAAACGAGGACTCTTGCGCAGATAGATACGGATTGGAGCATGTTGCTAAATGGAATTTTGAAACTTGGAATGAACCAGACCACCATGACTTTGACAATATGTCTATGACGGTGAAAGGTAAGCACATTATTGAGCTCTTACTACTGTAGTAATGTTAGAAGAGTTTGTGTGGTGTGTGTGTTGAATGGGGAAAGGTGAAAAAGAAGAAATGCTGTTGAATAAATAAAATAGATCTGAGATTTAAGTATGAAAAAGGTATCTAATATTTTATGCTACGGCCATGTTACTGACTACAATAATGACTCTGTCCCTTGCTTGATCATCAGTATCAATACAGGGATAGCAGAATAGGGAAAACAGAACACAAATTACACTCTTAAGACCATTGATTGGTTATAAAATAATTTTACTGGAGGTAACAGGATGCAGAAGAGGAAAGTAATTCATTGTCAGATATGTGCTTTAGGACCTTAGGAATAACCTTGTGAATGCAGTGGAGGCTTTAATGTCAGTAATGTTATATTATCAGTCCAAATAAATGCAGTAATAGAGTAAAAGAGTTATCTTTAGTTTTAGATCAAAATTCTGAGTTATCTCTGTTGTTATGTGCATCTGCTTGGACTTCAGGGTTTCTCAACTATTATGATGCTTGCTCAGAAGGATTAAGAGCAGCTAGTACTCTACTAAAATTTGGAGGACCTGGGGACTCCTTCCACCCCTTTCCCAAGTCACCCATATGCTGGAGTCTTTTGTGTCACTGCTACAATGGAACGAACTTTTTCACAGGAGAGACTGGTGTAAGGTTGGACTACATCTCTCTTCATAAGAAGGTTAGTCCAAGACTTCAATTTAAAGCTATTTTTAAGCAATTCAGTCTAAGTTATGTCTTATTCTGGTTTATGATGTTGATTTCCTTGTGAGTGTGCAGCCTGCGGCAGGAAATAGAATTCTTTGTTCTAAAGAAACTTTCAGGAAGAATGTATACCCAGGAATATATTATCAAAATGTGGTGGTGCATCTCTGTGGTTACTACTATTTGCTTCACTTTTTTTTTTTTTTTATCTAAGAAGATATGAAATATTGTTGCAGGGAGGTGGGCGTTCTCTCTACATCTTGCAACAAGAAGTGGAAGCAGTTGACCAAATTCAGAAGTTGTTTCCAAATTTTGCTTCCATTCCCATATACAATGATGAAGCAGATCCAATGGTTGGATGGTCTGTTCCACAACTGTGGCGAGCTGATGTGACATATGCAGCTATGGTTGTAAAGGTAACTCAGTTCACTAATGGTCTTGTCATAGTAGAGTCTCTGGAAGCATTAATGCAATTGTAAAAGTAGACCATTCTGCAACAGTATTGGGTTTTTAATTTTTATTATTCTGATAACTTAATAATGGAGATGAGAAAATACAGATATAGCAGGTATCTCCCTGAATTCTTTGTTCCCAGTAGCTTTATTTAATTTACATTAAATTTCTTCATCTTCCCTTAATAAAGACAACTGACATCTAGCCTTCCATGTGTTGGAGAATGTGCTGGATATTGTGTACAGTCCCCCAGTTAGATTCACCTGTAAGACTACTCATTCTCCCTCTGTGTAACACTGCTATTGCCACCTCCCACCTCCGTTCTGTGGGATGTTATTTTCCAACCTCTTCACAAGTTCATCTTATCGAGGGACATCAAGTTCAGTTAAGAAGTAAACTGATTTCTAAGCATAGGCCTGTTCTTTGGCTTTGTATAATGACTCCATACATAAGGTCTTATTAATTAATGCTAGTCATTACTGCTCATGCTTAGAAAAGCAGAAGTAGAAGAGAATACCCAGCTTGCCCTTGCAGGGTCTGTATTCTGTACCCAGAGCAAGCTCAACTTTTGCCTCTACATAGGAACAGTTCCCACTGTGTGTTGTTTTGAGAGTCACTATCTCCTATAGCAAACATGGCACCATGCATTTCACTTGGAAACAGGATACATATATTCACCTGCACCTCTGGGACAAGGGCTTCTACCTCCTCCAGCCTGTATGCAGAAGTCTTCTCCAAAGAAGCAAGTCACTGCCTGAATTGCAGGGAATTCATAAGAGCAAACAGCAGTGTTTACAGTGACACAGTGGTATGAAGGGATAGAAAAGACAAATTCAGCAGAAAATTAACACTTTGGTAGATAGCCCCATGTGGTTAAAAGCTCTTATTTGAGAAACACAATGAGACCTTCTTTGTTGTCATCCTTCTAAAGTATTATTTGATTCCTATATCTAGATAAAATATGTTAGGCAGAGAGCTTGAGTGCTCTGAAGTTTGCAGGAAAATGACAAAATAACCAGTGAAATACTGAATTTATTCCGTGTTAGTGGCAAATGGGTAAAACTACTCATAGAGAAACAGAATCCAGGAGCAACTTGCAGGCCCAGCTCCCTTTGTAGCCCTTTGTAACAGCTAGAAAGTATCTCTGGAATTGGAATAAATGTTTATTTCAGATGGTAAATCCAGATTACTAATCTGTTCAAATAAGGAATGTTATTTGTAGTTCAGACTGCAAAGAAATATATTAATAATTTATGCAGACTACTGGTAGTGCTCACTTCAATCTTCTAATCAGCTGAGCTGTGTGAATACTTAATTTTTTCTGTGTTTAAACTTTCACCTAAAAAATACATTTCTTCATGAGCTGTGACGAATAGTTTAACTCCTCACACTTTTCTAAATGACAGTGACATGTCTTCCCCGTACGCTGTGAAGATTAAAAATAAAACAAATAAAGACGTGTTTCCATCTTCTCTGCCGTTTTGCAGGTAATCATCCAGCATCAAAACTTACTAATTTCCAAAGCCAACAACACCATTAACTATACGCTGCTGAGTAATGACAATGCCTTCTTGAGCTACTACCCAGATTTCTTCACACAGCGGACTCTGACAGCACGTTTTCAGATGAATAATACAAAGCCACCTCATGTCCAGATGGTGCGGAAACCAGTGCTGACTGTCATGGGCTTGCTGGCACTGCTAGGTACGGTAATCACTGATTAGAAAGCACATTAGTAACCTCATCTACATAGATACTTCGTGCATGAGAGAGATTATTTTGGCCATCTTACCCCAGATAAAAAGCTGGACTTTTCATACTCAACTGTGATTGTTAAATAAAACAAACTCTCATTTTCTATGAGATCAGGAGATCTTCCTGACAGCCTGTCATCTCTTTGATTTAATCTAGTGCTTTGTTTATAAATTCTGCAAGCCACACACTGCTTTTTAGTGGACTGGTACTTCTGTTGTGTGCCCTCATTTCAGGCTGCAAATGACTTTAAGAAATCCCCCCAGCTGTAAGACTCATACAGCCTACAAGGGGGAAATCCTAACTGATGGTTGCATGCTTAGACATTGTTAGCTGAATTGCTAAGCATAGGACCTGCTGTAGTGTGTGCATGCTTTCCAGTAGTAAAAACCATACATAAGCTTGACAGGCACTATACCTGGTAGACTAAGCTAGAATATAGCTGAACCTACAGATCCCTCTGTTTTGACCATTCTTGCATCAGAAGTTGGATTGATTAGTGTGCTTACAGAGTCGTCACGTTTTTCAAAGGAGAGAAGCAAATTTTTGCAGAAGTAAACAGCAGTGAAGGTGAAAGCAATGAAAACAACACCTTTGGTGTCCTGGCATCTGTGCACACTCCAAGTGAGCTGCAGCCCTCGGACAGTTGGCAAGCTACTCTGCTAATGTATTCAAGTGAGGATAACAGGACTTCAACCAATATCAACACCATCACAGTGAATGCCACCCACTTCCCCAAACTTAGAGGTAAACAGATATCATGTAGGCAATTCTCATAACTGATTGCGAGGACAGAATGTATGCTGAAACATTTCTGCTGATTTGCTTTTCCTAGCGAGAGTGACTTTCATTTGCTAATTCTCTTACTTGTCTTTTGGGCACTCCAGCACTCACAGACATTCTGAGATACAATGGTGCTCTTTTAGGAAATGTTCTTTACACTTTACTCCTGCCTTTAATAGCAGTGCAAAAGCTAGCTTTTCAGAAAGCTATTCATCTTGGTGTCCTTAGCTGGGTGATATCGGGCAACAAATTCTCTTATTAGGATCATTCAACATGATGACATGATTACACAATTTATGCAGTTGTCCAACAAATGCATGTAGGACCTCTGCAAAAAATGGAGAAAATATGTGGGTTTCAAGTCTGGGTATGGAATTTGGCAGAGATATGCTACAGAGCCTCATAAGGGTGCTAGCCCTGTTTTTATGATTTTACAGTGGAAGTGACTCAAAATTGCTGAAATCACTTTTGAGAAAGTAAGACTTCAACACCTCCTGCTAAATTAATTCATTTTGGTGTTTAAATCCAATGGAAGCGTTTACTGTCTTTTATTTGTGTTCTGAAGAGCCAGTGTATGTGATGTATTACCTGGACAACAACCAAACCAATCCCTATCTGAAGTGGAAAAAACTAGGAAGCCCTGACTTTCCTTCCCCAGAACAGTTCCAGCAAATAAGGGATGCTGAGGTATGACCACGTCTTTGCCTGAAGTGTTGTATGGGGTAAGTGCTTGTAAGTTTAATTACAGCTAAAGAGGCAAGACCAGCTAAGGTATGTAGGTATGGTAAAGGGAGGACGGTTGGACTACATGATCTTGTAGGTCCTTTCTGACCTTGTGATTCTATGATTCTATGATAAGGTAGTCACAGTTTCCATCTCCTATACAAGTGACTTGCAGCCAAGTGGAGAAATGTAACTCACAGATAACTGACAGTTTTTCATTCATTTTATACAAGGGTCTAAATGTATATCACCAGTTTCTTTGCTGGTGGCCTGGAGTAAGTTACATGGCCCTCCATGCATTACAGAATGGCCACCCTACCTCAGCAGACAGTTGAAAAGAAAACCCCCCAGTAACAAAAAGCAGCTCCCTGAAGTATAAATTCAGAAGACTCTTTGTGTTCCTCCTTGCATCTCTTAAGGACTCTTGGGAAAGCCTGCAGTTTCTCCTCATCCTCACTAATTCTTATTCCACCCCATAGGGGACTGAGGAATGTCCTTAGATGTCACCTATTCATAAGAAAAGCCATGCGCAGATTGCTTACTGTGTATGTGAATATATAAGAAGTCTGTCATTTTAGCTTCTCTCATATTTAACCCCTTAGGGTTAAATTAAGAGGGACTGCTTTTACCACCTCTGTGCTCAGAGACAGTAATTGCCTTCTTACCTTAGTATACAGTATTGTGTCTTCTCTTCCTAGTCACTGTACTGCTAAAGTCTTTGGGATCCTATGGGAGTCATAATGTCTACCTTCAGCAAGAAAGCAGAAAGGTTTTAGATCTTATTGGCCCTCTTACGATACCTAATCCTCAGTGAGCAAGCTGTGTGACTGTTATGACTAGCAATCACTTTCACTGCACACTGGGGATCCATATCAAAGAGATGGGAGGGTGGGGAGGGCAATTTTTAAAGACCTGAGAACCAGAAGGTATTCTTGAGAGGTTATTTAAACAGCCAGACTGTGCCTGAAGGACACTGTGGTTTAGTAGGTTGTGGGATGGGATGAACTGTATGTGTTTTGTGAGGAACTGGAAAACAGGCAAGATAGAGAATAGCCTGTGAGACTGAAAAACATTGATGGTTATAAGCTGCATATAAAATACTCATACTCTACTAGAAATTTACAACTCCAAAGTAAATATGCAGTCACTTTACATGGATGTAACAGTTAGATATTATGTTCTGTAGTGTTAATGAAAGATTATTCACGAGACATGTTTTTTGGCTCCACAGGACCCAGTGGTAACAACCCCCTTGCCTTTTCCTGAAAGTGGCACCTTGACACTGAAGCAAGACTTACCTATTCCATCAGTCTTCTTGATCCACATCTGTTCAAGACCCAGTTCAGTTCCTGATCAAGTACGTGTTGTATTCTGTCATCACATACCAAATTAGGAACTGTTTCCTTCTTAAAATCTCATTAAGGAGGGCTAGACTAGCATTTGGGCCCATTATAGATTAGAAGTACTGTGATATATTCAGTAAATAAGCAGTTACCCTCTCCTTTGATAAACAGGCTATCCAAGGCATAGTTGAAGATAAAGCATTTCCACAGAAGAGCCATCACTGAGATAAATGCGAGTTTTACAGATGGTGGGAAAACATAATGTAGTAATGCAGTTTCTTTTTTAAAATTATATGCTGTGCTGCCAGTCTTGACAACAGCTCCCCAGTTAATAATGTAAAGCTAAAAAATAAACTGAAATAATGATGTCTCAGATTAGGTATCTGCTTCTGCTTGTTCAGTCCCAAATGATAGAAGTGTTCATAGTGGTGTCCAGAGCCTCTGAAAGTCTTACAAAAGGTTTAGAGGCTGGAGATCTCTACACTGCAAAGTCACAGAGACAGGAATTTTGTTTGTTTTTTTTTTCCCCAGTCTTAATGGGAAGAATCAAACTCATTAAGGTAGGGTGTGCACAGATATCTGACCTAGCTGTTTGGTTTGTGCAGCTTTCTTAATGGACATTTGTCTTTGAATAGGTGACTGGTGTTCGTTTCATCCCTCTCACAAAGGGGCAGGTTGTTGTGCTGTGGGATGATGGCTGTGTAAATTCAAAGTAAGTGATTTATCAGGTAGATACAACTAACATGTGAACTGCTAAGTTGACACCAGTCCTAGAGATTCACTTTTTAATGAATGCTTGCTCCTTGAGTGATACTACATTGCATTTCCCTGACAACATGAAGTGCCAGACTCCCATGCAGTGTTTACAGGGAAAATGCTGTCTGTGTGGGAAAACCTGCCTACTACTCATGAGTAGCCAGTGCTTCAATTTAGCAGGCAGGAAGATCCATGATAGAAGTTGCTATATTAGCAGTAAGTGCCTAGGTGGAATCATCCTTAATGGGTATAGGCTGGAATAGAAAACTTTCTATTTCTTACTGCAGGAAGCTGTACTACAGTAGCAACTCTCTGTACATGAACTATCAGAAGTGGTCCGAGATAGATCCACTTTTCCTCAGGAAGCACTGACATTGCCAGTCTCGATACTTCAGCTTTGTTTCTGTGATCACGATTTGATCATTTCATGTAATGTAAGTTATGTTTACTGACTTGTCCAGTTCTCTTTTCTAGGTGTATAAAGACATTTGAAATTGAGTTCTCACCAAATGGAAAACTCTACAAGCGGATTAATGCCAAAGACACAATATTCACTCTGTATGTCTACAGTCCAGGTAAAGTCATAGTACACATACAGTGTTATCTGTCATATTAATAGCTCCACTCATAAATGTCTAAAAATTCAATTAATAAGTACCAAAAATACGTAATTTGATAGTGTACACATTCCCATCACAAATAAGAGCATATCCTTTTCAGTAGGACTACATACTTTGTAAAAGCCTTATTGTCAAATTTAGAATTTATTGGAAAAAAAAAAAAAAAAGCAACGGTTATGAGGACATTACTAAGAACACTGCCATGAGTAAATTCTTTGTCACAGAAATCAAAGTCACCCAGACAAATCCTGGTGTCCTCTCTGGAAGGAAAAACAGCTCCTTTGTCTCTATTCCTAGCTAGAGGCATACAAAAATGAGAACAAAAAAACTTGCTCCACATGACCAGAGTCTGGCACTGTATTGATTGTTTTGGTAGTAAGCTAAAAGCAAGGAAAGTCTGAGGTCTAGGCTCAGTCCCACTGGCCTTGAATCAGCTTAAGTGTGTGGCAAATACAGTTTATACAGTCCTCTTGGCATAGGGTGATAGGAGCAAGCAGCTTTGGTAACACTTGTTTTGCACCACTGAGTTTTGAGGTGTTAAACTGCCCAAGGACTTCACTTCAACACACAGATAAGTGTGAGTTCACATCCACCTTTTGAGAAGAGTTGGTTGGCATGCATTTATTGTGTTCTGAGCTAAAACAGAGAAAGTTTGCACTTCTGCTCTTCTCCTGGTCATCTGTCCTGAGCTTACACCCTTTTATGATTTGACAAGCTATTGAGGTTCCCACTCTTTAAGAACAAAACATCTTTTTGTCATCTGATGTCCTTCCATCAGTCAATTTGTTCTAGCTTTCTGAATACCTAACCAATGTGAGATGCATCTCTTTGCTCTTTCCTAGAGCTTTCTTTTCAGATATAACTAGCTGCGTAAGTTTTAGATGTTTCACATTAGAAAGAAGTGAAGCTCATCTTTGCTAACAGATGTCTTGTTTGAAAATGATACTGATAAACTGCAAGTCAGAGAAGCTTTCACTGGAAACAGAAGCTTATTATAGCCTGGGAAAGACTTAGCATCAACAGTGGGCACACAATAAAGTTCTAAGTCATGATGTATTACTGCAACAGGAAGGCTGCCCTGGTAACAAAAAATTGTAAATCATGGCTAAGTCAAACCTCTGAGATTAGAATCAATTATCATCTAGTGCTGCTCGTCTGGGGAGCGTACCATATTTACTTGTTTTTGTAAAAAAAACAAGCAACCAACCTTGAAAAAATTCCCACATCTTTGCAGCTTTTATTGCTAGATATTTCATACTCATTCTTTCCACTTTTATTTATTTATTTTATCTTAAAAGAAAAAATACTAATGCTCAGATGTAAGTCAAGTAAATGGATTAGAAAAAGCATTTATATTGTTTGTGAAGTCGAAATTGACTAGTGAAGGCTGTCTTTTTTGAGCTAGATAGAGAGTGAAAGCCAGCAGAGCTGCAGAACAGCAACTCACATACCTTTGGAGAAAGTTGTCCCACTACTGGAGGTGAACAGAGGGTTTTCAGTCAGCTTGCATAATTGTTGTTGTCCTTTGTTGATCCTGTCCGCATATAACCTGTCCCAAACACACAACAGTAGGCAGAATTCAAGTTAGATAAAAGGAAAACTTTTAGAGATGTCCTAGCCTTCTTCTGTAAGGGCTGCTGGGAAGGCAGTCCTGTAACTGTACTCACACATCCTAATATGAAGAGAGAAAGTACTCGGTGCCAATGAAAATAAGAACTAGCATTTGGCCCTGAGGATTTTATATGCCTTTTTAGTCAGGCAGGTACAGGTGCACTTATGTAGCGCACAACACAATTAACTGCTTCCCCAGTCCATTCCACAAACCTACATTTTATCGAAGTACTGCCTGCTCCATATCCTCCAAGCACCACAGGTGTCAGCCTTTCACATTGACCATTTCTAACCTTTTCGTTTGCAGGAAGCTCAGTCTCCGGCTTTTACAGAGTGCATGCTATTGACTACTGGGGAAAGGCAGGCCTGTCCTCTGTTCCTGTGGAGTATGTTGAAGCTCTCAAGTGACTCTGAAGAGTGGTGCCTGGTTTGTTGACTGAGTGGTGTATGCTTACTGCAGATGACAACTCCCCAGAAAAGCAAACTCCTCCCAAGCTAAGGGGGGAGTATAGGAAGAATGAAAGCAAGGTAGGAATGCAAGTTAGAAGCAACTGCCCCTATTAACTCTTCAGAGCTCAAAGACAGTGTTATCAAACAACCACTGCTGACAACAATTACAGGACTGGCATTCAGTTTGGTAACAAGAAATTATTATTTGCTATTTTACACCAATCTAATATGCAGAACAGCTGAATATTTATGAAGGCCAAAAACCTCAGCAGGAGCAATCCCATCACTTTACTGTATGAGCGAGGATGGCAGTAAAGGCACAAGGAGTGCCTGTCTGAGAGTGGGCTGCCTGTTTCATCTGCTTGGCTATCTTGACATACAGAGTAATGGAAAAGCACACAGCAACCAGACTTTCACATCCAGATCATGAAGTGGAGGGTCCTGTCTTTCCCACCGGTCAATCATACATGCTCCTGAGGGTTGTTTCAGAGCACTTCCACTGTCTTTAGATGTACGAGGTTCTTCTCACTCAGGAAGTTCCTGCCTGTAAGACTATGTTGCACCTGCTGTTCTTTGCCTTCACATAAGTCACCTTCTTGCCTTTGTGGAGGTCTTTATGTTTGTACAGAACCATCCGTTACTGCCTTTTTAGGGTGAAGATTCTAGCTCCAAAAGTTTCTCTTCCTCTCCATTCCACTCTTACCTAATCTCACTTTATACAGCCCTTCAGGTAACATCTCTCCCCATTATGCTTCCCTTCTAGAGTTTCATTGCTTAGATTGTAAAGGAGCTGAGGATTGGCTTTGGATTCCCAGGAAAGTTAAAATGCTGGTTAAAGCCTTCTGTGTTACAGCATAACATACAATTGCATTTAACAGAGGGCTGCAACTGACAACCAGCTAGGAAACTAATCAAGAACAGTTTGAATTTCCATATTCCAGAAACGACATGCTACAGTGTGTTACTGCTCCAGATAATGAGCTGCGGAACACCTCTGGCTGTCCTTGCAAATGCCAAACACTTTATGCAACAACAAAGCTCCTTGAAATTGCAGGGGTGTTTTTTTTACTCACTCCACAGCCAGCACAGTTTGAACTGTGCCTTTAAAATGCTTGTAGAGGGAAGGATAATGCCAGTGAAAACAGCTGGAGTGTTTTCCATTAGAGGAACAACTTTGTCACACAAACATCTCCCCTGCTGCTCTCTTTGGCTGACATCAGACACCTCACCAAATTCACAACAAAGCTTGCATTCTTGTTGAAAAACAGACCAACCCTCCAACCCCCCAAAAAACAAAACAAAACAAAACAAACTCCAACAAGTTTTCACAGTAGGAGGTAGCTAAACTATCTAAAATGGCCACACATTTACAACACATGAAAGAAACATATACAGAAAGTTGGTATATATCCAGTGACACTTTCTAGTTACTTGTTCATGTGCCTATACTAAAAGTTAGCCTTAAAAGATCCATTTGATCTCAGAATTCAGGTGAAATATTTATTTGCTTACTTAAGTTTGACTGAAGAGTGGTTGTTACATCCAGTCTGCCAATTCCTTACTTGTAAAGACTTGTACAGAACAGAAAAAAAAACATCATTCTTAGCTGACAACTTTATCAGTTTCAAAGAAGCGTGAGAAGCTCTACCAGAGTGGGGATAGTAAAAATATATTTTAAAGTTGTTACAACTAGATCCTAGTGAAGAATCTGAAAATGAAGGTAAGTAGATCCACTAGTTAAGATACAGAATTTGCCAGTATGATGTGGAACCACTGAGAAAACAGCTTTTAGAAATATTTAAGTACGGATAGTGCATCTGAAGTGGGGAAGATATAGAAGCTTGAGAGGACAGTTAACCTTTTTAGGATGTCATATTTATGTAGTCTTACTCTGTGAATTCCTTCATGGGCAACTACTGCATATAGTGGATGTTTTCAATTCAAGGACTATGCAGTAGTTATAAAAATTGTATTTACAAAAGCAGACCTAAGAATATTGTAGATGCAGGTAGAATCTATTCTGTCAGGCCCAACTTCAGCCACGTTGAAGATCTGTCACTAGAAGCCTCTTTTAGGTCTCCTACATTGAGCATCATCCAAAGTGCAAATGGTGCTCTTTCAGATATTTCACTGGCACTGGCAACTGTGCATGGAAAACAACTGACCAAAAATGACTCACTAACTGTTCAGAAACAAGTTTTACATCTTCTGCAAGATCTATTTATTTTTCTACTTCTTCTTTGATGCTTTAGTATAAACTTACTCCTTTAAGCAGTGAGCAAGTCTAAAAATCTGTAATAGAGGAGAGGAAGTTTCTAGGCTAGAACTTCTTTCCAGCAATGTATGAACTTGCTGCTCTGGTCCTTTTGGTATTTTAATTACTACAAAATCTGTTATTTAGTACTTGAAACTTGAGTTTTCTATGACTATTTGCCACTGATTGTCTCATAGGGCTTCCAACATTACTTGCTTAATCATTCAATTCTACCACCTCCTCCTTTACTGGGACAGCAGTTCCCCCAACACTTTAAGCTTTTATAAGTGCTGGATGTGCATAGTGGTAAGGGGGGAGTAGCAGGTGCTCAGTGGTTTTTGTAGCATCTGAGCCAAAGCAGCACTGCAGAGTACCCAGCTAGGTCTTTTGCTGGTTGAGCAATACAAATAAGAAAAGCTAATTGCAACCTCAAGATGAGATGGTGAGCTTTTCAACAAGCAAAAGCTTCTAAAATTGTTTTGCAATTGTTTGTTAAAATGAATACAAAGGAAAAAGCTTTCAAGGGGATACTTTATGTTGTTTAATTCTGTATTTGTTACCATCTTTTGTGCTACACAATAAAATCAGTTTTTCATCTCTGGTATGAATCCTGTTAAAAAAAGATGCAACCACTGTGCTCTGAAAGCTGCTCAGAACTCTTATGTCAGCAGTGAATTGTGAAACATTGCTGCTGTTCTCAGGGTATAGGAGCCTGACTAGTGCAAGTTCCAACCTTATACAGAACTGAAGCGTGAAGGACGTGTGACCAGAAAAAATGCCAAGGCTGAAGTAAGGCTTTAGACACATAGATTGTCTCAGCTACAGGTTAGGACACTTCTGTAGGCCTAAAGGAAAACTAGTTTAACATGTTAATGATATTCTACCATCAGATCTCAGGACTTGGTTTGAGGAGGTGCGCTGGCATGTGAAGGACAAGATCCTTGCAGCATTCCTCCTGCTGTTGCACAATCTCAGCCTTTCTGCCAGCACCAAAGGACCTTCTAAGGACAAAAAAACAGTCCTTTTCATTTGTAAACAGCTTTTTCTTTTCTCTTGTTAGTGGAAGGTTTGTGCAGAACAGGAATGACTTGGGACCTGTACACCCATTTGGAGCAGGGAATAATAGACTGATTTCCGTCAGCCTGCTGAAACAGGCAGAAGCGTGTCTGCCTGTAGACATACACTGAATGTCAGATGTTGAACCCAGTAGAGTGAGAGAACTTTGGCTTGGAGCAGAATACACTTGTTACTGCCTAACTCACTTTACCTAGCCTGTCACAGTCTGAGAAATCAGTGGAGAGAAATGGACGTGAGCTAATTAGCTCACTTCCATCTGTTTATTAACTCATCAGATCATACAGCAAAGGCTTGCATGTGATCCTGATGAGAATCCCTCAGGCTCCTGGGACATGTGTAACTGTGGTATAATCTCCCAGTGACACCACTGTCCTCCTTGCCTTCCTGGAAGCACAATCTTTTGTGACAGAGAAGGGATTTTACTGCCTAACTCTTACAGACAGACTGTGCCTAGCGCAGCAAGGAGGTGCTTGGCCCTGCATCTGGATTGTGCTTGCTAGAATGCCCACCCACCTTGGTATGTTATATCTGCAGACAATTTAAAATCCCACCTCTCTGTGACTGATAGTCTGGTCTGAATGCCTTGGCCAAAGGTCAGGCTCCTTCATCAAGGGGCTTGTGTTGTCTGATCACCTGTGATACAAGTCCTAAGTTCACAGAACTCCACCCCGATACTTCCTCATGGAACTGATGGACAAGTGGTGAACATAAATCCATTCACTGACCTTGCACTTTGTCCGGCACAAAAGACTGGACTCTATTAACACTCAATAGTCTCTTATCTGTGTGGTTTTCCTTTTGCATTACATGCTGCTCTTCTGCTTCTGACTTTAACTTTAGATGGTTCATCATCTTCCTTCCTTTGAAGATAGCTATTCTAGACCACAAAAGCAAGGAACACCTTAATACCATAGTTTCTGTGCTAACTGAGAGGCTTTAGAGTGCTTCCTGGGAAAAGAAAACCTGATAGAAACCCCTGCATCCTGAGGATCATGGGTCTGGACCTGGGGGAAATGTCTTCTTTAGTTAGCACTTTGCGTGTTCCTCCTGCAGATAGAGTGGATAGTGTTTATGGATACTGTAAGATAGTGCATGTCACAGAAGCTGTTTTGCAATGTGGTGCTCCGAGGCATTTCTGTATTTCAACCAGGTACCACAGACCTAACACAGAGCTCAGGAATGAGGGCTGTCCAGCTTGGTATTACCTGTGTCCTCGTGTTGCTGGTAAACTGCAGGGTTCATCATGGTGTGGGGTGTGTTCTGTTCTGGTTGTTTTATTCATAGAAGCATTCCAAGTGAATTTGATTGCACTAAGGAATGTGGAAATTGTCAAAAATGCTGACTCAGTTTACCCTTTTTCTATAAGGAGTTGTCTAGACAGATATTATTTTTTGTTCTTTCATCAATAAAAAGCTTGCCCACAAAATGTGCCAGTTGTGTACCTCTCAGAGGTACCTGCCTATCCAGAGACTGCATAGGAAGGCAGCGAGGAGTAAGTTATTTTCTGTGTTGCTGGAAACACAAGTACCTGCTCACTTAAAGCAGTGCCCCAGTGCTACAGAAGAAACGTTTGCTTGGCTTCACTCTAGAGTTAGGGTCTACTCAGAAATATTATTTTTCTACTCAGTTGTTCCAGAAATAATGTTAAGACATTACCAGGCAGTGAGGATCAAGCCCTGCTGACCCCGTGCAGGGCTGTGGCCAGCCACCCTGGTCTCCTGCCTTCCCAGTGAGCTGACCCGCTTCTCCCGCTCCCCAGCAGCGTGCAACAGGAAGCAGTTATAGATGGGTTTTTAAAAAACTTTTATTGAGAAATGCCACATTAGGTATTACCTTGAAAATTCAGATACCACTACTGTACTGCACACAGTTTACAAAATCCCCAACATTTTCATGTGTTTTTCAGAAAAAACACACTACTATGATTTATTAGCTGAGTGGTAGCTTCAGTACCAAGAGGTCTGGCTTCTGTGCTCAGGGATAGAATGAGAAATGTACTCTTAGCAGGCTCCTGCAAAGAAAGAAAAGGAAACCTCAGCCTGGGTAAGTAAATCTGCAAAGTGCTCCACCAGCCTTAGTCTTCAGTGAAACTGGAGACTACTACTGATTCAGTATCTGTTCTCCCAACCTTTGCTAGTCCCCAACAACTGAGTTTTTAGCCCTGTGAACACCTCAGCATGATCCCATGAACACAAAGGGGCAAAGGGCAGGGATGCCCAGCCATTCCCATAACCAGGTGTGATGTCAGTGCTTGCTCTACCTTTTTCTGTACATCAGTGCAGAACACTTGAATCACGTCCTCTGGTCTGGCTTAGTACGGGGCCAATCCCCAGGCAACGTGCTATGTGTAAAGGGTGGCCACCAAGCAGAGACAATTTTGCACCCAGCATAGCTGTAGAAATTAATCTTCCCACCACAGGGACAGCTACAAGATCAAATTCTGTGGCTCCAGGAAAACAAAAGAGTCCTCAAAACAGGCCTTAGATATGCTCTGTTAGTGTGTATATGAAGCAGCTGCTAGCTCACTGCCAGCATACACAGCTAGAACTGCTGCTTACAGCCCCTCATTGCTTCTGTTCAGACAGCACAGGACACAAAATGAGCTAAGGAGAGGAGCATGTCCCTCCCTGGAGGTAGTTTTCCTCCTTTTCCTCTTGGATGATGCACAAACATGAAGTAAGATGCTGTTACTCAGGTGGCCAAGCCAACCATTTCCAACTATCAGGTTGTTGTACTCCAACCTACCTGACAGGGAGGAGCTGGGCCTCTTTGTAGTGTGTCAGCGTCAGCACACAAGGGGAAACTTAAGGCCATAGAACAGGGTCTCTACCTGCTGTGGACTTGCCCTTTGCAGCTGTTTTCTTATAAAGTTAAAAACTTATAAGCAATTACAGCTTGGCTTGCTGTGGCTCGGCCACACTGAAAGTAAATGCGGTCACCTCCCCTGCAAGCTGCCTGTGCAGCCATTTCTCTGCGGGTTGGTTCGAGGTACCTGACTGCAGCACAGGCTGGAACTGGCCAGACATGCAGATCTCCTCCTGCTTCTGGCGCACGATGCGCTGGATGGCAGGGGGCAGACCACGGGGATTGCGAGAGAAGATCAGGGAGTAGCCATCATCGCAGGAGCCATCCTCCTTCAGGCTGCGGCAGGCGTAAGTAATGGCATAGTTATCATAATCGGTGTCAATCACCCAGTAGTTGTCCCCTGAAACACAGAGCACGTGTTTGTCACTGTAGGCATGGTAGACTGATGGCAGACTGGGCTGTGCAGCAGAGAGAGGCCAAGCTTCAGCAGAGGGCTGCACAGCCTCCTGCAAGACTGAGGTCTTGCCCCACCCCCAGCAGGTCTCCACCTGTGAGGTGGAGAACTGGGATAGACATAGTGCAGCCTGAGCTGTGGTTCACAAATGCACAAATCCAGGCAGTGGTAAGCTCTAGGCAGCACAGGAGGGAGGCAGGAGGAGGCACTCACCACCACTGGACAGATAGCTTGCCAGGCCCTGGTATGTCATGTACATCTTTGCAGGAGTGGTCGGGTCTGGCACTGTGTACTGAGCAGCCATGTCAGCACAGATTACCCAGAACCTGCAACGAGACCCACACGACTGACGGTGAGATACTGGGTGAGCCCCACTGAGGACTGGTCAAACACTAGACCAGGTTCAGCTCAACAGCCTCAGACACAGCCATACCTAGTGCAAAGTTAGTCTGCTATTAAACACAATGAGTTTGTAGCTCTATCAGTGCCAATGCCTGGCTGCTCTGCTATGTCCCCACTATCTACAGAGCTGGCATGCTGAGGCTAGGCCAGACTCCAACCCTTCTGCTGGGAGCTAGCTGTACTCTCCTTCCACTTTCCTTGTTCTGTTGGCACAGGGATGCATGGAACAAGCACAGACAATATCTGCTGGCCCAACCAGTCAGAATCCTTCACCCAGACAATGGAGGTCTTGTAACTACCAGGACAGACAGTCTTCTTTGTCCTCTTCCTCTAATGACCCTTATTCATACCTGCTTGCTTTGTACTTCCCCACAGTGTGGCTCTCCACTCACTTTCTAGGGGATGTATTTCCTTGTTATGCTGCCTTTACAGAAAGAAATTCCTGGCAGCCTTTATATAAGGAATCTTCCCACCCAACTGCATGGCTTGCCTGCAAAACTTCCTTCAGACTGCTTCAAATAGCCTAGAGTGCCATGCTATTAGAACTAAGGTCTGCAGCCACCTACTCTGCTCTCTTATTCATGCAGTTGAGTAGTATTCAGTAGCTGATACAGAATAAAACTAGCACTGACCTGCTGGAAGCCCCAGACTTTTCCACATGCAGAAAGCTATTTAATCCCTG